>NC_073272.2:2854250-3164000 GCF_029289425.2 Pan paniscus
AATAATTCAAGAGTAAGCCAGTGGTGGAAGCAACAGCTTTATGGAGAAGGTAGTGTCACAGTTCTGTGACCGCTCCTGCAGAGAACAGGAGCTCAGGGCACTGCTGCAGTCATATTTATACCCACTTTTAATTGCATGCAGATTAATGGGCAGTTTATGCAGAAATTTCTAGGAAAAGGGTGGTAACTTCTGAGTGCTCAGGTCATTGCCATAGAAGAGGCCAGTAATGCCCAGATGCTGCCATGGCAACGGTAAACTGACATGGCATGCTGTTAGGCATGTCTTATGGAATGCTGCTTCCATGTTTTAGCTAGTCCTCAGTTTGGTCCTCTGTCTGCTTCTGCTTCTTCTTCTTACCATTCCTGGGCTCAAGCAATCCTCCTGCCTTGGCCTCCCAAAGTGCTGGGATTACAGGTGTGAGCCACCACATGTGGCCAACAATGAATGTTCTTTATTTTATTATACTTTATATTTTGAGATAGAGTCTCACTCTGTCAGCCAGGCTGGAGTGCAGTGGTGCGATCTCAGCTCACGGAAACCTCTGCCTCCTGGGTTCAAGTGATTCTCCTGCCTCAGCCTCCTGAGTAGCTGGGATTACAGGCACACACCACTACAACCAGCTAATTTTTGTATTTGTAGTAGAGACAGGATTTAACCATGTTGACGAGGCTGGTCTCGAACTCCTGACCTCAAGCCATCCACCTGAATCAGCCTCCCAAAATGCTGGGATTATAGGCGTGAGCCACCGTGCCAGCAACAATGAATGTTCTTAATATCACCAGCCTGTGCACTTAAACATGATTTAAAATGGTAAATTTTGTTATGTGTTATTTTACCGTAATTAATTTTTTATTTTTATTTTTTTGAGATGGAATTTCCCTCGGTCGCCCAGGCTGGAGTGCAGTGGGAGATCTTTTCTCAAAAACAAAACAAAACCCCCAAAAACGACCGAACAAACAAATGCAATAACAACATCTTTTGCAATTTTTGAAGTTTGAAGATTACTTATTTCACTCAGAGCTCCCTTGTATTACTTGTCTTTAATGCTGTTCTCAAATTTGTGTGTGTGTGTGTGTGTGTGTGTGTGTGTGTGTGTGTGTGGAGAGAGAGAGAGAGAGAGAGAGGGCAGCTAGCAGGTCCTACATCACCCCAAATCCATCATTTTCTCTTTATTCAATTCTGCAGTGGTGCGATCTCGGCTCACTGCAACCTCCGCCTCCTGGGTTCAAGCGATTCTCCTTCCTCAGCCTCCCCAGTAGCTGGGATTACAGGCGCCTGCCACCACACCCAGCTAATTTTTTGTATTTTTAAGTAGAGACAGGGTTTCTCTATGTTGGCCAGGCTGGTCTCGAACTCCTGACCTCAGGCGATCCACCCGCCTCGGCCTCCCAAAGTGCTGGGATTACAGTCGTGAGCCACCTCACCCGCCCCCATTCTGCTATTTCTTATCCCTCTTTACATTGCCGCCACACTGCAATGTAAATGAACCTTTGACCTAAATGAACCAATTAATTATGCCCCCACTTCACTAATGGGCCAGTAGAGGGCGCTAGACAAACATTTCTCAACTACTCGGTCAATGCGTTCAAGCATGCCACAGGTGTTCTTGCCAGAGACTTGTCATTGATGTTTTCTTGAGCCATTAGAAGGAAATGGCCATGAGGAAAAGACTCGGTTTGTTTTATGTTAATCCAGGGGATATGATGGTAGACAGGTACCAACCAGACATGTCCATTTCAGACAGTCAAAGTAGCCAATCTGTCCTCCACAATTCAGCATTTTTAGAGAAATAAAAAATGGTGCTGAAACATGCAGAGTCTAAAACTGAATGTCTGCTTTTCAAGTTCTTTCTAATTATTGGCTAGGGAAAAATCAGTGTCACTTAACTTCTCTGTAGTGCAATGTCTCAACTTTAAAATGACTACAATAGCAAATGCTTCATAGAGTTGCTGCAAAGATTACATAGATAAATATGCTAAAACACAAGAGGCTGGAACGAGCACTTTAAGATGACAGTAATTTTATTTTATTACAAGAAAGACTGAGGTTGAATTTTCTTAACCCAGAACTTAGATTAGGAAGAAGTGGTCATTAAAATATACCATGCATTATTACTTATTATGGTCACCATTCTGTGCAATAGATCACTAAGCTTATTGCTCCTGGGAGGGGATAGATTTATTAACTTGCCTGATGTAATCATTCCACATTGTGAACATATATCAAAGCATTCCATGGTACTCTCTCTATATATAATATTATATATAATGATATATATAAAATATTATATATGATGTTATATATAAAATACTATATAAAATATTATATAAAATATTATATATAATGTTATATAAAATATTATATATAATATATTATATATAATATATAAAATAATATATAATATATATAAAATTTATCAATTAAAAATAAAAATAAAATGCTGACAAAATAAGAGGTGTTAAATGAATGTATAAGAAACATGAGGTAGCTGAAGTAGGAGTCTTACTCAAACCATCTGCCCTGATCTGTCTATCATCCCATGCTGGGACATGAAAAGGCACATATTCAGAGGACTGGGGGAATTGAGAGAGAGTGAAGGACAGACAGAGTCTTCATCAGGGACGCTCCCACACGGGAAGCCTCCTACCATGAACCTTAAAGACATGAGTTCTGGAAGGTGTCTGAGAAGAGATTTTCTGCGGTTTTGCCAGAGAGCTGGCAACGAGGTGATGGGAGCAAACCCTTCCTTCATTATTATATTTTCCAAAACTCACAGCATTATTTTGGAGAATTGTTAAGGTAGTAGGAGGGAGATTTAAGAAATAGCCCCAGAGTGTCTTTGTGTTCACTGCCCTGCATGTTTGCCAGGAAGAACATATTCCTCAGGTATTAGTCTCGTGCTGCTGATAAAGACATACCCAAGACTGGGTAATTTATAAAGGAAAGAGGTTTAATGGACTCACAGTTCCACATCACTGGGGAGGCCTCACAATCATGGCAGGAGGCAAAAGGCACATCTCACATGGTGGCAGGCAAGAGAGAAAAAAGAGCCAAGTGAAACCTCTTATAAAACCATCAGATCTCATGAGGCTTACTCACTACCATGAGAACAGCGGAAACCACCCCCATGATTCAATTATCTTTCACTGGGTTCCTCCTGCAACACGTGGCAATTATGGGAGGTACCACTGAAGATGAGCTTTAGGTGGGGACACAGCCAAACCATATCACCTTAGGTATGGAGAGACTGAAGAAATGAATGTGCCATTTTTGATCTTTACAGAGGGTTTCAAATTTGCAAATGTTCAAAAATGTTATCCCTCAAAGACCTTTGAGGAAAAAGTTAGTTGATTGACTCCAGCAAAATGGAATGTCATCCAAGAAAGGTGAGAGTAGCCAAGCACAGTGGCTCATGCCTGTAACCACAGCATTTTGGGAGGCTGAGGTGGGAGGATCGCTTGGGTCCAGGAGTTCAAGACCAGCCTGGACAACATAGTGCAATCTTATCTTTACTAAAAATTCCTTTAAAATTGCTGAGTGTTTACTAAAAATTTGTTTAAAATTGCTGAGTGGCACATGCCTGTAGTCCCAGCTACTCAGAAGGCTGAGGTGGGAGGATCACTTGAGCCCAGGACATTGAAGCTGCAGTGAGCTATGACTACACTACTGCACTCCAGCCTGGGTGACAGAGCAAGACCCTGTCTCAAAATACTACTACTACTACTACTACTACTAATAATAATAAAAAGAAGAGAGTACACAGGAAGCAGTGCTGAATAAATAAATGTATAAAACAAAGTCTGAATGTGTTAGTGCACAGTTGTGAAAATAATCTGGAGTTAACATTTCACATGGGAGGTAATTGAAAGAGCAGAGAAGAAAGAGAGAATGAGCATATGTTCATGTTTTTGTTTCGTCTGGGAAGAAGACATAGGTAATGACTATCTTTATACTTGATAGAAAATATAAGCTTAAATACGTGTGCTGACAGGTGAAAGGTGGTTACCACCAGAAAACTAGAAAAGATGTGTACAAGTTTCAGAGCCTTAATGGGAAATGCGTGGATTGAAGAAAACCTGATTCATGCAATCAGAGGTGGGTGGGAAAGAATTACACCGAAGAAGCAGAAAATCTGATATATGTAAAAAAGGGAAAATAATATAAAGTGAAACTGCAGGACTCAATCCAAATATAACCATGATCATAATAAACATGGATGGATTAAAATTCCTTTAAAAAAGATAGGCTTTCTGAATGGGAAAATAAACATAAAATCCAGACATACAGTAGTGTAGGAGGCAGCTTAATTAAAAACAAAATGTTGAAAATAAATGGATGCATTTGATATGATTCTGTTCCACTATCCAATCTAAGTAATGATCAATTATTTTATAGATTGTTCTTCAGTTTTTTTGTTGTTGTTGTTGTTTTTTTTTGAGACAGAGTCTCCCTTTATCCCTCAGGCTGGAGTGCAGTGGCGCGATCTTGGCTCACTGCAACCTCTGCCTCCCAGGTTCAAGCAATTCTCATGCCTCAGCCTCCACAATTGCTGGGAGTAGAGGCACCTGCCACCACGCCCGGCTAGTTTTTGTATTTTTAGTAGAGACGGGGTTTCACCTTGTTGGCCAGGCTGGTCTAAACTCCTGACGTCAGGTGATCCGCCCGCCTCAGCCTCCCAAAGTGCTGGAATTACAGGCTTGAGCCACTGTGCCCAGCCTTCAGTTTGGTTTTGTCCAGTGTTTTCTCATGATTAGACTGAGGTTATGCATTTTTGGCAAAAAAATCATCAGAATTGATGTAAGTTTTCAGTGTGTCATGTTACGGAGTGCATGATGTCTGTATGTCCTGTCCTGGTGATGTTAAATTTCATCACCTGGATTAAGTGGTGTCTGTTGGAATTCTCCACTGTGAAATTATTATTTTTTCTGATCCAGGAAAGGTTAAGCAAGAGTCTGGCACCATTTGAAGTCTAATAAGAAACATTTACTACCTGATTTCTCTGAAGCCTGCTACCTGCGGGCTACATGTGCATAATAAAAACTTTGGTCTCCTCAACGCCTTATCCTCACCCAGACATTTCCTTTCTATTGATTACAGGTCTTTAATCAGAAAATCCTGGAATCCACCTACGACCTGGAAGTTCCTCACTTTGAATGGAATCCCACCTTTCTGGACTAAGCCAATGTACGTCTCACATGTGTCGATTGATGTCTCCTGTCCCCGTAAATTGTATAAAGCCAAGCTGTCACCCAACCACCTTGGGCACTTGTTCTCAGGACCTCCTTGGGGCTGTGTCGTGAGCCATTGGTTAAATGAATAACTCTTTTCAAATATTTTACAGAGTTTGACTCTTTTCATGGACATTAATTGGTGCCCTACACGTGGGGCCTCAGAAAAGACTCAGAATCCTTGACGAAGTTGCCCGAACCCGGAGCTAAGTTACCCGCAGGGCCATTGGAAGCCCTCCCTGGCTTTAGGTTTCTCCTCCAGTGGAACCGGTGAGTCCTCTGCAGCTCTGGACCTTCCATTTGGTGGATGGTCCTTGGTTCATTCTGAGCTGTTTTTCTACCTCCTTTTTATTTTTCTCCTAGGAAGTTGTTGTATAGGATCCTACTTTACGTTTGGTGGTGCATTCTAAATGGTCTTCTCCACTGCCCTTTCCCCCCCAAATTAATGTCGATTGGCCTGTGAGTACATTTGCGTGAGAGACTGAACTGCCACTTTTGTGGCGTAATTTTGAATTGCCAAATGAGAGGCTGACCTCCTCAGCTTGGAAAAGAAAGGGAGTTTTGCTCCTCCTAGCCAAAAACCACCCCTGGGTGGTAGGGGTTGAGTGGGAGTCTCTGGGGGATTGACTCCTGCCATGATGTGCAGTGACCCTACAGGGAACCGCACAACAAAATTAATTTTAAGAGGCTCATCCAGGAGACAGGTGTAAGAGCTGATCACTTGCTATGTTGAGCCCTGTCAGAGGTCTAGACCTCTGGAGAGAGAAACTCAGACACGTGAAAGGGTAGAAAGACTCAGTGGTGACACACAGTGTAGTCCCTCTCACAGCCAGCACACTTCAATCCACCCTACTAAAACCCAGGCCACAGTTTAGTTCCTCATTTTTAAATAAAAGTGGGAGACATAGCATGTAAGGATGAGGAAAGGCGGAGACAGCGACCCCCATTTGGGCACCCCTTTTGGTTCTCTGCTTCCTCTACTTGCAAGTATTTGTGTAAGTGGGAAAAGCTTGAGGGCATGCCAGGTCAAACAAGAAGCTTCCTGTTACATATTATGTCTGTGCTTGTTCACACTTTAAACTGCTGCACACATTACACCAGAGAAAATTCCAGCCCAAAGGTCAACCTGCAACCAATCAGTTCCTAAGTCCTCTATTTTGCTATTTTCTTTTCTGCCTACTTTAAATCTTCTGTTTACTTTTTGTTCTTTTCTTTTCTTTTTCTTTTTTTTTTTTTTTTTTTTTTTGAGACAGAGTCTTGCTCTGTCACCCAGGCTGGAGTGCAATGGCGCTATCTACTGCAGCCTCTGCCTTCCAGGTTCAAGCGATTCTCCTGCCTCAGCCTCCCCAGTAGCTGGGATTACAGACGTGCGCCACCACGTCTACGTAATTTTTGTATTTTTAGTGGAGACAGGCTCTCACCATGTTGACCAGGCTGGTCTCGAACTCCCGACCTCAAGTGATCCGCCGGCCTCGGCCTCCCAAAGTGCTGGGATTACAGGCGTGAACCACCATTCCTGGCCCTTCTGTTACTTTTCCACTGCTGTTGAGATAGAAGTCACTGTTGGGATCCAACCTTTTTGTTTGTATAAACTGGTGAGTTTGTGTTGATATCTCTTGCTAGAGTTCTGAAGTAAAAGCTATAGGATCTTTGTGTGAGTGTGCATGCGTGTTTAGATGTGTTTATGTACATGCACATATGTGTGCACATACATACATTTTTTACGTGCTTTAGCCCTGAAGTGTCCAATTGGCTTCAAGTCAAAGAGTACTCATAAATTAAATAATAAGCCAAAACGCTTTTCAAGTTCACGTGACTTACATAAATCTTTAATAAATAAGCTGGCTTTAAAATTATTGGTACGATAGTATTAGAAATATCTTAAAAATTGTCAGCATACATGTTTGTTTGCATTTACTGATCAAGCAGTTTCATATTTACCTCTGACAGATATTATCAGGTGTCAAAATTTGCCATAAGGCTTACAAAACTATAAACCCAGCAACCCAGCATGAAACACAATAATCTTTGTTTCTGTACTTTTTGAGAAATAAGACGTTTAATGTTATTAGTGTAGTAAAAAGAGCTAAATCCCAAGTTATCAGTAAAATATCTATATATTTAAAATTTTTGCTTAGGCAAACACAGAAAATTCATAGACTATAAAAATGGTTAACAGGGAAATAACTTTAAATGATGACTATGAGAGTTTTCACAGATAATCTAGGTAAAAGATTTTATAAAATTAATTAGGTAAATGTAATGAAACAAATGCCTGTAAATAAATATAATTTAGAATCTAAAGTTAAATAATAGATATTCACTAAATGTCTGGGCCATTTTCAATTTAAATAAATTGTATTATAGAAAAACTTTTCTAAAAAATATGTTCTTATTCAAAGCTAAGTTATTTTCATCTAATTCCATGTTTATTTATTTATATTTTTTGAGATGGAGCCTCGCTCTGTCTCCCAGGCTGGAGTGCAATGGTGCAGTCTCAGCTCACTGCAACCTCTGCCTCCCAGGTTCAAGCGATTCTCCTGCCTCAGCCTCCCTTGTAGCTGGGATTACAGGTGCCCACCACCATGCCTGGCTAATTTTTGTAATTTTAGTAGAGATAGGGGTCTTGCCATGTTGGCCAGGCTGGTCTCGAACTCCTAACCTCAGCTGATCCACCCACCTAAGCCTCCCAAAGTGCTGGGATAACAGGTGCAAGCCACCGCACCCGGCCAGATTCTAGGTTTATTTAAGGGTTATTTATGAAATATGGTAAAAGGAACCAAGAAACAAGAGATGTAAAGAAAGTTAGGCTGCGTGCATTGGGTCACACCTGTAATCCCAGCACTTTGGGAGGCTGAGGCAGGCGGATCATGAGGTCAGGAGTTTGAGACCAGCCTGACCAACACAGTGAAACCCCGCCTCTACTAAAAATATAAAAATTAGTCAGTCATGGTGGCACGTGCCTGTAATCCCAGCTACTCAGGAGGCTGAGGTAGGAGAATTGCTTGCACCCGGGAGGCAGAGGTTGCAGTGAGCCAAGATCGTGCCACTGCACTCCAGGCTGGGTGACAGAGCGAGACTACTCCATCTCAAAAAAAAAAGAAGAAGAAAGTTACAAGGAGGTATTTTTGGTAAGAAATGTTAAAAGAAAAATAATTTTGTATGAGAAAGAATCTTGTTGTTTAAGAGAGATGTTTAGGACAGAACAGAAAATCCAAGCAGGATGTATATGGTCTGTGCAAGTCATAATACAGTCTGTAAAAAAGGAATTCAAAAAAATTTTTATGTAATTAAGTTTGCTATAACTAAAAGGAAATTATAATCATTCTAGGTATTGGACTTCAATAATAAAAATACAGTAATGCCAAAGGAGATCATTGGTTAGAACAAGATTTTCTTAAAATACTGATGTACTCAGTGAAATTGCAAGAAGTTTTTTATTTTTGAATTCCATAATCTCTTCTTGAAATTCTTCAGATGGACATCCTAGGGGTTCCACTTCTGCTGCATCCTGCTTGCCTCAGAGCTTTCCCTCTTTTGAAAAGGCCTGGGATGGTAACTCTCTCCTTCAACTTTTGCTGGCTCCCGTAATTTTTTAAAAATTAGTAGTCTAAAGGAAGAGAGAGAATTTTTGAAAAGAGGCAAGTGAAAAATGTTATAGGATGTGCCTCTATCTGTGTGTCTGTCTATAAGTTTATTTATTGTCTGTTTGTTTGATTGATTTGTTTATTTTGGAGACAGGGTCTCACTCTGTCACCCAGGCTGGAGCGCAGTGGTGTGATCTTGGTTCACTGTTCCCTTGAGCACTGGGCTCAAGGGATCCTCCTGCCTCACCTCAGCCATCCATGTAGCTGGAACCACAGGTGCATACTATCTCGCCCAGCTAATTTTTTGTATTTTTTATGTAGAGATGGGGTTTTGCCATGTTGGCCAGGCTGGTCTCAGTCCTGAGCTCAAGCGATCCACCCGTCTTGGCCTCCTAAAGTGCTAGGATTACAGGCGTGCGGCACCATGCCTGGCCTTGTCTGTAAGTTTCTATCTGTCATGAGGAAGTAATATTTCAGTACCAAATTATATGAAAGAGCTCTAATCAAATGGCTTACAGAAAAGCAAGTGCTTATCAGACAACCAAAAGCTAGCTCAGATGCTTTTAATTGACATTCCTTTAGTAATCTTTGGTAAGACTAATTTGGTAAATTTAATTTCAAAATCCTGTCCAGTGGTTTAAAATCTTAGAGTCACGTTAGATGGGACTGTTCCCCTGACCTTGACCCCCTTCGTGGGCAGGAACTGGAGTGGCTCATGTTACTCAGCCTGCAGTTTGTGGACAGCTATGTGTTAACAGCTCAGTGAAGGGTCAAGGTGACAGCCTTCTGCACCTGTCCTTTTGGACACCGACTTCTTGTTTGGTGTCCAAGAATCATCAGGTCACACAAACTGAAAGATGATGAATGTGGAGGACTTTATTGAGCAGTGGAAGTGGCTCTTGGTGGAAGAGGAGCTGGAAAGGGGATGGTGTGTGAAGAAGGTGATGTTTCTCTGAAGCCTAGCCTTCTCTGGCTGGGCTCCCCTCCAAAACCACACCGTCTGAAGTTAGTCATGTTTATCTGTAGTCTCCAATGCTCAGTTACTTCTCTGCTCGCCACTCAGTAGCTTGTATCCCTGCCGGTCAGCTGCTTGTGTTGCTTTTTTCGTTTTCTTTTTCTTTTTCGTTTTTCTTCCTGCCAGCTGGTCTGGTCCTTATGGGCACAGGATAGGGGGCAGGGCAGGCCAAAAAGGCAATCATCTGGGCAGAGAAACGAGGTCAGCTGCTTTCACTAGGGCCGAGCTTCCAGACTTGAGGTTGTAGTTTAGCCGGGAGCCCAGCCATCCTGTATCAATGTTAGATTAAATTAGGCAATCCTAGGTTTTGCACTGGAAATTAGGGTTACTGGGAGTTGGAATAGTAGGAGAGTAAGATGTATTTTTGGTGAGGTTTATAAAAACACAAAGATGTGGTTTTTGCCAAAGAAAATGTAATGTTTAGAGGCTATTTAAAGGTCACTTTAAAATAAATGGAAAATTATGTAGATAAAACTCATTGGAGAAAGAGAAAAATAAAGAGGTGGGGAATGAGAAACCTTTGACTTTTGGGTGGCCACGTGGTCACACATGGTAATGAAGTGGCATCATTGTCTGGGGTAAATACCCGAGATTCATTGTCTCATGGCCACAGAAAACGAGGACGTGGACACACAGAATGAGGTTGAGAGCAGAAGTTTAGTAGGCAAAAGAAAGAGAAGAGCTCTCTGCAGCAGAGCGGGGTCCTGGAGAAGTGGGTTGCTGCTTCTTTGCTGAAATGCAGCAAGTTTTATAGATGAGCTTGAGGAGGCAGTGTATGATTTACATAGGACGCAAAAGATTGGTTGGACCAGGTGTACCATTTGCATAGGGCACGTAAAGCTGGTTAGGACTAGATGTGTCATTTGCATAGGGCATGAAAAGCTGGCCTAATCTTTTTTTTTTTTTTTTTTGAGATAGAATTTTGCTCTTGTTGCCCAGGCTGGAGTGCAATGGCGCCATCTCGGCTCACTGCAACCTCCGCCTCCCGGGTTCAAGTGATTCTCCTGCCTCAGCCTCCTGAGTAGCTGGGATTACAGGTGCCTGCCACCACACCCGGCTGATTTCGTACTTTTAGTACAGATGGGGTTTCTCCATGTTGGTCAGGCTGGTCTCAAACTCCTGACCTCAGGTGATCTGCCCAACTCGGAGCCTAATCTTTTATTATGCAGATGGACTCTTTACCTGGCTAGTGCCATGTCGCCTGTTTTTTTTGTTTGTTTTGTTTTGTTTTGTTTTTTGAGACGGAGTTTCACTCATTTTGTCCAGGCTGGGGTGCAGTGGCGTGATCTTGGCCTAATGCAACCTCTGCCTCCCGAGTTCAAGCAATTCTCCTGCCTCAGCCTCCTGAGTAGCTGGGATTACAGGCATGTGCCACCACGCCTGGCTAATTTTTGTATTTTTTTAAGTAGAGACGGGGTTTCACCATGTTGGCCAGGCTGGTCTCGAACTCCTAACCTCAGATGATCCGCCCGCCTCGGCCTCCCAGAGTGCTGAGATTACAGGCGTGAGCCACTGCGCCTGGCCTCTGGTTTTTTACTGTACACGTGGTGACAAAGAAAAGGGAAGACGGAGCCTCCATGTTGAACATACCTGGCTTCCAGGTAGCCCTTTCCCATTGGCACAGCTGCCAGCATTTACCCATGCAAGCTTCCAGCTTGCTTATTATCTATGCCTGCAGCTCTATTTTCCAGGCTGCTCTTTGTTAAAAAGAAATGATTTGGGGGCTCCTTTTTAAAAAGGGAAATTCTGCCAAGGACTCTTTTACCCTCACTATCTGCCTGAATAATTTCTTTCTAGTTCCTCTATCAGTAAGGAGATGCAGCTGGCTTGTCTTCAGTCACTAAAGGTCAAAGCCACCAGAGGAATTTAGAGATGGATCCTACTCATAGTCCCAGGGAATTTAGTTCACTGGATGTATAGCAAATGCAAATTAATAAGGAAAAAGTGAACTATTCAGTCCCTTGCTTACTGCCTATGTAGTTGCTAAAACCAAAGTAAAAGAGTGCTGCTGCCTTGGGCGTGAAGGCAGCACCAAGCTCAGATGTGGGTCGGTCTCAGATCAGGCCAGTGACCTCAAAGCTTCCTACACAAGGAAAAATTAAGCCACGTCAACCAAAAGTTACCTCTGAGACCTGTGATTACCAAGAAGATAGACATGTGGAGAAAGGGCAAAACCAAGTAACTATTAAACCCAGAGGGTATTTACGGGGCTGTTCAATCTTTTGGCTTCCCTGGGCCACACTGGAAGAAAAATTGTCTTGGGCCATGCATAAAATACACAAACACTAATGATAGCTGATGAGAAAAAAAAAAAAGGCAAGAAAATGTCATAACATTTTCAGAAAGTTTACACGTTTGTGTTGGGCCACATTCAAAGCCGTCCTGAGCCACGTGCGGCCCGCGGGCCGTGGATTGGACAAGCTTGAAAAGGAATTGGTTCATCTTCTAGATTGGTATCGTCAGCTTCCCGAGTTCCCTTTTCTAAAATGGGTTGTAAGAATGACTACTTTAAGAACAGTATGTTTAATGTTTTTTTTTTTTGAGAAAGGGTCTCATTCTGTCACCCAGACTGGAGTGCAGTGGCATGATCTCAGCTCATCGCAACCTCCACCTCCTGGGTTCAGGTAATTCTCCCACCTCAGCCTCCTGAGAAGCTGGGATTACAGGCACACGCCACCATGCCCGGCTAATTTTTCTATTTTTTGGTAGAGATGGAATTTCACCATGTTGGCCAGACTGCTCTTGAACTCCTGACCTCAGGTGATCTGCCCACCTTGGCCTCCCAAAGTGCTGGGATTACAGGCGTGATCCACTCTGCCCAGCCGAGATGTTTAATTTTTAAATGCCACAGAAAGAAAGAGCATGTTTGGGCTGGTGCAGGGCCCGCAGCTCACTCACTATTAAACACTTGCTGATGAGTGTATGGGACCCAGATGCACAGAAAGTTTTTCCTGAGGAAATGGCCAGCCTGGTGGACTAGGTAAACACCCTACAAGGTCTGTTTATCCTGAAAAGGGGACTGCCCAGCCCTCCCTATAGAATGCCAAGTGGAGCACCCTAGATAAAGCAGCCGATGTGCTTCATATGCAAGCCATGTGGGATTGGCTTCATGATGACCGGGATATTCATCAGCTGAATATGCCCATTACCCAATGTATTAGTCCGTTTTCATGCTGCTGATAAAGACATACCCGAGATTGGGCAATTTACAAAAGAAAGAGGGGTAATTAGACTTACAGTTCCACGTGGCGGCGGAAGCCTCACGATCATGGTGGAGGGCAGGGAGGAAGAAGTCACATCTTACATGGATGGTGGCAGGCAAAGAGAGAGAGCCAAGCGAAAGGAGTTTCTCCTTGTAAAACCATCAGATCTCGTGAGACTCATTCACTACCACAAGAACAATATGGAGGAAACTGCCACCAGAATTCAATTATCTCCCACCAGGTCCCTCCCACAGCAATGGGAATTATGGGAGATACAATTCAAGATGAGCTTTGGGTGTGGACACAGTCAAACTATATCACCGAGGTCATAGTGTGAAAGGAAAATAAATCTCAGGTCCCCAAAATCACTAAGCCAAGGGAAAAGTCAAGCTGGGAACTGTGTCAGGCAAGCCTGCCTCCCATTTGATTCTTAAATAAGACAGCTACAAAGATAAGAAGCTACATACCCCCCTCACAATTTGTGCTTAACGAAATTCCTTGTGGACAAAGGACAGACGGAATTCAAAGTCATCCTTCCAAGGCTCCCCTGAGACAAATGCTTATCTGATAACTTCCTCTGCCCCATTGCTTATGTAAAAGTACAGATTCACGGAGCCAGCCTAAATTGTGTATTCAGTGGAAAGCTGATCAAGGACTCAAAAGAATGTAACCTTTTGTCTCGTGTCTACTTCTAATCTGAAAGCTCCCACTTCAAGTTGTCCTGAATTACTGAACTGAGCCCATGTATGTCTTACACATATTGATTGATGTCTCATGTCTCCCTAAAATATATAAAAGCAAGCTGTGCCCTGAACACCTTGGGCACATGTCGTCAGGACTTCCTGAGGCTGTGTCACAGGTGCACGTTCTCAACCTTGGTAAAATAAACTTTCTAAATTGACTGAGACCTGTCTCAGATATTTTGGGTTCGCAATAGATTCTCAGTGTATTAATGATGTTAGCTGAAGAACTGTGAAGCTCATAAATTTGGAAAGGAAAGGTTTATTTCTATAAATGTTGTGGTTCAAGGGTCCCCTTCTACAAGAGCACCCCAGGTGACATGACTCTTGCAGAATCAAACAATGGTTTGAGAAACCTTATCAAATTTGCAGTTGTAGCTTTCCCTCATGGGTCTTACAGATGCTACCAAAAGACTAGGGTGTCAACGAGAAGAGACAAACTGTAAATTTTTTTAAGAGGTTTATTCTGAGCCAAATAGGAGTGACCATGGCCGCCCATGACGCAGACTTCAGGAGATCCTGAGAACATGCGCCCAATGTGGTCTGCGTACAGCTTGGTTTTCTACATTTTAGGGAGACATGAGACATCGATCAATACATGTAAGACGTACATTGTTTCCATTCAAAAAAGGTGAGATAACTCAAAGTGGGGGATTCCAGCTCATGGATGGACAAGACACAAAAGGTTGCATTCTTTTCGGTCTTTGATCAGAATACACAATTTACATGTGACGGAGGTTGGGGGGTGGGGGTGGTGGGTAGAGGAATAGTGACTGATGCCTGTTCAGTGAATCTGCATGTTTGCGTAAACAATAGGGCAGGGGAATCTATCAGATATGCATTTGTCTCAGGTGAGCAGAGAGGGCTGACTTTCACTTCTGTCTCTCCTTTGACCCACACCTGTGAAGATAAGCCAAGGTGAAATTGAACAGATCTGTTTTAGGGTAAAGATCTTGAGGTCCACAAAAAATTTCTTTGTGGGCAAATCATGAAAGAGGTATGCAGCTTTTTGTTTTGTTTTGTTTGTTTGTTTGTTTGTTTTTGTCTCCATAGCTGTCTTATTTAGGAGAAAATGGGAGGCAGGTTTTTCTGATGCAGTTCCCAGCTTGCCTTTTCCCCTTGGCTTGGGGATTTTGGTTTCCTTGCACTAATTAACAAACAAAATTAATAAATTAACAAACAAAAACAGGGAAGGGAAAAGTGAGTCAAAGGGCTCATGCCAGAAGGGTGGAAATCTTTAGATAATTATTTTGTTATTATTATTAATTTTTCTTTTTTTGAGATGGAGTTTCGCTCTTGTTGCCCAGGCTGACATGCAATGGTGCCATCTCGGCTCACTGCAACCCCGCCTCCCAGGTTCAAGTGATTCTCCTGCCTCAACCTCCTGAGTAGCTGGGATTACAGGCACCTGCCACCACGCCCAGCTAATTTTTTTGTATTTTTAGTAGAGACGAAGTTTCACAATGTTGGCCAGGCTGGAATCTTTAGATAATTGTTAAGAAATAAAAGAAAAGGAAAATTGATGGAGTTAAAACAAAAGACTTTACAACATGATCAAAGGTTGGGTAGGCCACAGGGAGCCCCAACTGGTCCCCCAACATGAAGGGGCCCCATGCCAGTTTTCTTCATTTGCCTCAGATTGGAGAAGTTTAAGAAAACTTGAGGCTGGGCATGGTGGCTCAAGCCTGTAATCCCAGAACTTTGGGAGGCCAAGGCAGGCGGATCATCTGAGGTCAGGAGTTCGAGACCAGGCTGGCCAACATGGTGAAACCCCGTCTCTACTAAAAATACAAAAAAATTTGCTGGGCGTCGTGGCACGCACCTGTAATCCCAGCTACTCAGGAGGCTGAGGCAGGAGAATCGCTTGAACCCAGGAGGCAGAGGTTGCAGGGAGCAGAGATCATGCCATTGCACTCCAGCCTGGGCAACAAGAGCGAAACTCTGTCTCAAAAAAAAAAAAAAAAAAAAAAAGTTTTAGAGCAGGAATGAAAAGAAGGAAAGTACACTTGGAAGACGGCCAAGTAGCTGACCTAAGAGATCAAGTGTATGGTTGACCTTTAGACTTGGGGTTTTATAGGTTGGCATGCTTCTGGAGTCTTGTGTCCCTTCTCCGCTGAGTCTTCCCTTGGGGTTGGGCTGTCCACATGCACAGTGGCCTGCCAGCACTTGGGAGGGGAGCATGCGCAGTGTGTTTACTGGAGTTGGACGCATGCTCACTTGAGGCGTTCTTCCCTTACCAGCTGAATGTTCCTAGAAGGTTACAGACCAGTTAAACTCCACCGTTTTGCTTCTCAGTGTGCATGCTTGAGCCCACTCACTCACCTCCTGAGATCGTATTGGGAAACTGCTGACCACCAGTTTTAGGTGTTTTCTATTTACTGGGAGACGGCCTTTCCCTGGTGCTGACTGTGACCAATTATTATTTTAGAGAGACACTTTAATAACCGCCTGATGCTCGCCTGACATTCCTGGTGGGGCTGGGGAGAGCCTTTCCTGCCTTGCTCATGCCTGACTAGCTACCTACTGTAACAATAACTGAACTCTTTCTACCGATTTCCAGTGAGAAAATCTATGCATCTATCTATGACCTGCAAGCCCCCACTTTGAAGTGTGTCACCTTTCCTGGCTGAACCAATGTCCATCTTACATGTATTGAGGGGTGTCTTATGTCTCCCTAAAATGCATAAAGCCAATCTGTAACTCAACAACCCTGAGCACATGTTCTCAGGATCTCCTGAGGGCTGTGCTATGGGCCAGTAGTCACTCATATTTGGCTCAGAATAAATATCTTAGAATAGTTTACAGAGTTTGACCCTTTTCATCAGCAGAGGCATACACTCTTGCTATGGGATGTTAACCGAAGCTAATGGAAATAATGGTGTCCAAAAGAGTTCCGTGATGAAACATAAATGGTTCATGTAGGACCTGCTACCTGGGGAATGCAAAGATAATATACAAGGAGGGAGCTTCTTTTTCCTCTTCAGACTGACTCTGTAACTATGTGAGAAGATTTTTGCCTTCCAAAGTTATTAGTGTGTTCATTTTTATCTCTTAGGAAAAAAGTGGCAAAGTTGGAGATGGTGTACACTTTCCTTTATTGCTTGACTGAGGTTAAAAATTTGGCCAGGCATGGTGGCTCACTCCTGTAATCATAGCATTTTGAGAGCCCAAGGCCAAGGATAGCTTGAGCCAAGAAGTTCAAGACCAGCCTGGGCAGCATAGCGAGACCTTGTCTCTACAAAAAATAAAAAAATTAGCTGGGTGTGGTGGTGAACACCTGTAATCACATCTACTTGGGGGGCTGAGGTGGGAGGATTGCTTGAGCTCAGGAGCTGGAGGTTGCAGTGAGCCAAGATTATACCACTGCACTCCAGCCTGGGCAACCAAGCGAGATGCTGTCTCAAAACAACAACAACAACAAAAAGAACAACAAAAAACAAAAAAACTTGTATTCTATTGTCATCCATCAGATTATTTTTAACTAATTTTATTTTAATCACTTACTGTTGAGTCACCTCTGAGATTTTCTATTCCAGTGGCATCCTTATAAAATGAAGCTTCCTTGTCAACTGCACTCGTGATAACACCGAGCTTCTGCTAAGAAAAAACAAATGCATAACTCTGTATAACCTATCTCCCATGACAGGGTCTATGCCTCGCTGTATTTAAGCATTCATTTTAGTTTTCAGCAATGTAGTACTTTCACCTACATTTTGTCAAATTCAAACACTTGCAATACTTCATTTATTTTTTCTGCATGTCCTTCATATTTTGGCTTTGCTAGTCCACTTTGGCCAAAAAGCTTTGATTCTTTAAGTATAGGCCTAAATATCCTATCTTAAGCATGGGTGTAATTTTCTTCTATTACCAACAGAGGTTCTTTTATAGTTTTTGAAATCACTGATTAAAAAGAAACAGCTCAAATTATATTCTACTGTAAAAATGATACATTCAGCCTGGGCACGGTCAGTCACATCTGTAATCACAACACGTTGGGAGGCTGAGGCAGGAGGATCACTTGAGTCCAGGAGTTGAGGCTGCAGTGAGCTGTGATCACACCATTGCACTCTAGTGTGAGTGACAGTGAGACCCTGTCTCAAAAAAAAAAAAAAAAAAGATACATTCAAAGAAGTCAAAATAAAACAGTATAAAACCTATCTCCCTGATTGCAGCTACCTTGTTTTATGCATACGCCTGCAATCCTTTTACACCTATCACACACTAAAAATGTTTTACAGTTATTGTTATTGCACACAGAAGGCATCTAGGAATGTTTTAAAGAACCTGTCTCTCTGAAGTTCATCCTGCTTATCTAACTTGTCTATCAAGGAAATTATTTTCTTGATTATTATTGCTGAGAAAGACTGGGTGAGGTCGCTACCCCAGAATTAGCAGATGCAAATCAGGAGGAAGTGAACAGGCTGCAAATTAGCAAGTTCTGGCATGGGGTGAGGCAATGGCAGAAAATCGGTTTCCTGGGAACTATGCCCAGGAACTAGCCTGACATTGTGAGAAAGCTCCCAACATTCATAATGAGTTGCATATTAAATTCCAGGGGAGGGCACTGTGGGTAAGATGGACCACATTTGGAAATACACTTTTTCAGACGTTTTATTTAGGGAGAATTTCTGACATGTCCTCCGATAATCTGAACTTCCTTGATTTGCAGTTGTACATTGAGAGATCATTTCTTGGTCAAAATAAATGTTCAGCAGGTGTGAATGCTGTATCCACAACTTTTTTTTTTTTTTGAGACAGTCTCACTCTGTTGCCCGGGGTGAAGTACAGTGGTGTGATCTCAGCTCACTGCAACCTCTGCCTCCCGAATTCAAGCAATTCTAGTGCCTCAGCCTCCCGAGTAGCTGGGATTACAGGCATGTGCCACCATGCCTGGCTAATTACAACTTAATTTTTAAATTTGGGCAGATTTACAAAACTATCAAGCTATTACCCTGCAGCATCCTTAGCCCTAAGCTTGTCACTACTTGTAATGTATTTTTATTTTATTTATTTATTTTTTGAGACAGAGTTTCACTCTTGTTGCCCAGGCTGGGGTGCAGTGGCATGATCGCGGCTCACTGCAACCTCCACCTCCTGAGTTCAAGCGATTCTCTCGCCTCAGCCTTCCGGACCACAGGTGCATGCCACCACGCCTGGGTAAATTTTTTTTTTTTTTTTTTTTTGAAATGGAGTTTCGTTCTTGTCATTCAGGCTAGAGTGCAATGGTGCGATCTTGGCTCACTGCAACCTCCACCTCCCAGGTTCAAGCGATTCTCCTGCCTCAGCCTCCCAAGTAGCTGGGCTTACAGGTGCCCACCACCACACCCGGCTAATTTTTGTATTTTTAGTAGAGACAGGGTTTCACCACGTTGGCCAGGCTGGTCTCGAACTCCTGACCTCAGGTGATCCACCTGCCTCGGCCTTCCAAAGTGCTGGGATTACAGGCATGAGCCACTGCACCCAGCCTACCTACTGGACTTTTTTTCGGAGACACACTGTAGTTTCTCAAGAAAGAATGCCTGTTCCTGGTCCCAGCTGCACACTCACTTTACAGTGTGTGCTGTACTTGGTCAAGTGTATTGATATTGAAACACAAGCCAGAGTGGATGGACCTTGGTCATAAATCATGGGGCAGCTCTCCTTCACTGTCAGATAAAATCCAAATTCTCTATTACTACCTCCAAGGTCCCAGCATTGACGATCTGTTCTTTTCTTCCTGAAGGGACATCACCCCCGGTTCTCAGGGTGTCTCCTCACAGGCTTCTTACAAATGCCTTTCCTCAGGAATGTGGCTCCACAATGACTTTTTTTTAATTAAAAAATTTGCAGCCTACAATCAGCCTCCTCAATTATTATTATTATTATTAATTGTTATTATCATTACTTGAAATAGGGGGAGAGTCTCACTATGTGGTCCAGACTGGTTTCAAACTCCTTGTCTCAAACCATCCTCTTGCCTTGACCTCCCACAGTACTGGGATGACAGGTGTGAGGCCCCGCACCTAAGTGTCCTCTTAAAACCCATGAAGTCTTTCAGGGCTGTCTACTTTTCTCTATGGAATTCAAATCGCTAAGCATTCATGAAAGTTTAGATAAGGTGGAAATAAATCCAACCTTTAGGATGGATGCATGAAACTGCTCTCTCTTTTTTTTTTTTTTTGGTAGAGTTTTGCTGTTGTTGCCCAGGCTGGAGTGCAACGGCACGATCTCGGCTCACTGCAATCTCCGCCTCCCAGGTTCAAGCGATTCTCCCGCCTCAGCCTCCCGAGTAGCTAGGATTACAGGCATGTGCCACTACGCCTGGCTAATATGTTTTGTATTTAGTAGAGACAGGGTTTCACCATATTGGTCGGGCTGGTCTTGAACTCCTGACCTCAGGCGATCTACCCACTTCAGCCTCCCCAAAGTGCTGGGATTACAGGCATGAGCCACCACATCCAGCCAAAACTGCACTTCAAATCCAATCTTTGGCTGGGCGCAGTGACTCATGCCTGTAATCCCAGCACTTTGGGAGGCCAAGACGGGCAGATCACCTGAGGTCAGGAGTTCGAGACCAGCCTGAACAACATGGAGAAACCCCGTCTCTACTAAAAATACATAATTAGCCGAGCATGGTGGCACATGCCTGTAATCCCAGCTACTCGGAAGGCTGAGGCAAGAGTATCACTTGAACCTGGGAGGCGGAGGTCACAGTGAGCCCAGATCGCGCCACTGCACTCCAGCCTGGGCAACAAGAGCAAAACTCCGTTTCAAAAAAAAAAAAAAAAAGAAAAAAATCTAATATTGTCCCCAATTCCTACTTTTGGGAGTAAACTATGCCTATTTCAAACTATTGCTGGACAAGATTGCCTGGTTTCTGCTTCCCCTTATCCCTCTTGTTCAAGTCAACCAGTCAGGAAATATAAAGAATGATCAAGGAAACCTCCAAGTTAACACAGAAATACGTATATATGGTGAATGCTGTCTGAAGACAGCTTATGGCCCCATGGTTCTAGCCGTCATAGCACATGGCAAAGTTGTCCTATTGACTCTGCTGTCAGCCCCTGCGTGGAAGACCAAATAAAGGTGCTGGGACAGAAGGATGAAAAGGAATCCTAGGATAAATATCTCATCTTCATCGTCCCTGGGTTGGATAATTCTGAGGGTCTGTCGTTGAATCTCAGTGTTTCTGCACAGGACTCAGCTTCAATAGCCCAGTGGCAAGCTGCTTCATAAGTACAACCTGTACTGGCTTCCTGCCTTTCCCTGTCTCTCTTCCTCTTTCCCTGACCAATGCTCCCTCAATTACCTCCCTAATAACCTACTTGGATTTAAGGTTTGAAAAAGAAATGCGGCATCATTCTTTTTGTCTTAAATTTTTAATTAAAAAAAATTTTTTTCGAGATGGGATCTTGCTCTGTTGCCCGGGCTGTAGAACAGTGGTGGAATTACGATACGGCTCATTGCAGCCTCAAACCCTTTGGCTGAAGCAATCCTCCCACCTCAGCCTCCTGAGTAACTGGGACCACAGGTGTGTGCCACCGTGCCTGGATAATTTTTGTAAAATATTTTTTGTAGAGACAGGGTCTCACTAGTTGCCCAGGCTGGTCTCAAACTCCCAGGCTCAATCAATCTGCCTGTCTCAACCTCCCAAGGTGTTGGGATTACAGGCGTGAGCCACTGCGCCGGGTCGCACCATCATTCCTATTTTTTTTTTTTGGAAATGAAGTTCCCTCTGTCACCCAGGCTGGAGCACAGTGGCGCTATCTCGGCTCACTGCAACCTCTGCCTCCCGGGTTCAAGTGATTCTCCTGTCTCAGCCTCCTGAGTAGTTGGGATTACAGTCATGTGCCACCACACCTGGCTAATTTTTATATTTTTAGTAGAGACGGGGTTTCGCCCTGTTGGCCAGGCTGGTCTCGAACTCCTGGGCTCAAGCCATCTGCTTGCCTCAACTCCCAAAGTGGTGAGATTCCAGGCGTGAGCCACCACTCCCGGAGGAAGCATCATTCTTAATTTCAATGTCTAGTCTAGACATTTAAAAGAATTGAACATATTGGATCGTATCAAAACAACATCTTGTTGAAGAGAATGACCCTCTCCACCCAACCTGAAACAGATGGAGGCAGTGCTGACTTTATCTCAAATCTTAAACAAAATCTGCTTCACTCAATTTTCTTGTAGACAGGCCGACTGCTTTATTAGAAAACGGGAGAACATTGATCTTTTTCTATGATTCTCTTCCGATCACCCTAGGTAGAATTCCTTTCACTTTCTAACCTGTGTCTGTTTCAGCCCAGGATACATTAAGCTTGTTGTCTGTGACACTTTATTGAACTTTTTAATAGCCACGACTGACACTGATCCTCTGTGCTGAGAGAGGAGCTATTCTGATTCCATTCATTGTGACTCCAAAGTCTACCCTGGAAGTCAGATGCTCAGGTGGGATTTTATAAGTATTCCATGAACAAATGAACTTTGGCTTTGGGGTAAAAGAGTGGGTTGCCCATCATTTGATAGATCCCTGGATATTTTTTCATAAAAAACACCCTAGCAGGTTGCTTATTGCAAAATGACATGTGTCATATCTTCTCTGGAGCTGAATATTGTTAAGCAAAATTTATATTAATGAGAAGCAAAAAACAGTTTGTTTGTTTTGCTTTGCTTCAGCAAGAATTATCTGTTGCATCAGAAATGCAGGGAGCACTTTTGCTCTTTATTAGCGTTTTTTTCCCCAGAAACTCTGACATTACTAGGACACTTGGTCATCTGTGATCTGCTTAAAAGCTCCCTTCAGCTCCTGGAAGAGTGGGTGGTTCTGATTCTCTTTCGGTGAGATGCTTTATGGAGCCCTCTTCATCCCATAATTCTGAAGAGTAACAGGCAGAACGTCTTATTAGGGGGCAGCTGAAATCGTCTAGGGAATGTGGCTAGGGAGTGTCGTCATCTTTACATCAAAGGCTATGCACAGATAACACGCCAATCCTGATTTCACCCATGAGAAAAGTGAACTCCAAGAATTTCAGGAATGTAGATGTGTCGATGATAAACATTGCATTTATTACAATTTCACTTTATTTCCTAGAAGAGGGGACATTATATTTCCTGGCCAGATGCTACCCTTTGAAAGAAATGCAAACTTTGATAAAATAGACATGCTATCAATTTCCTTAGGGGAGCTTTCTCTTCACTGGGTCACTATACCCAGCATGACAATAAAGTCTGCCATGTGTTTCTTGTCCCACTGGAAAAAATACATAGAAAAGCTATGTACAAGGACTGTATTAAGATTCATCTATGTCTTTCAGAGATGGCAGGCAAGTGCCATTTCTGAACAATTTGGGTGAAGTCAGACACATGCACCTTACCCCGACAACCACTCAATGGACAGCAGAACATTGCAAATCATGACCTGTAATAGGACTGTCTTTGACTTACACAGCTCAGGAAACAACACTTGGTTTGGTCAAAGGTTTGTTCCTTTTCATTTTGTGTTCTAGTGTTTTCTTTTCCTGCCCTTATGACAGTTGTGTGCAATGGCATTATTGCATTAAATAGACACGACTGATTAGGTAGCATGAACCATAGTTTAGAATTTGGCTAAGTGTGGCTATGTTACTGTTTGTTTTTTCTTTTTCTTTTTTTAGGAGATAGGGTCTTGCTGTGTTGCCCAGGCTGGAGTACAGTGGCTATTCAGGCATGTGATTCCACCACTGATCAGCACGAGAGTTTTGACCTGCTGCATTTGTGACTTAGGGTGGTTCACCAGGCCTTAGGCAGCCTGGTGGTCTTCTGCTCCTGGGAGGTCACCATGCTGGTGCTGAACGCAGTGCAGATACTTGATCAGCCTAGCGCACCATAGCCCAGAACTTCTGGGCCCAAGCCATCCCCCACCTCAGTCTCCTGAGTAGCCGGGACCACAGGCAGGCTACTTGCTGTTTTTGTCAACATAAAAGGGAGTCAGAAAAGGCAGAACATATCAAGATCAGTAAATCTAGGCTGGGCATGATGGCTCACACCTATAATCACAGTGCTTCATGAGGCCAAGGCAGGAGGATTCTTTGAGGCCAGGAGTTCAAAACCAGCCTGGGCAATATAGGGAGACCTTGTCTCTACAAAAAAATAGAAAATAAAGAAATTACCCAGGTGCAGTGGTGCATGCCTGTAGTTCCAGCCACTCCAGAGGCTGAGACTGGAGGATCTTTCGAGCTTAGGAGGCTGAGGCTGCAGCGAGCTCTTATCACACCAGTGCACTCCAGCTTGGGTGACAGAATGAGACCCTGTCTCTAAAAGAAAAAGAAAAAAAGAGATTAGTAAATTCTTTAGAAACCAAGATTTTACCACGAGCAGTTGCACGAAGGTGGAAAACCTTTCTGTGATTATAAGTAGGGATTCTGAAAGAAGTCCTCAAAGTGAATACTTATTCCATGGAGAAACAGAATGAATTGAGAGAGTCCTGGAAGCTGGGAGGAGAGGAATCTGTAGAAAGCAGAGTCACTTAACTAATTCACCAATGAGACTGCAAACCGATGGTCATGGAGCTGCCATGGGAATCTGAATTACAGTCACTTTTATTCTTTGTATTTTATTGTTTGGGTTGAAAATGAGGCCAGGCACGGTGGCTCATGCTTGTAATCCCAGCACTTTGGGAGGCTGGGGTGGGTGGATCACCTGAGATCAGGAGTTTGAGACCAGCCTGACCAACATGGTGAAACCCTGTCTCTACTAAAAATACAAAAATTGGGATTCCATTCCAAGATGGCCAAATAGAAACAGCTCCGGTCTATAGCTCCCAGCGTGATCAACACAGAAAACGGGTGATTTCTGCATTTCCAACTGAGGTATCTTGTTCATCTAATTGGGACTGGTTGGACAGTGGGTGCAGCCCACAGAGGGCAAGCCAAAACAGGGCAGGGCATTGCCTCACCTGGGAAGTGTCAGAGGATTTCCCTTTCCTAGCCAAGGAAGCTGTGACAGACTGTACCTGGAAAATTGGGACACTCTCGCCCACATACTGCACTTTTCCAATGGTCTTAGCAAAGAGCACACCAGGAGATTATATCCTGCACCTGGCTCGGCAGGTCCCACGCCCACAGAGCCTTGCTCACTGCTAGCACAGCAGTCTAAGATCGAACTGTGAGGCAGCAGCCTGGCTGGGGGGGTGGGCATCCGACATTGCTGAGGCTTCAGTAGGTAAACCAAGCGGCCAGGGAAGCTCGAACTGGGCAGAGCCCACTGCAGCTCAGCAAGGCCTATTGCCTCTGTAGATTCCACCTCTGGGGGCAGGGTATAGCTGAACAAAAGGCAGCAGAAACTTCTGCAGACTTAAACGTCCCTGTCTGACAGCTCTGAAGAGAGCAGTGGTGCTCCCAGCATGGTGTTTGAGCTCTGAGAATGGACAGACTGCCTCCTCAAGTGGGTCCCTGACCCCCTTGTAGCCTAACTGGGAGACACCTCCCAGTAGGGGCCAACTGACAACTCATACAGGTGGTGCCCCTCTGGGACGAAGTTTCCAGAGGAAGGATCAGGCAGCAATATTTGCTGTTCTGCAATATTTGCTGTTCTGCAGCCTCCACTGGTGATATCCAGGCAAACAGGGTCTGGAGTGGACCTCCAGCAAACTCCAACAGACCTGCAGCTGAGGGACCTGACTGTCAGAAGGAAAACTAACAAACAGAAAGGAATAGCATCAACACCAACAAAAAGGACATCCACAGCAAAACTCCATCTGTAGGTCACCAGCATCAAAGACAAAAGGTAGATAAAACCACAAAGATGGAGAGAAACCAGAGCAGAAAAGCTGAAAATTCTAAAAACCAGAGTGCCTCTTCTCCAAAGGGTTGCAGCTCCTCGCCAGCAACGGAACAAAGCTGGATGGAGAATGACTTTGACGAGCTGACAGAAGTAGGCTTCAGAAGGTCGGTAATAACAAACTTCTCCGAGCTAAAGGAAACATTCAAACCCATCACAAGGACGCTAAAAACCTTGAAAAAAGATTAGACGAACAGCTAACTAGAATAAACAGTGTAGAGAAGACCTTAAATGACCTGACGGAGCTGAAAACCACGGCATAAGAGCTACGTGATGCATGCACAAGCTTCAATAGCCGATTCGATCAAGTGCAAGAAAGGGTATCAGTGATTGAAGATCAAGTGAACGAAATAAAGTGATGAGAGAAGTTTAGAGAAAAAAGAGTAAAAAGAAATGAACAAAGCCTCCAAGAAATATGGGACTATGTGAAAAGACCAAATCTACGTCTGATTGGTGTACCTGAAAGTGATGGGGAGAATGGAACCAAGTTGGAAAACACTCATCAGGATATTATCCAGGAGAACTTCCCCAACCTAGCAAGGCAGGCCAACATTCAAATTCAGGAAATACAGAGAACGCCACAAAGATACTCCTCGAGAAGACACATAATTGTCAGATTCACCAAAGTTGAAATGAAGGAAAAAATGTCTGCTCTTTCAATGTTTTTCCTACACTGTCTCGGGATTTCTGAAATGTCTGATCATCTCAGGGTGGCTTATTCACATTTAAGATTAAATCAGGCTGGGTGTGGTGGCTCATGCCTGTAATCCTAGCACTTTGGGAGGCCCAGGTGGGTGGATCATGAGGTCTGGAGTTCAAGACCAGCCTGGCCAATATGTTGAAACCCTGTCTCTACTAAAAATATGAAAATTAGCTGGTCCTGGTGGTGCAAGCCTGTAATCCCAGCTGCTCGGGAGGCTGAGGTAGGATAATTGCTTGAACCCCAGAGGCGGAGGTTGCAGTGAGCTGAGATTGAGCCACTGCACTGCAGCCTGGGTGACAGAGCGAGACTCCGTCTCAAAAAAAAAAAAAAAGAAAAAGATTACATCCAACACATACTCGTTGAGAGCTCTGTTTGACTCTTCTTATTGAGGGACCACTGAATGTCAGTATCTGGAAATAATTTTTATGAGGTCAGTCAGTTTCTCAATAGAAAAATCCACCAATGTCATTTCAGGGTGCCATAACCTAGTGTTCTGGGAAGAAGAAATTGATAGACACATAGGAATCTCAGTATGCACGTCTTCACTTCATCCTTTTTTTTTAATCCACTCTGGATCTTGCCACTGCCAGCCAGTGTTAGGTGTCTCAAAGTCTAGAACTTCACAAGTTCAACTTTCAGAAGGAAAACATTTAGTCTCTTATCTGAGAGGAGCAGAAAGTGGAGGGTAGCAGAGGGAGACCTGGAAGTCTATCACCTATAAACACAGACTTTCAACAACTCTCTCTGTTTTAATTCCAGCTTTCCATACCTGTCTTCTGCAGTATCTGATGCCTCAAGACCTGACCTATCCTGGCTTCCGTGTGGCAAATTGTCTCACCTCCTTTTATGTCTGCCCCATGTTGACATTTTTAACTTCCTCTACTTTGCTAAATCAATCGCTATCCTTCCATCACTTTCAGGCTTCTTTTGAAAATGTGCTCTGGCCGCTAGAACATTGGATACGTGATGGCAGGAATTTTTGTCTGTTCAGCTTACTGATTTGTTGTCAGCGTTGAGAAGAGTACCTGGCGCATAGCAAGGCATCCCGGACATAGTTGCAGAAATGAATGAATGTTGAAATCTCTTTTGGGCCAGTGACTTCTCTTATTTTCTTTATCCTTGGGTTTTATACAATTTTTATTCCTTTACAACCATTGAAACAATGTTTTTGAAGAGACATGGTAAACATGAGAAGTTAATCCACCATATGAATAAGAAATAGAACTTTTCTTTTTCACGGTAACTAAATCAGACCTTCTGAGTATCCTCTTGAAAGACATCAAAGGAGTTCATTTTCCTGACTCCTTAGGAGTTACATCCTTAGCCCAATCTGGCCCTTGCTGCTTTCCAGCCATTCTAACTTCTATTCTTAATACTGTATTCATTCATTCATTTATTTATTAACTTATCCATTCATTTACTCATTCCTTTACAGTTACTTACTCATCTATTTTAGAAACACTTACTGAGCACCTACCTTGTCAAATATCTTTGCCAGGTGCCAGGTATATAATGATAGGTCCAGTACAGGCCACACCATTGAAGTGTTCAAACTTCCAGAAAGGAAACCAGCAAAGGGTTGAGAGGCCCTCCAACTCTGTATTTTTAGTGAGCCTGTGCTCTAAGGATAAAATTGAGATTGTGTCCAGGTCCTTGTTCGCAAGAGGACTCTCGGTGGTTAAATGGAAAGGTTCCCTTCTAAATAAATGCATACACACACACACACACACACACACACCCCACAGACAACCTTCTTCCACCAGTATTGTTGACATACACTATTTTTAGACCAAGAAGATACTGTTCCTCAAGTTACTATACATTTTGATGGAAAAAGAGCAAACAGAGACCATGCCAAAAAAAACCAATTTGGTACAAAATAATGGATTGAAATTCTGGCAATTTACTTTAGAGAAAGAAAAGAATAATGAGTGGTTCTTCCTAGTTATACACCCAAATAATCTCCTGCCTGTTCCCATCGGGAGCCCATGAAGTTGAAATTTCCAGCAAAGTGCAAAAACTAACAGACTGTTTGGAAAACATCCTTGCTGCTGGAAGAATTAGAGAATAATGTGTAGACAAATGAAAAAGGAAATGAAAGCAATGCCTCTACAACAGTAGCTTTGTTTAAGGTATCTGTCTATTTGCAAGGCTGCTCGAAAAGACTCACAACCACAACAAATCACAGGTTTTCTAGACCTTGTGCTGAGTATAGAATAGGTTCAGTGGAGAGAAGATGTTTAATATGAGAACAAAACCTGCTTAGGTAGCTCCACCCTAAATCTTGCACCATACAAATAAGAAGAACATCCAACAAAGTCACTAACACTGAAGCCAAAAACTCTGAGTACTCGTATTATCAATTATTTATTAATTTATTCCTTAACAAACCTTTATGTTTCATTTTAGTGAGACAGTGTGGAAAAATGGAAAAAGAAGGAATTTGGAGTCAAACAGAGTCAAATGGTCTTCCACCACTTGATGGTGTGTGATTTGTAGCTAATTATTTGAACTCTTTGAACCTTGATTCTTCCTTATGTTAAAATGGAGATTATAGTAGCTTTGCTGTTTTTCTGGTTTGTTATGAAGTTTATATGTGATAATGCATGTAAAAGTGGGCCAGTAGTAAATATATTTGTAACTGACATTTTATATACACGGCTAGTACAATCAATCTGCAATAATAGTTCCCAAATGATTAAAATCCTAATAACTTAGGCCCTGCATTTGTCAGAGTTCTCCAGAAAAACAAAACAAATAAAAAACATATATAATAATATAAGATTCTTATATATGTAATAGATTTGTAATATAAGATATTTATATATCAGCCTCCAAAATCAAATGAGTCAATTCCATATTTTATTGTGAGAAGTCTCACAATCTGCTCTCTGCAAGCTAGAAAACAAGGAGAACCAATGGTGTAAATTCGAGTCCATGTTTAAGATCTGAGAACCAGGAGTGCTGACTATGTAAGTCCCAGTACAAGGGCAGGAGAAGACTGATGCCCCAGCCCAATCAGTAAGGTGGAGAAACAATTCTCTTACTCTGTCTTTTTGTTTTATTCAGGCCCTCAATTGATTGGATGATGCCCATCCACATCAGGGAGGGCAATCTGCTTTACTCAGTCTACCCACTCAAATCCATCCCAAAACACCTTCACAGACAAACCAGCATAATATTTAACTAAATATATGGACACCCAGTGGCCCAGTCAAGTTGGCAATTAAAATGGACTATCATAGACCCCATCTAAGCTTCAGGTATAAACCTCAAGAATGGAATTGCTGTCTTTATAGTGTAGGTGCTTTGCAGGATGTATTAATTTGGAAAAGATGATCATTACTTTCTTATTACATCATTTATCACATTAGTGTTATAGGTCTGCTTAGCGTTCACCTTGGCTCTGAACTCTGCTCATTGCTACTCATAGGAACTCCTCAGACTTCCTGTCATTGATGTCTTATGTCCTCCAGGCTCCCAAGCTTTATCCCTTCATTAGGGCTTTATTCCATGCTTTTTTTTTTTTTTTTTTTTTCCAACTGGTAGAATTCATGCAGTAAATTGAGCTTAGCAGTCAGTAAAAGTAGAAAGCTAAGGAAAGTAGCACTGACTAAGGAATGAGGTCAAAGATATGAAGGTAAACAGAGATGTTTGTTACTTTGTAATAAAGTGAATCAAAATAAAGAACAGAGAGTCAATAAAATAAGGTAAATGATCAGTACTAGGATGTGCAAGGAGATTGTAGAATATGTGTTAGGTGTAAGGAATGTGAGAGGCATTTACAGCCACTACCTAACTTGAAACTCACAATTGACCTATGAGGGATGTACTGGCATTATGTAGCTGCAGTCTTCCTACTTAGGAAATAACCTTCCATAACACAGTGTCAGTCTCTAGATAACTCAAAGGCAGGACACAGACAGAGGCAGTGTAATAAAATGGAACAATGAACTTGCCTTGAGACCTGACTTTTATTCCCAGGTGCATCATATTTGCTGCTAGGGGGTTATTTTGGACAATTTTCTAACCTCTCTGAATTTTCGGTTCCTCATGTGGAGAACCTGGATGCTATGTCATGCTTACCTTACACTGCTGCTGTCGATCTCACGTGAGGTGACACGCTGCTATCATGGCTAAAGCTGTGAGCTCTATGGAATAGGGCTTGGCTTCCAACCTGGAGAACTAATTGTGTGACTTTGAGCAAATGTCAGCCACCTACATCTTTCAGTCCCCTTTTCTCTAATATTACGATAATAATGGAAACTTCCACTAGATTGTGGAAGAATTAAATTAGATAATTTATGTAAAAGTGCTTCTGACAGGGCCTAGTTAACACTTTTCTATGAATTCTTTTTTTTTTTTTTTTTTTTTTTTTTGAAACAGAGTCTTGCTCTGTCACCCAGGCTGGAGTGCAGTGGCTCGATCTCAGCTCTCTGCATCCTCCACCTCTCGGGTTCAAGTGGTTCTCATGCCTCAGCCTCCCAAGCAGCTGGGATTACAGGTGCCTGCCATGACACCTGGCTCATTTTTTTTTTTTTTGTATTTTTACTAGAGACGGGGGGTTACTAGAGACAAGACCAGGCTGGTCTTGAACTCCTGACCTCAGGTGATCCACCCACCTCAGCCTCCCAAAGTGCTGGGATTACAGGCGTCAGTCACCACACCCAGCCCAGTCTTCCTGTAATAACTCATTTAGCTAGTAGAGAAAGAACATTTTAAACAGGACACTATCCACTATACAAGTGTACGAAATTATTCTTACTAAAACAATCTAACTTTTATGTATTCCGTTAATGGGTTGTATTCTTTACAGTATTAGCTTATAAAGAAGGTTTATATACACAATGTTAATTAATTGGTTTACTAAGTGACCTAGCTTCCAAATTTCTATTGATGAGAAACCCCTCACACAAATATGAATTTATTTAAATGTGTCATTACATAGATGTAGTTGACACTATCCCAAAGTCATTTCTGCCAAGCTGAATCTTGCCCATTAATTGGGACTGAATGGTGTACTGGTTAGCAGGGCAATTGAAAAAGACTAATCGAGGCCTCAAAATCTTCTCTAGAACTTCTGAGAAAGGAAGTGGCATAATTGCACACCAACAATGCTTCCTCTCTAACAGCCACCAAAACAAACAAAATAAATATACCTCCACGAAGACCAGGAAAAGTCACAAGGACATACTAGAATCTCCAGATAATATTACTGTTCAAGAACAATCCAGTTAGACCAAAAGGAGAGTGGATACAACAATTCAGACTCTGCAGGTTTTGAATGCCATATATAACTGATTTTCTTCAGTAAGTACGTGGAAGAAGTTATTAATATTTCCAGTGATAGGTCTCAGCTTAGAAGGCTGGGGAGGGAAGCAAAAGCAAATCATACGAAATAGCACACCCCGCTTGCTTTGTATTCCTTGACCTCAGCTCTCTACAGGGAAGGGAGGGCTAGAGGAACAGCCACATGACTAAATGCATCACCATGTTTTTCCTGGCCCAGCTTCCTAAACAGAGTCTTGAGGCAACTCTTTTAGAGCTACGAGTCAGGGGTTACTGTGTAGAAAACAATGTACTGACCCATAAAACAATTGATGATTATAGAATATACGCACACACACACACACACACACACACACACCCTTGAAAAATGAGCAAAATGGTTTATAAATAATTACAATGTAATATGTTATAAATAATTACAACATAATGGGGCCAATATCCCCAAAATTTCAAATAGAAAATGAGGAGACAGGGTATGAACACAGAGGAACAACTATGAATATCTGTGTACGGGCAGCTATTCTTTCATCTTTTCTTCAGGTTATAGTAGAAAAAAACTGCCTTTCTTAAGCATGCACCAAATTCCTTTCATCTTTCATCTTCTAAGGAAATTAACTTTTTAAACATTCACCCTTTTTTATCTCCAGTTATGTCATTGATCTGTCACATCTCCATATAAATATGCTAACATATTTTTCATCTTAACCTTTGCTTCTCTCCAAATCCCACCAGCTACTGCCCTATATCTTTCCTCTGTCTTAGCTGAAAATTGCTTCACAGACAACTTCCCACTGTAATTGGAATTCTGTTCCTTCCAGTCCTCTGAAACTATTCTCACAAGTTCATTAATAATATTTCTATATTTCTCAGTCTTTTGATCTATGGCCACTTCTCATTGTGCTATGAGCAAACTCAGCCACTCCAATGGATTCAGTTACCATTGATGAAATGTTTCAATACAAGCCCATAGAGGAATTATCAAAGTATCTAGAAGTGCATGATAGGGGAGAATACGTAGTTTGAAAAACACATATTACAAGTAGCAATCATTTTTAATATAGAATATTGAATATAAACAGTAAAAATATGAGATAGTAGATAAATAAAGTAGATTAAGGAAGATCACAAGAGTTACTTATTTAGAAAGGGTGAAAAACAATAATACTAATGAAAAGAAGTTCCAAATCCAAATTACCATTTGGACCAATTTCTTAATCTCCAACTCTTATACTGAACTGCCTCGCAGACATCCACTTGAAAATCTCACTAGCGCTTCCAACTCAACTGTTAAACACGAATTTATCTTCTCCCGTGGATCTGGTTTCTCCTCCTGTGTTCGTCAATATAGTGAATTTCAAGACTGTAATCCCTGTTACTCAATCCAGAGCCTTGGGTATTACGGTAAAGTGTTTTCATTCCCCATTCTCTCACATGAAATCACCAAATCTATCATCTCTTAATATTACTTGCATAAACTGTTTTCTATACTTTCTTGACTTTAACAGCTTTATTGAGGTATAATTAACGTACCATAAAGGTTATGAATTATAAATTGCGCAATTTAATATTTAATTTATGCAGTTGTGCAATCATCATGAGAATCCAGTTATAGAACATTTTCATTGCCCAAAAAGAGCCCTAAGTCAGTTGGGCTTAAGAGCCCTTAAGTCATGGCTGGGGAGACCTCACAATCACGGCAGAAGGCAAAAGACACGTCTTACATGGTGTCAGACAAGAGAGAATATGAGAACCAAGAGAAAGGGGTTTCCCCTTATAAAACCATCAGATCTCATGAGACTTATTCACTACCACAAGAACAGTATGGGGGAAACAACCCCTACGTTTCAATTGTCTCCCACCAGGACCCTCCCACCAGACATGGGAATTATGGGGGTGACAATCCAAGATGAGATTTGGGTGGGGACACAGCCAAATCGTATCAATTATTATAACCATTTTATAAATGTAAAAACAAACAGTAGGTAGAAGAGTAGGGAAATCCAGATTTTGAATCTTTGCCCCTCTCTCTCTCTCTCTCTCTCTCTCTCCCATTCTCTGGCTAGAGAGGTCATTCCTTTAACCAGTATAATTGCTACATATTTTAAACTGTTTCAGAGTGTGGAAGACAACAACACTTTTCTAATTGTTTCATTAAGGAAGCATAATACTAATACCCAAATGAACCTAATGGCAATAATGAATGCAGAGAAATCTACTGAAAAATATATCTTAACACAAAAGTCTGAAATAAAGTATTTGAAAATATTTGTAAAACTAATCCAACAGTATATCAATAAAATAATATATAATGATGAAGTGGGAGACATTCTAAGAATGAAAAGCATTCAAAATCAGGAATCCTGTAAAGAATTATGTAAATATAATTTACCATATTAATAAGCCAAAGGAGGGGAGAAATATGGCCATTCCGGTAGATGTCAATGAGGGAATTTATAAAGTTAAACCTTCATTTAAATATAAGTGCTTTCTTGAAATGTGTAACATATGATTCAAATTAAAAGCCTTATGTTTAATTGTAAAAATAATTGAAAAATTTAAAATTTATATATGAAGAAAATTAGGATGTGGCTTTTGACAGTTATATAAAATTGCTTTAAAATTGATAGATTTTATGCTGTATATGTGTATAACATCACATTTTATACCTTGAATATATACAAAAAAATATTTTTTAACAATTGCTACATAATACATTTAGAAAAGAAAAGAAAAAGCCCAGGCACAGTGGCTCATGCCTGTAATCCCAGCACTTTGGGAGGCCGAGGTGGGTGGATCACCTGAGGTCAGGGGTTCGAGACCTGCCTGGCCAACATGGTGAAATCCCGTCTCTACTAAAAATACAAAAATTAGTTAGGCATGGTGATGTGTGCCTGTAATCCCAGCTACTTGGGAGGCTGAGGCACAAGGATCGCTTGAATCTGGGAGGTAGAGGTTGCAGTGAGCTGAGATTACGCCACTGCACTCCAGCCTGGGCAACAGAGTGAGAGTGTGTCTCAAAAAAGAAAAAAAAAAGAAAAGGGTAGAAAAATTTTACATGTTTGATATGAAAGTGACTGTAAAATTAATATATAATGTCTAATATCTTCCTTTCATACCAACAAAAAGCTAAAATGAAATGAAAAAGCCCATTCACACAAGCAGTCAAAAGCAAAATGAAAAAACAATAACAAGGAATAAATTAAATAAGGGATGCATGAGCACTAAATGAAGAAAACTACCATATAAAACTTGACTGGGAGAGATTAAAAGAAAAAGGCCTGAATCAAAGTAGAGAAACATAGAAAAGGCAGTGATTTAAAGATATCAGTTCTTCCTGTGTCTATCAAGAGATTAAAATGAGATATTTGACCTTTCAAATTGATAACAAAAACATTAGCCAAAAGAAAAGAACATAAGGAAATCTGCTGTCAGGGATGTCATGGAATGTGGGCATATTTATGCACACTGTTGCAAATGCAAATTTTTCTAGCTTTTTGGATGGGCAATTAGCACTGTGCTTTCTTAACAACTTAAATATAGGACTCAAACTAAAAACAGCATATTTAATCATAAAAAATAAAGAAAGTTCAAAATTAATTCCAGAAACAAGTGAAGGATGCTTACTGTTACTAAAAATTCTTTTGGCCGGGCGCGGTGGCTCACGTCTGCAATCCCAGCACTTTGGGAGGCCGAGGCGGGTGGATCACGAGGGCAGGAGATCGAGACCATCCTGGCTAACACGGTGAAACCCCATCTCTACAAAAAATACAAAAAATTAGCTGTAGTCCCAGCTACTCAGGAGGCTGAGGCAGGAGAATCGCTTGAACCGGGGAGGCAGATGTTGCAGTGAGCCAAGATCGCACCACAGCACTCCAGCCTGGGCGACAGAGCAAGACTTCATCTCAAAAAACAACAACAAAAAAATATTTTGAGAGTACTCTAATGTTTTTGGAAAAGACAACATCATTTTTTTTATACATCAGAAATGAATGCAACTGATAGCAAAATTAGTATATAATTATAATATCGTTCTTTCATTTAAAAAACAAGTTAAAAATATTACTGAATGGGATTCCGTGTGTGTGTGGATCTCAACTCAATAGTTCCAAAGTGTACCTGGAGGGTAATAATATGGAAGAATATCTATACAAAGGCCAAGTAAAGTAGAGTAATGGCAGGGACCTTGCCCACTAGACATTAAAAACTACCCTAAATGCTCTTGTAATTCAAAAGACGTTACCCAGATGCGCAGGCGGAACAATATGGCAGATTAGAGGGTTTAGACATTTAGACATATATCTAATCGTATATTGTAATTAAGTATGTATTGAAGATAACATTTTCAATCTTTGGGTAAAAGGTAGACTAATCAATAAATCGTTTGGGGAAAACTGTTTACTTACTTGGAATAGTAATAATAACATGACAAAGTCCAGCTAACATTAATAACATGCTTAATATGTTCCAACATTTGCTCTAAATTCTGTGACCCGTTATTTTCATCACAAACCTGTGAGTTAGGGAGTATAATTGTCCCTTTTCACAGATTAAAAAAAACAGGCTTCAAAAGGTTAAGTGATTTTCTTCAAGGTCACTTGGCAATTAAGTGATGGAGCTCAGACCTTAATACAAGTCTTTCTTATTATATAGCCTAACCACTAGTTACTAAGCTTGATGACAGTACCTCACTCCAAAGCTCTCAAATCAATTCCAGATAGATCAAATATTTAAATGTTAAAAATTAAATTACAGTTGAAGGAGTTATGTATGAATGCTTTTTATAATCTTGATGTAGGTCATGCCTTTCTCAACCTCACTAGCATACCAAGAACTCCTAAAAAATGATAAATATGATGACATAAAAATGTAAGCTTCTTTTTAGCTAAAAAATACCATAATGAGAGTTAAAAGGCAATCTGGGAAACATATGTGTAATACATTTGACAGACTAATTTTCTTCATATTCAAAGAGCTTGTATAAATTTAAACTAAAAAGATGAGTAACATTTTTTAAAACTGAGCAACAAACATGAAAAGCCAATTAAGAATTGAAAATGCCAAAATAAGAATTGAAAATTGTTAGTAAAAATGAAAAGATGTTCACCTTCACTATTTATCAAAAATGTAGATGAAAATGAAGTTTTTTTTACCCTTCATAGTGATAATTAAGAAAATATTAACAAAGCTGGAGGAGCCTGAGGTCTCCCGCTGTCAGGAAAGGTGTATGATGTGGGCATATCTGTGCACTGGTGGGAATGCAACTTGTCCCAGCCTTTCCAGAAGGGGAATTAGCATTGTGCTTCAAAACTGTTTAAATTAAATATTATTTGGCTTAACAGATCTTGCAGAAATATTTCTGAAGATGATAGCAAAAAATGCATAAAGAGTTTGCACCAGCGTGATCACTCCAGCATTGTTTTATCAGGGAAGCTCTGCTAACAAACCACCTAAATTCCAGTCAAGAAAAGCATAGCTTAGGAAAGAACTGTAAAGCCATGAACCATTCATCAGCTATGAAAATAGTGATGTAAGTGGAAATAAAAAGGCATTTACGAGACATTCATGAGTAAAAGTAGCAAAGTAGCAGATAACATATACATTATGGATTTATATGTGTAAAGGCGTGTGTGTGCACTTGTGTGCACATATATGAATGTATGACTAAAATAATCTTGACCTTCATGTTCTCTCATTAAAGTCTATTTCCAGTGTTTCTCATTCAAAGAAACAACAGTCGGCTGGGCACAGTGGCTCACACCTGTAATCCCAGCACTTTGGGAGGCCGAGGCAGGCGGATCACCTGAGGTTGGGAGTTCGAGACCAGCCTGACCAACATGGTGAAACCCTGTCTTTACTAAAAAATACAAAAATAAGCCGGGCGTAGTGGTGCATGCCCGTAATCCCAGCTACCCAGGAGACTGAGGCAGGAGAATCGCTAGAACCCGGGAGGCGGAGGTTGCGGTGAGCCGAGATGGCACCATTGCATTCCAGCCTGGGCAACAAGAGCGAAACTCCGTCTCAAAAAAAAAAAAAAAAAAAAAAAAAAAAAAGAAACAAAGAAACAACAGTCTATCATTGCCAATATGCACAAAGCAACTTTATTTTTCATTTCCTACTTTTGAAAATGTGCCAGAGTGGAAAATATATTCATAATGCACAGAAGAGCTTATTACACAACTTCTTCCTCTTTTTGTTTATCTCTGTCTCCCTCTAGATCTTCAGTGCTTCTTCAATTCATGTAATCAAAAGTACGGCCTTAGAAATATCTGGTACATTGTGTATTATAGGTTTAGTCACCATAGGGAATGAAAGAGAGAGTAGATTCTCACTCCCAATGTCTTTCCCCAAATTTCCAGGGTCAAAGCTTATATTGAATTAACATGGCAGCTCCTCCATTACTCAAGTATGGGTAGCAAAGAAATGGAATAGAGTGACTGACAGCAGTTAATCGAAAAAAAAGTTCTGTGCAGATATAACTATGAAGATAACTACAAACAAAAATATATATTCTTAATCAAATCCTCCTGGTCATTTCTCAAGGAAAAATATATTAATTTGGGTGCATTGTAAGACTCCCTACTTTGCAACTTTCTTAATATAAGAGTAGATTGAATACCATCAGAAACAAAGCTTCTAGCACTTTCCTGTAAAACTTTCCCATATGTACTGTAAGGACTTAGGGCATGTTAAAGATTTGTGCTATGATATAGAATTGCTTGAATTATCTGTGTACATTTTTACATGCTTTTAGACCAGACCTGAATTTTTTAGACCTGGACACTATTGGTAACTTGAACTGGATATTTTTTTTTTCCTTGTTGGGGATGAGGGTCTGGACTGTGCATAGCAAGACCATTGGCCAAATCCCTGACATGTACCCATTAGATGCAACTAGTATCTCTCCCTGTCTCCTCTCACCCCAGGTGGTGAGAGCCACAGATGTCTCCAAACATTTCCAAATGTGTGACGTGGGACAAAATTGCATCTCACTGAGAACCAGTGGAATTGACAGATTCTTTACACGGCACCAGATTGCAATAACAAAATGGATCATGTCAAAAGTAAGCACAATAATGTTGAAGCTCATACAATAAATACATATTTATTTATAAAATTCATGAAAGGTTGATCAGATAAAAAATCATGAGAAAAATGTCATTATTAGAAAAAAAACAAACACTGATAAAAATGTTATCCAGAACTGAAAAATGCAGCTATCAGGGGTAAGGAACTGACAGAATTCAATTAAATCTAATTAGAAATATTCTCCAGGGCAAATAGAAGACTACTTAAATTTATGTTTTAATCATTTTTGGTGTTTTTTTTTTTTCATTCTTCAAGGCAGAATATGCTTAAGCTCATACTGGGCTTATTTCTGTATAATTCTAGAATGATGAAATGAATCAGAGAATTGCATAAACTCCCTGGTGAATTCACCATCTGCCCATGCCCTCTGAATATTTCCTATGACTGAAGTCACTGAGCAAGTGAAGTTGAAGGCATAGCAGAACAGAAAGAAACAATGAGAATAGAAAATAAAGAGAACATGCAAATATCAAAACACTTGCTGATTTAGGAGCCCATACTGCAGTCTTGCTTTGGGGATATTTGTCAATGTGCCCAAAGCTTCCTCCAGCTTCAGAAGTACTTCTTGCTGTGATGAAAACCTTTGGTGATACACATTGCCATCAGATTCATCTTTAGCACAAAGAGCTAGCTGAATTAAACAACAGCAAAAGAAAAAGAAAGTTCTAAAGTAATGCTACCATTGTTGAACTGGCCAAGCCATACATAAAGAAAAACTTAGAGTACACAGACCTAAAGTTATATTATTGTTCAAATGCTGGCTTCGACAGTGATTTCCAAGTCACTTTCCTGTGACGGTTGCTTAACCTAATCAAATACCTTTAACAGGCCATCTGTCCATCTACCATCTGCAGAAATACATGGAAATTCTTAATTCCCCATCCTTTGTGAAAAATTTTCTTATAGCTAAGAAGCCTCATTAAAGATCTCTGTGCATTTCATAAAAGCAATATGTTTGATAACTTAAAATGCAATCCAATGTGTATTTTGATTGGTGTCAATATATTGGCTAGGATGCTGTGAGAATGTAATCACACATAAAAATTGGAACAAATAGGTGAGAGTAGGATCTTAAATCTATCCAAATTCGTAACTATCATATAACTTTTATTCATTAATGTTTTCTTCATTTCTGTCATGTTCATATGTAGAACACGATAGTATTCATGTATGCTTAAGATAGCCAATGCTCTTCTTAATAAGCTACAGCCAAAAACCTATTTACTTCTCAAAATTCCCAGCTTAATTCTGACTTGAACAAAAAAGATGGAAGCACATAAGTAAACTCCACTTCAACAGAGAGACACCTTTAGGCGAGGCATGAACAAAATTAGTTCTGACTATATTGATCCAAACAGAAAAAGGAAGAGTGGAATTGGTCACACACAAAATTCTTCATTGCTCCATAGACCACGGCTCATCAAACTAAGTTCTCTGGGCTAAATTCAGGCCACACTCTGTTTTGTAAGTAGAGTTTTACTCTAATGTAGTCATGCCAATTAATTTACATATTATCTACAGCTGTCTTTGTTCTGTACAGATAGAGTTGAGTAGTTTTGACAGAGACATTATGGTCTGCAAAGCCTAAAATATTTACTATCTGGCCCTTTGTAGAAGATAGTTGTCAATTCCTGGCATAGAATATCAAAGGGAAGGGTCTGTAGAAATAATCCAATCTTCTCATTTGAAGAAGGCAGCAGAAAGTGAGCCCTAATGGGACCACGTAGCTTGTCTAAAGTCACACATCTTATCAACAACAAAGTAGTTACTAGATGCCAGGTTTCCTGATGTCCTTTGGGAGAAATGGATATTGCCTCCCAGAATTATAGCTAAGGTTCACAGTTATTCAGAGTTCATATTTCAGCCTCTTCTATTATTATAATTCACAAAAGTTTTTGGTTTTTTAGATAGAAGAGTGAAAAGACAAGTCTGTGCACTAATGGTTCTTTGCTTTTTTCTGGAGATTAGATGAGACAATGTACATATATGTGTAGCCCAGCTCCCAACCCAAGTTAATTTCCTTTCTACCTTCATTTTTCCAGATGAGGAAACAGGTTTGACAGGTGGAGTGACTTGTACTGAGGACATATATGCAATAAGAGTTAAAGGTAGAATTCACCTTCCATGTTTAAGATTCCGAGTTCAGTCTTCATTCTATAATGCTAAATAAACAATTTGAATACAGATTATTAGGATTTAGGAATCAGTTGAATTAATGGTTTTTCTTTGTGCTGCTTATGAATGGTTTCTTAACTAGGAATGTCAAAAGTCCTCTCTCTTGCACTGTAATGTCCCGTGATGAGAACAGGAAGCAGAGAAGCACCCACATAACTGTAAGTTGTGGTGAGCATCTACATTCCTGTGCTTTGCACTTGTTGTAGTTTCTAAAAGTAAAGTATCCTGTCTGTAAGCAATAGCAAGAGTAAGTTAATGCATAATGAATGATCTAAATGAAACAAATCTCACGTGGAAATAGGGGGTAAAAAACCAACTTCCTTCACGCTGCTGGCTCTCGCTAAAGCCCCTCTCTTCTACTTCTACATACTCCCCTGTGTCATTGCATGCATTTTAGAATGATGGATCGCTTTGCACAAATGTGGACCAAGGCTTAAGTGTAGAAGGCAAGAAAACTAGCAAAGATAATACGACAAATAATTCAGTGGAGAGAAAATGAGGTACTGAATTAAATGAAAATAAAGCTAGAAAAGATGAACTTTTTTGAAGATATTAACCCAGTAAAAACATTAAATCCTTTCTAAGACAACATGGTGGTGAGGGAGTGATAAGCCAACAAAAATTAAAGATAAAACCCACACAAATTTTCATTATGACATTGATAGAAATGGTGGAGAGGTACAAAGAAAAGTTAACGATGGCTATCAGTTTCCTAGCGTTGCTGTAACAAATTACCACAAACTTAGCGGCTTAAAATAGCAACAACGTATTATCATACAATTCTGGGAGTCAGAAGTATTAATGGATCCCATTGGACAAAAATCAAAGTATTTTGATTTTTTCCTTTTGAAGACTGTAGGGGAAAATCTGGATAATTTGCTATATTCCTTTTTGCTATATTCCTTTTGAAGACTGTAGGGGAAATTCTGGATAATTTGCCTTTTCCAACTTCCAGAGGCCACCCACATTTCCTGGCTCATGGCCCCATTTTCCATCTTCAAGCCAGCAATGTCAGACCATGGCCTCTCACAGTGCCATCTCTTTAATTATCTTTTATTCTGCATGCTTATTTCACTTTTAAGAACCCTTCTGATTACTTTGGCCATACCCAGATAATTTTCCGATCTATTGATTAGCAACATTAATTCCGTCTGTAACCCTAATTCCTCTTTGCCATGTAATGTAACAGATTTATAGACTACAGGGATTAGGACATAGATATCTGCAGGCAGGGTCCACTTTTCTGCCTACCAGAGTGACTTCTCAAATTCTTACTTGGGCAATTGAGATATCATTGTAGTATAAAATATACATTTCATGCTGAATCAAATCTAGAGTTCTGATAATGTTCTATATGGCTCTCTATGTAGTTAAGGACTATGACCCTGAATATAGACTGAATTTGAGTAATGTTACTGCCACTTAATAGTTTGGTAAATACATATATATGTGTATACATATATATATGTATACATATATATGTGTGTGTGTGTGTGTGTGTGTGTGTGTGTATATATATATATATATCTCACAGCTTCGATTTCCTCATCTGTAAAATGTGAAAACCAGCTATCTCTAACAAATAAGAGTTATGGTGAAGATCAAATAAGATAATGATACAGTGCTTAGCCTAGTGTCCCACTCAAAGAATTTTAGATACTAATGAGCACTGAATAGTAATGCAGGTGAAGGAAAGTTGGGATTTAATTTTTAGTATATAGATTTCAGTTATGTGAAAGACATCCAATCCCATCTCCTGTATTATTTCATTCGCACACTGCTATGAATAAGTACCTGAGACAGGGTAATTTATAAAGAAAAGAGATGTAATTGACTCACAGTTCCGCATGGCTGGGGAGGCCTCAGGAAACTTATAATCGTGGTGGAAGGCAACTCTTCACAGGGAGGCAGGACAGAGAATGAGTACAAATAGGGGAAATGCCAGACACTGATAAAACCATCAGATCCTGTGAGACTCACTCACTATCATGAGAGCAGTATGAGGGAAACCTCCCCCATGATCCCATTACCTCCACCTGGTCCTGCCCTTGACACATGTGGATTATGGAGATTACAATTCAAGATGAGATTTTGGGTGGGGACACAGCCAAACCATATCATCTCCCTAGAACATACTTTTCCACTCACCTAGAGGGCCATATTATACTTTCTTTTCTCTTTTCCATTTTTTAAAAGCTCTTTGCCTATGCTCATCCTCTGCAAAAGACAGAAACAGCCAGAATTTTCCAAAGCTCTTACTTCTTCCTCTAGACACCCACCTGTGACTATGGCCATGTATTCTACCTTCTTTCTTGTTGCTATGTGTAATTGTCCATAATCCTGACTAACTACAGAGCTCACTGCCATTTACACACTAGATTCCGTGCCTTATTGCCTATTCAAGCAATAGCCCCTTTCTCGTCTGCATCACCAAATTCTTCCCTGCTATCATTTGAATGTGTTCCCAAAGTTCATACGTGGAAAACTTGGTTCCCAGTGCAATAGTGTTGGGCGGTGGGGTGTAATAAGAGGTGATTGAGTCAGGAGGGCTCTGCTTTTATGAATAAATTAATGTCATTATTACTGGAGTCAGTTAGTTATCATGAGAGTGGCTTAACCTCACCTTATCTTGCCTTTCTGCCTTTCACCAGGAGATGACACAGCATGAAGCTCCCTGCCTAGATGCCAGGGCCATGGTCTTGGTCTTCCTAGCTTGCAGAACTGTAACACAAATAAATTTTTATTATACATTTTCCAATCTATGGAAATTGATTATGGCAACATAAAACAGACCAAAAACAACACCTCTCTGCTAGATCATTGCCTTTAGTATACAAACATTTTAATAGTGCTCTCATTGTGTTCACAAAAAAGCTCCAACTGTACCTCATTTTAACCTGCAACAAATGCCCCATTTTCTTTTTCTCTTGACAGAAAAACTCCTTGAAACAGCTGTCTGTATTCCTTGCCAGAATTGTTTCTCTTCTTGTTTTCTGTTGAACTATCCAAATAAGCTTTTTACCACACCACTCCACTGAAACTGCTCTTATCCCAGGTTGCCAAATAATATTTCTATTGCTAGATGCAGTGATTATTTCTGTCTGCGTCTTATTTGAGCCATCAGCAGGATATGACACAGTTGATGACTCCTGATTTCTTAAAATACTCTTCTCACCTGGCTTCTAAGACATCACACTCATTTTGTTTTCCCTGCGTTTTTGACCAGTCTTGCAAGTCTCTTTTTCTAGTTCTTCTTCATACTCTGCCCCCTACACATTAGAATATTTCAGTTCCAGTACTTGAATTATTTTGCTTTCCTGTCTAGTTTTACTCACAAGCTGATTTTATTCAGTCACATGACTTTAGACATTTATCTGTTGATGACTTCCAGATTTATGTCTATAGTCTAAACTGAAATGCACATTCTTATATCCAACTGCCTAATCACCACCACCACTTAAAGGTTTAACAAGCACCTTAAAACATCCAAAAATGAGTTTTTGACAATCTCCTCTAATCTGAGGATTAATGTAATACAAGTATCAATCAAAATTTAGTCTGTTAGTCTTCCCTATCTACTCTTAGTCTTTTCTACAGTGGATGGTAATTCCAAATTTCCTGTTGTTTAGGCCGAAAACCTTGGACTAATTTTTTTTTTTTTGAAATGGAGTCTCGCTCTGCTACCTAAGCTGGAGTGCGGTGGCGCGATCTCGGCTCATCACAACCTCCGCCTCCCAGGTTCAAGCAATTCTCCTGCCTCAGCCTCCCGAGTAGCTGGGACTACAGGTGTGCGCCACCATGCCCGGCTACATTTTTGTATTTTTAGTAGAGACGGGGTTTCACTATGTTGATCAGGCTGGTCTTGAACTCCTGACCTCATGATCCACCAACATCGGCCTCCCAAAGTGCTGGGATTACAGACTTGAGTCACCGCGCCCGGCCTGGACTAATTTTTAATTCCACTTTTCCTTTCAAAATGTGCATTTAATCCATCAACAATCCTGTGGATTCTAACTTCAAAATATACGCAAGTGCTGACAACTTCTCGCTATCCCTACTCATACTATCCTGGTTTCAGCCACCATAGTCTATGACCTGGAATATTGCCAGTAGCCTCCTAGGTTTTCCTGTGTCTACAATTGTGCTCTCAGTCTGTCCTTAGCATACAAGCTATAGTGATCCTGTTATATCCTGTTAATCATAAGTTAAATTACGTTATTTCCTCTCCTAAAAACCCCCTCCATGCCTTGCCTGTCTCATAATAATTAAAATCCAGAATGTCACATAGGTTCTATGTCAATAGTGCACCAGCAATTGCTTAACAGCCAGTTTTATATTAAAACAAAAATACTGCATATGGGTGTGAGTGCTGTGACACCCACCAGTATACATATGCACACATATTTATATTTAAGGTTTATTGTTTTAAAGAAGTACTAGCATACAATTTACAAATATTACTCAAATATACAACACTTTTTTGAAAATATCAAAGAACCTATTGATTCTTACAAAATGCTTTTATTGAATTTTGCCAAACTCTTGTTTCCATAACCAAACTATGGCTGCAGCTGATGAATGTGTTTAGTTTCTTTTCTTTTCTTTCTTTTTTTTTATTTTTTATTTTTGGAGATGGAATCTCCTCACTCTGTCACCCAGGCTGGAGTGCGGTGGTGGGATCTTGGCTCACTGCAACCTGTGCCTCCCGGGTTCAAGTGATTCTTCTGCCTCAGCCTCCCGATAAGCTGGGATTGGATTACAGGCATGCACCACCAAGCCCAGCTAACTTTTGTATTTTCAGTAGAGATGGGGTTTCACCATGTTGACCAGGCTGGTCTCGAACTCCTGGCCTCAAATGATCTGCCCGCTTTGGCCTCCCAAAGTGCTGGGATTACAGGCGTGAGCCACCACGCCCGGCCATGTGTTTAGTTTCCACATAAATGTTGGTTGATATTTGTATGTGTTTTAACGAGTAAGAGGAAAGTGAAACAACAAAGATATATGTTGGAACATCACTGGTTCATCAATGAGAGGAATAGCTTCTTCATTGAATCAGATAGTAGTTTTCAAATAGTGGAAGGATATTTTCTCAGTTTTTTACTATTCACAATGCAATGCCTACAGCCATGACACCCTTTTAGGTTTACTCTGCATTGTTAACATTTTCTCCAGCATATTTTTAAGTGTAGATGATCAGCAAAACAATAAACTAGCCCTTATTTGCAGCATTTTTAAGTTTCCCTAGTGTAAATATTCCCACCATGGTTGATTTCAATGTGATGTCACTAAATGCAGGAATATTACTAGATTTTTTTAATGCTGCACTGCCATCACACAGATAGATACAATAAATCTATACAAGCTGGAGTCATGGTTACCTGTTATAGGACACATGTTCAAGGTCATTCTTCTGTACAGGAGTTGAACTGCTCCCTGAGAAATGGTAGCTGGATAATAGTAAGAGATTACAGATATAATTGCAAGGTGTCAGAATCAACCTAAGAACTTCCTGTGACTTTGATTGAAAGGTTTGAGGCTTAGGGGTATTAGAATATCTATAACTACAACACAATTTTACATATCTGGAATTTGAACCTTTTATGTTTTCTCCAAGCCTTTGTTAAAGTCTGGTTAAATTGTTTCAACACAGCCTCATCTTACGCTGTAGAGAACTGAAGAAAAGGCCTTTTTCTATACTTGTGGAAAAACAGTAAAGGGAAGAATGGCAGCTGAGCAATGGAAGCAAGTTAGGAGCTGGCAGTAAGGAGATAACAAGCTGGAATCAGACAACTGGTTGAGATAAAAAATGAGAACAAGCTGGATGCGTGAAACATGGACAGATTCCTTGGGGATTTCCAGAGATACATGAGGAAAGGAACTTGGTAGAAGACAGAGCTAGTAAAATATTGATAAATATTAACTGTATCATCTTGTGATGATAATGGTGCAGAGAAATTGGTACCTTTGAATACTGCTGGTAAAAGTTCACAGGATTTTTTAAGAGAGGAAAATGATAATATTTATTAAAAGCTTAAGGAATTTATACCTCTGGACTCAGTAATTTCACTTATAAGAATGTATTTTAAGGAAATGTTCAGAGAGACACAGACTTACGTACAATATTGTTGATAATAGCATTATTTATGAGCAAAAAACCATGAAAACAGCCAGGTGCGGTGGTGGCTCACGACTATAATCCCAGCACTTTGGGATGCCGAGGGGGGCGGATCACTTGAGGTCAGGAGTTCGAGACCAGCCTGGCCAACATGGTGAAACCCTGTCTCTACTAAAAATACAAAAAATAGTCGGGCATGGTGGTGCACATTTGTAATCCCAGCTACTTGAGAGGCTGAGGTGGCAGAATCGCTTGAACCCAGGAGGTGGAGGTTGCAGTGAGCCGAGATGGCGCCACTGCACTTCAGCCTGGGTGACAGAGCCAGACTCCGTCTCAAAAAAAAACCCCACAAAACCATGAAAACAATTTAAATGCTATGCAGATGAGACTAGTAAAATAAGATATGGCATATCCATATAATGCAATACTACATCGGTATTATAAATCAGATTTTCAAAACCTATTTCATGACATTCAGAATTTCTGAAAAATAATATAAAGTATCAAAAGTAGGATACAATCCACATGTACCATGACTCTAGTTTTGTTTAAAAAGAGTAATGATAGCAGAATAATAAAATAAAATGTCAGCACTGGCTATAATTTGGAGGTAGAATTTTGGATAATTTTTAGTTCTCTTTCTTTTTTCAACTACTCTAAAAAATATGTAATTATAAATATAATGTTTTTGCCATGATCATGTATTTAAAAGTTTGTATTTAATATAGTACATATACAGAGAATCGAACACATTAGGAGGATTTATCTTGCTGAATTTTCACAAATTGAATGAATCCCATGTAACTTGCACCATGATTAAGAATAAGATATCACCATCACTGGTCCTCTTCATGCACCCCAGAGGTTTTCACTCACTAACCCTCCCAATCCCTACACAAACGTGCACACACACACACACACACACACACACACACACACAGCCTTTTCCACCTAGGGTCACAATTATTCTGACTCTAACAGATTATATTAGCTTTACCTGTTTATACAGTTTACACAAATACAATTATATAGCATGTAGTCTTCTTTTTCCCAACAATTTAAGTTGCATTTCTCTATCTCTGTTTCAATACCTGCTATGATTTGAGTATGTCCCTTCCAAAATTTTGGTGTTGCCAGTGTGATGGTTTTAAGAGGTGGAGTCTTTAAGACATAATTAGGCCTTGAGGGCGCCTCTCTCATGAATGGGATTAGGTGCCCTTTTAAAGGGGCTTGACAGAGGAAGTTCTTCCTCTCTTGCCCTTCTGCCTTCCACTATTGAGGACACAGCAAGAAGGTCCCCATCAGATGTCGGTGCCTTCATCTTGAACTTCCCAGCCTCCAGACCTGTGAGAAATAGATTTCTGTTCTTTATAAATTACCCCGTCTCAGGTATTCTGTTATAGTAGCCCAGACAAAGACAATGAACTAAAAGGAAAACATGAGGCTGGAAATAACAATGAACACTTCTTGTCTCATGCAGTGTCCTCTGTGAATGAGTAGCTCACAACATAGCTACTCTTTCTGAAATGTCAGGATTGTTTAGTTTCTGGACAATTCTCCAAATCATCATAAACCGATCAATTAACATACTACTGCGGCACTACTCACAATAGCAAAGACTTGGAACCAACCCAAATGTCCATCAGTGATAGACTGGATTAAGAAAATGTGGCACATATACACCATGGAACACTATGCAGCCATAAAAAAGGACGAGTTCATGTCCTTTGTAGGGACATGGATGAAGCTGGCCACCATCATTCTCAGCAGACTATCGCAAGGACAAAAAAACAAACACCGCATGTTCTCACTCATAGGTGGGAATTGAACAACGAGAACACTTGGACACAGGAAGGGGAACATCACGCACCGGGGCCTGTTGTGGAGTCGGGGGAGAGGGGAGGGATAGCATTAGGAGATATACCTAATGTAAATGACGAGTTAATGGGTGCAGCACACCAACATGGCACGTGTATACATATGTAACTAACCTGCATGTTGTGCACATGTACCCTAGAACTTAAAGTATAATAAAAATAAATAAATTTAAAAAATAAAAAAGAAATAATAATTGTGATAGTAAAAATAATAAAACGTAAATTCTCAAGAGGAAAAGACAATCTGTGGGAATTTATTTTAAATGTATAGATTAGATTCTACATGAAGATAAATTAGTTGAGAATAAGGCAAATCAATAGATTTTATATAGTAGCTACTATTTGCATGTACCCGTTATATGCTAGGCATTTTACATATATTGTCCCATGGTTTAACCTTTACAATAAACTAAAGGATTAGAAGATAATATTCCTATACTACAAATAGAAAAGTAAGTCTCTGAGAGGTTTTCTGCTCAAGATTGCTAAAATGCAGAGAACAGTATTATAATCCAGGTTTCTCTGATTTTAGAGCCTGGACTGTTTCTGCTGTGATGCTTACTGGTAGTTATTTCAGGAAATTGTGTTTTTAGTTCCCTTCCTTTTGAGTTCACATAGTAGCATCTGATTTTGATTCAGAGTGTGATTAACGCAGGGAACTTTGAGCGGTAACAAAGTGCTGATTGTCAGGAAGGCCTGTTTATACCTTGCCTGTTTTACTTTAATCAGCAATACACTTATAAATTATGTATCAATTTATACTGATAATAAAATTTGCATTTTTTAAACATCCTGGATTCCATAGAAACTGAATGCATTGTTGCTTTTCAGTTAGATGTGGCCAAAAAAATGCTCAGAATTATTGAAATGACTATTTCATCAGAAACCACCTTTCAATGTTCAATGAATAACACACCATTTCAGCTTTGTCATGCTCCCGGCATGCTGTGCAGGTCTGCTTGTTTCCTGAGGGCGTGGGGTAGCCATGCAGTTTTGGATGTCAAGGTCTCAGTCATTCAGTCTGGCCTAGGCTCTGGGCAGCTGGGGTCGTGATGCTGCAGGCAACCATACGCACCTGGTGGCACGACGGTGGGACCTCAGAGATGAAGAGAGTCCGTTGCTACTGGTCCCCAGAGCAGGATGCACTGTATTAGTGGGTCCATTTCAAGATGGTGCTGAGTCACAGCAGTTTAGGTCGCTGGTGCGGAGGGTGCTCATGTTGAACTCCTACTCTGAGGCAATGCAGCTACACAAACTCCTAGCTACTCTCCAAACTGGATTCAGAGACTGTGAGGACTGGGGGACTCTCTTGTAGCAAGGATTGTTAATGTTTGTGGCATAAATGAGGACTACTGTGGCTCTCTAGCTTACCTTTTAACTGTAAGATTAATTTCCTCCTGACTCTGAGCTGATCCCCATGGGGGAGACGGTGTTGCAAAGGCAGGCTTCCTCATTCCCCTTGCTATGGTGCTGTCCTGGATTTCATTGCTCTGTGGGGTTTTCACCACTCCCCTGGTGCTCTCCAGAGTGCTTCCTCGGTCACTGTACTCAAAATATAGTTGTTCATTTGTTTTTTGTCCCTTTTTATGGAGAAGATGGGCACCAGGTAACTCTTGTTAGCCATCTTGGTGACGTCACTCTGTACCTTGGTCTTTTAAATGGCCATAGTTTGCCCATTTCTATTATGGAGGGATAGAAATAACCCCAACTGTGTAACATTATTTATTCACATAATTATTTTGCTTTTTTTCCCTAGATTAGCCAACTGTCTTTATGGCCACTGCTTGTTCTGCCAACCTGGGTCAGGCTGGCAGAACAAGCAGGAACATTTCTCAGCAGACTGCCTGCCTTCTGACTTCCTCATTCAACAGAAGCCAGGAGACTCGCTTGTCCTACAATTTCACTTTGCTTCCCTAATAACCATCTCATTGAATCCTTTAGACATCTAAGTCATAGGACCGCTAGTTATCTTTCCTTGTCACCAGCAGTCTTAAATCAACACTGTTAAAACCTACCTTTAGTGACAAATAGCAAATTCAATGTGCTTTCCAGAGGTGAGCTGATAAAACCACTCATGTAGGTATATAAATGACTGGCAGAGTTTAATTTATAAGCTTTCATAAGGGTTTACTCCCCCAAAATGTGTATGTGGTGTGTGTGTGTGCGTGTGTGTGTGCGCGCGCGCACGTTTCAGTGTTATTTTGGAGAATCATTTCATAGATGACTAACCCTGTCTCTGTTAGGTAATCATCCATTTTTAATACATTTTTTATATCGTGGAAGACTCGCACCTCTTCACCAATAGATATTCATTGTGTGAAATTAAGCTTTTAACATTATTTTTCTCATGAGGCCAAATGAGTGTGGTTTTAGAGTTAGGTTTACTGCACCTCCCGGGACAGATCAGGCACCTATGCACGGACTCCCCAGCGGACTGCATTTTAGCTTCCTGGTTAATCAGAAATCTGCAGCTTGTTTTGTCCTGCCACCGCGCTTTCCCACCACGAGAACATGACTGATGCCTTGATCTCAACAGATGTAAGACTGTATAAGTGATGAGACACTTTCATATTCACTTAACATTGAAACTATAACATAGATAGCACCAACTTGATCTTAGTAGAGAAGGAAGGGAAGAGAGACAAGTTAAAACAAATCCTGTTTCTCAGAGAGAAAGAAGTAACAGAAAAAGAAACTTTAAGGCAGGTGCCATTAATTGCCTCTTTCCCGGAAGGAAGTGTTTAGAGAGCTTGAAGCTAACAGGAGAGAAGATAGCTAGATAATGGCTACACATCTGTGGCTTCTTATTTAGAAAAATAATTGTTACGATATGTTGTAATCATTTTCTCATCAGCAACATTTTCTCATTGGCTACTATTGCACCAGGTGACTATTCCTTCACGTTTTGACATCCTCTCTTTCCCTAGCAATAATGGAAAAGACAAGGGAAATGAATTCTGCTGAGTTCTTCTTCAGCCAATCACCTTCTGACTGTCCCGGCCTTTAACATCTTTCCAATAGCCCCAACTATTCCCATTCAGATTTCTGTGTGTCCTATAAGCTCTGAGGTAATCTGTCCTACCCCAATAGCCCAACCTAAACTAAGACAAGGAAGGCTTCATCCTACACCAGAGTTTTCATCGTCAGCACTATTGTTTTAAGCCTGATAATTCTTTGCACAGAGACTCTCCTGTGCATTGCAGGATATTCAGAAGCATCTCTGGCCTTCACCCACTGTCAGTAGCACTCACCTCCCACCAGTTACAGCAACCAAAAATGTCTCCAGACACTGACGAATGTTCCCAGAAACGGGGAGGTGGAAATCACTCCCAGTTTGATAATGACACTGATGGGAAAACATAATTGTAGGAGAGCTTGGTGTGAGACAGTGGGTCTTTTGTCCTCCCCATACATGGCACCAGGACATGCTCTGTGTCCAGGTGTGAGTGTACACTATGGATACAGCATGCCCAGAGCACTCAGCAATGGCTGGAGCTCCTATGAGCTTCCGAGAAGAGGCTAAGCCAAGGCCTGAGCTTTCTTGAGTGGTTGGCCCCACAGAACACAGATAAAACATAAAGGAGCAGCTGCTGATAAACACAGACAGGTTGACTGACCTCCTCTGATCACTCCATGTCTCTCAATTAATATCTGCTCACTCATCAAAACTATGAAATAATTCCCCAATGTGGCATTCCAGCAAACAACAAAATTTCCACATTAATTTCATTTTGGTCGACAAATTGTGTTATACCCTTTTAGGCAAAATAAGCACATGCCTATGTATGGATGAAATGGAAAGCCTATTTTTTAAAAAATACGGCCAATTAAGAAATTGTCTATTGACTATCTCTCTGTAGAACACTACTGGAGTTTGGGGGGGCTTCTAACATCCTGCACAGGGAAAAGAGTCAATGTTTGGGGTAGCAGGTATCTCCCTGGGCCTCTTAGCACCACTCCTGCTCCTGGCTGCTGAGCTCACAAAAACACTGGCCTCCTTTATTCTCATGGATCCCAGACCCTGGCCCTAACATTCTTTCAAAGCATCCATCCATCATGCGGTACTTAAAATCATGAACTCTGTAGCTGCACTGTCTCGGTTTGAATCTTGGATCCACTATTTACTAGCTGCATGGCGTGGGCTAAGCTAGTTATCCTCTCTGTGCCTCAATTAGTAAATATTGAGTACTCATATGTTCCAGGAATTATTTCTTCATTGTTTCTAAAAACTAAATTAGCTAATACTTATTTAAAAATTTAATAGTGTTGAATATGTATTAAGTGCAAATGCATTAGCTATTATTATTATTATGCCCAACTCCTCTCCTTTTTTTACCCCAAATCCAATTCATCAGCAAATCCTGTATGCTCTTTTAAAATACTTTTCAAGCTGGCCCACTTCTCACCATCTCTAACATTACAACTCTCAACCAAATCATCATTATCCCTCATCTGGATTACTGGAATAGACTCCTACTTGGTATTTCTGCTGCCATCCTTATCAATCTGTAGTTCATTCTGCACACAGCTTCTAGAAGGATCTTTTAAAAATTCATCACATCACTCCTTCACTCAAAACTGGCAATGGCTTTCCAGCTCGCTCAAAGCAAAAAAAAAAAAAAAAAAAAAAAAAAACACACTTTATGTCATTTGGAACCTACTACCTCTGTGACTTTAGCCTCCATTATTGTGCCTGTTTCTTATTCTTCTTTGGTCGATATGACCTCCCCATGATTCTCTATGTATGCCAAGCACATTTCTGCTTCAAGAATTCAGCCTTTGTTCTGAATGAAAAGCAGTTCATTATTGTTTTGAACCGCTTTTCCTCAAATATCTACATTACTTGCTCCCTCATTTTCTCGCGGTTTTTTTCCTCAAATATCACCTTTTCAGCGAGGTTTTACGTGAACTCCCTATTTAAAACAGCATCCCCTCAGCATTCCCTGAACCCCCACGTTCTACATTATTTCCTCCATTTCAATGTATACTATCTCAAATAGTATATATTTAGCATATTTATTTTTGCTTATTGCCTGCCCCTTCTCCCCAGAATAGAAGCCACGTGAAGGAAAAAAAAATTAATGTTTGTTCACTGCCATATCTCTAATATCTAGAGCAGTGCCTGATTCAAAATATGTGCTCAATCAATTAAAGTATGCATTGAACATAATAAATAATTATGAGCTAATTGATTCGTTTTCTTTCTGAGATGGAGTCTCGCTCTGTTGCCCAGGCTGGAATGCAGTGGCATGATCTCAGTTCACTGCAACCTCCGCCTCCTGGGTTCAAGCGATTCTCCTGCCTCAGCCTCCCAGGTAGCTGGGATTACAAGCATGCACCGCCATGCCCCAGCTAATTTTTGTATTTTTAGTAGAGACGGGGTTCACCATGTTGGTCAGGCTGGTCTTGAACTCCTGACCTCGTGATCTGCCCGCCTTGGCCTCCCAAAGTGCTGGCATTACAGGCATGAGCCACCGTGCCCGGCCAGCGAATAGAATTATTGGTAACAGTGATGTTAATGTAGCTGGAGCATGTGATGCAGGGGTAAGTAAATATAAAGGTTTTCTATGAGATGTGATCTTTGGAAATGGTAGCGAATGTTTATTGAAAGCTTACCTATTATCTCATTTAATCCTTGAAGCAACCATATAAAATTGATAATCTAATTATTATTTCACAGATGCAGAAAATAAGGCCAAGGTGGTTAGGGTCACACAGTAAGTGGCTTAGAGAGGATTTTAACTCCAGGTGTTTGGCTTCAGAGCCCTTGTGCGTAACAACTAAGTGTTTTATTGTCCCTAAAATGCAGTTTGGGTAATAGTTTGAAAGATGAATATTTAATCAGAGAGCAAGAGAGTAGAGAAACTGGCTTCGAAACTACACTTCATTGAGGAATTACGTACTCGTTCTTTTGAACAGCTAATATTGATCAAGCTCTGTACTAACCACGAATAATGTACAGAAGAAATAGCATATTTGCAGTCTTCCTAACCCACAGTTAAGTGAGGAAACAAACACATAAATAATTTGTGAAAAAACATAAGATAAGCACTGTTCTACACATACATATGAGGATTTACAGAAATTTAGAGAAAGAATCAGTCAACCAGTCTCCAGGTAAGTGAAGGTGAGTTTACTAGAGGAGATGATATTTAAGTTATCCTTATAGTATAATGAAGAGTTCACATTGACCACGATGGAAAGAATATTCCAAGCAAAGGAACCAACAGCATGTGGAAGTATTAGAAATGACAAAGATCATAGCCCACTCAAAAACTCAGAGAAATTCAAATTTGCAATTAAGGGTTTCTGAGGGGAAAACGTAGCAGGTGAAGACATGAAGGAGAATGGGGTGCAAATCCTAAATAATTTAGATATTTTTAAAAGCTTCAGAATTTTTGTGCAGATCATAAAAACTCTTGTTCCCCTTCTCCTCTATCCTCTCAGGCATTTTTCCCACTAAATCTTTTGCACTTCTAATTATGCCTCGACATCTGCTTCCCAGAGGTCCAGAAATGACACATCATGTAGTATAGGGTGCTCTTTCACAAAATATTTGTAACTGTAATCCAATCAAGCCTTCAGATTGAACTACCAGTTTATAGAAAATACAACAGCTATCAGAAGAAAGTAAATTACACCATGAGTAAATATGCACACAATTTCAGAATCCTGGGATCAAGATATCCGCCCATCTTGGTATTGCAAATGTTGAGATTACGGGCATGGGCCACTGTGCCTGGCCTTAGGAGATATTACTTTTGTTTGCTATCTTAATAGTATTGCAGTTTCTTTTCTTAATGTTGCTTTTTAGAGATACATACTAATATGGTTTGGCTGTGTTCCCACCCAAATCTCATCTTGAATTGTAGTTCCCATAATCCCCATGTGTCATGGAAAAAATAGGTGGAGATAATTGAATTATGGGGACAGATTCCCCTATATTGTTCTCATGATAGTGAGTGAGTTCTCACAAGATCTGGTGGTTTTATAAGGGGCTTCCCCCTTTGCTGGACACTGATATGGTTTGGCTGTGTCCCCACCCAAATCTCATCTTAAATTCCCACATGCTGTGGGAGGTACCCTGTGAGAGGTAATTAAATCATGAGGGCAGGTTTTTCCCATGCTGTTCTCTTAATAGTGAATAAGTCTCACGAGATCTGATGGCTTTATAAGGCAGAGTTTCCCTGCACAAGCTCTCTTTTTGCCTGCCACCATTCATGTAAGATGTCACGAACTCTCCCTTGCCTTCCGCCATGACTGTGAGGCCTCCCCAGCCATCTGGAACTGTAAGTCCAATAGGCCTCTTTCTTTTGTAAAATTGCCCAGATTCAGATATGTCTTTATCAGTAGCATGAAAACAAATGAATACAGTAAGTTGGTGCCGGGGGCATTGCTGAAATTATACCCAAAAATGTGGAAGTGACTTTGGAACTGAGTAACAGGAAGAGGTTGGAACAGTTTGGAGGGCTCAGAAGAAGACAGGAAAGTATGGGAAAGTTTGGAACTCCATAGAGACTTCCTGAATGGCTTTACTAAAATGCTGATAATGATATGGACAATGAAATCCAGGCTGAGGTGGTCTCAGATGGAGATGAGGAACTTGTGGGGAACTGGAGCAAAGGTGACTCTTGTTATGTTTTAGCAAAGAGACTGGTGACATTTTGCCCCTGCCCTAGAGATTTGTGGAACTTTGAACTTGAGAGAGATGATTTCGGGTATCTGGCAGAAGACATTTCTAAGCAGCAACACATTCAAGAGGTGACTTGGGTGCTGATAAAGGCATTCAGTTTTATAAGGGAAGCACAGCATAAAATTTTGGAAAATTTGTAGCCTGACAATCCAATAGAAGAGAAAATCCCATTTTCTGAAGAGTAATTCAAGTCAGTTGCAGAAATGTGCATGAGTAACCAGGAGCCAAATGGTAATCCCCAAGACAATGGGGAAAATGTCTCCAGAACATGTCAGAGGTCTTCACAGCAGCCCCTCCCAACACAGACCTGGAGGCCTAGAAGGAAAACATGGTTTCATGGGCCAGTTCCAGGGTCCCTGTGCTGTGTGCAGTCTAGGGACTTGGTGCCCTGCATCCCAGCTGCTCCAGCCATGACTAAAAGGGGTCAAGATGCAGCTCAGGCCGTGGCTTCAGAGGGTGCAAGCTCTAAGCCTTGGCAGCTTCCACATGGTGTTGAGCCTGTGGGTGCACAGAAGTCAAGAATAGAGGTTTGGGAACCTATACCTAGATTTCAGAAGATGCAAGGAAATGCCTGGGTGTCCAGGCAGAAGTTTGCTGCAGGGCTGGGGCTCTCATGGAGAACCTCTACTAGGGCAGTGTGGAAGGGAAATGTGGGGTTGGAGCCCCCCACACAGAGTCCCTACTGGGGCACCGCTTCGTGGAGCCGTGAAAGGAGGGGCACCATCTGCCAGACCCAAGAATGGTAGATCCAGCGACAGCTTGCACCGTGTGCCTGGAAAAGCCACAGACACCCAACACCAGCTTGTGAAAGCAGCTGGGAGGGAGGCTGTACACTGCAAAGCCACAGGAGTGGAGCTGCCCAAGACCATGGGAACCCATCTCTTGCATCAGCGTGACCCAGACGTGAGACATGGAGTCAAAGGAGATCATTTTGGAGCTTTAATATGTGACTCCCCCCTACTCGATTTTGGACTTGTGTGGGGCCTGTAGCCCCTTGTTTTGGCTAATTTCTCCCCTTTAGAGTGGCTATATTTACCCAATTCCTGTACCCCCATTGTGTCTAGGAAGTAACTAACTTGCTTTTGATTTTACAGGCTCATAGGTGAAAGAGACTTGCCTTGTCTCAGATGAGACTTTGGACTGTGGGCTTTGAGTTCCTGTTGAAATGAGTTAAGACTCTGGGGGACTGTTGGGAAGGCATGATTGGTTTTGACATGTGAAGACATGAGATTCGGAAGGGCCAGGGGCATAATGATACGGTTTGGCTGTGTTCCCACCCAAATCTCATCTTGAATTTCCACATATTGTGGGAGGCGCCTGGTGGGAGGTAATTGAATCATGGGGGCGGGTCTTTCCCATGCTGTTCTTTTGATAGTGAATAAGTCTCATGAGATTTGAAGGCTTTATAAGGCAGAGTTTCCCTGCACAAGCTCTCTTTTTGTCTGCCGCCATTCACATAAGATGTGATTTGCTCCTCCTTGCCCTCTGCCATGATTGTGAGGCCTCCCCAGCCATGTGGAACTGTAAGTCCAATAAACCTCTTTTTTTTAGTAAAATTGCACAGTCTCAGGTATGTCTTTATCAGCAGCATGAAGATGGACTAACGCAACACTCATTTTTCTCCCTGCTGCCATGTGAAGAAGGATGTGTTTGCTTCCTCTTCTGTTATCATTTGTAAGTTTCCTGGGGCCTCTGCAGCTATGCTGAACTGGGAGTCAATTAAACCTCTTTCCTTTATAAATAACTCAGTCTTGGGTATGTCTTTATTAGCAGCATGAGAACGGACTAATACACATACCAATAAATTAAGTTACAAAATGTCAAAATGTCTATAAGTTTAAATACTTCATAATGTAAAAATATAGATGAAATAAACATGTAAAAGAAACCTCTAAAGACTATCATCCCTAAGATAAAGAGCAAAATAAAGATGTTTACTTACACCACTATTATTTCTCTTTTCTTTTGAAGTTGCAGCCAATAAAATAATATTAATAATGGCATCAGCAACAAAAAACCTTTTATAGTGCTTATTATGTGATAGGCATTGTTCTAAGCATTTTGTCTAAATGAACTCATGTGATCCTTTGATGGTCCAGATCACCTTGTGTGGTAAGTAACCGTCTCTCGGATTTAAAGAAAGTTGAGGTTAAGAGACGTAAAGTATCACAGCTGGTAAGTGGTGAAGCCATATTAAAATATATGAGCTCCAGTTCCTATAAATAAATAAACAAATGAATATACACATATGTGTAATAACAATGTGTAATTCCTTATAAGATACGTAATTATCTGTAGATTACATTCTTATATACCGAGAAAATCTGAGAAAATTCATTCTATATCTTTTTAGAACTAATTAGAGGTTCAGTATGGTAAAAAGTGGGCATATGTATTACAGTAAACAACAACAAAATGTATTTAGGAATAATCAAAGTAAAAATGTCTATTTTATGTAAATGTAATTATAATTTTTATTCTGTTCCAATCAAAATATTATTTAAAAATACACTGGCAAAAGGACTCAAAGATATACCTGGAATAATAGGTGATACTAAGATACTTTTGATAAAGACGAATGAGGGAAGACCGGTCCCAACATCAATGCCATTATAAAGATAGAAAAAACAAAACAGTTGGTATTGGCAAAGAGCAATAGCTAAAAGGAACACAGTACAAAGTCTGGATTTAGACTCAAGAATATATAATTTAGTATATGATAAGGCAGCATTTGAAATAAACACGGTCATATCAAATTGGCATGTAATGTACCCCATCTTGAAACTTGCTACTATCTTGGCTTGTGTGTGGATAGCATATTACATTAATGCCGAGCAGATTAGTAACGCCGAAGTAGCTGGCGCCTAAATGGCTTAAACACGGAGAAACCACTTACTGATGATGGAACAAAAACTGACCAATCAGATTATAGAGCGGGCTTTTTAAAATTTCAGAAGCTTCTTTGTAGCTAAACCAACAAGAACAAAGACACAACACACCAGAATGTCTGAGACACATTCAAAGCAGTGCGTAGAGGGAAATTTATAGCACTAAATGCCTACAAGAGAAAGCAGGAAAGATCTAAAATTGACACCCTAACATCACAATTAAAAGAACTAGAGAAGCAAGAGCAAACACATTCAAAAGCTAGCAGAAGACAAGAAATAACTAAGATCAGAGCAGAACTGAAGGAGATAGAGACACGAAAAAACGCTCCAAAAAACCAATGAATCCAGGAGCTGGTTTTATTTAAAAGATCAACACAATTGATAGACTGCTAGCAAGACTAATAAAGAAGAAAAGAGAGAAGAATCAAATACACGCAATAAAAAATGATAAAGGGGATATCACCACTGATGCCACAGAAATACAAACTACCATCAGAGAATACTATAAACACCTCTATGCAAATGAACTAGAAAATCTAGAAGAAATGGATAAATTCCTCGACACATACACCCTCCCAAGACTAAACCAGGAAGAAGTTGAATCCCTGAATAGACCAATAACAGGCTCTGAAATTGAGGCAATAATTAATAGCTTACCAACCAAAAAAAGTCCAGGAATAGATGGATTCACAGCCAAATTCTATCAGAGTTATAAGGAGGAGCTGGTACCATTCCTTCTGAAAATATTCCAATCAATAGAAACAGAGGGAATCCTCCCTAACTCATTTTATGAGGCCAGCATCATCCTGATACCAAAGCCTGGCAGGGACACAACAAAAAAACAGAATTTTAGACCAATATCCCTGAAGAACATAGATGCAAAAATCCTCCATAAAATACTGGCAAACGGAATCCAGCAGCTCATCAAAAAGCTTATCCACCATGATCAAGTTGGCTTCATCCCTGGAATGCAAGGCTGCTTCAACATACACAAATCAATAAACGTAATCCAGCATATAAACAGAACCAAAGACAAAAACCACATGATTATCTCAACAGATGCAGAAAAGGCCTTTGACAAAATTCAACAGCCCTTCATGCTAAAAACTCTCAATGAATTAGGTACTGACGGGATGTATCTCAAAATAATAAGAGCTATCTATGACGAACCCACAGCCAATATCCTACTGAATGGGCAAAACCTAGAAGCATTCCCTTTGAAAACTGGCACAAGACAGGGATGCCCTCTCTCACCACTCCTATTCAACATACCGTTGGAAGTTCTGGCCAGGGCGATCAGGCAGGAGAAAGAAATAAAGGGTATTCAATTCGGAAAAGAGGAAGCCAAATCGTCCCTGTTTGCAGATGACATGATTGTATATCTAGAAAACCCCATCGTCTCAGCCCAAAATCTCCTTAAGCTGATAGGCAACTTCAGCAAAGTCTCAGGATACAAAATCAATGTGCAAAAATCACAAGCATTCTTATACACCAATAACAGACAGAGAGCCAAATCATGACTGAACTCCCATTCACAATTGCTACAAAGAGAATAAAATACCTAGGAATCCAACTTACAAGGGATGTGAAGGACCTCTTCAAGGAGAACTACAAACCACTGCTCAGTGAAATTAAAGAGGACACAAACAAATGGAAGAACATTCCATACTCATGGATAGGAAGAATCAATACCGTGAAAATGGCCATACTGCCCAAGGTAATTTATAGATTCAATGCCATCCCCATCAAGCTACCAATGACTTTCTTCACAGAATTGGAAAAAACTACTTTAAAGTTCATATGGAACCAAAAAAGAGCCCGCATCGCCAAGTCAATCCTAAGCCAAAAGAACAAAGCTGGAGGCATCACGCTACCTGACTTCAAACTATACTACAAGGCTACAGTAACCAAAACACAGATATAGCATGGTACTGGTACCAAAACAGAGATATAGACCAATGGAACAGAACAGAGCCCTCAGAAATAATACCACACATCTAAAACTATCTGATCTTTGACAAACCTGACAAAAACAAGAAATGGGGAAACGATTCCCTATTTAATACATGGTGCTGGGAAAACTGGCTGGCCATCTGTAGAAAGCTGAAACTGGATCCCTTCCTTACACCTTATACAAAAATTAATTCAAGATGGATTAAAGACTTAAATGTTACACCTAAAACCATAAAAACCCTAGAAGAAAACCTAGGCAATACCATTCAGGACATAGGCATGGGCAAGGACTTCATGTCTAAAACACCAAAAGCAATGGCAACAAAAGCCAAAATTGACAAATGGGATCTAATTAAACTAAAGAGCTTCTGCACAGCAAAAGAAACTGCCATCAGAGTGAACAGGCAACCTACAGAATGGGAGAAAATTTTTGCAGTCTACCCATCTGACAAAGGGCTGATATCCAGAATCTACAATGAACTCAAACAAATTTACAAGAAAAAAACAACCCCATCGACAAGTGGGTGAAGGATACGAACAGACACTACTCAAAAGAAGACATTTATGCAGCCAAAAGACACATGAAAAAAATGCTCACCATCACTGGCCATCAGAGAAATGCAAATCAAAACCACAGTGAGATACCATCTCACACCAGTTAGAATGGCGATCATTAAAAAGTCAGGAAACAACAGGCGCTGGAGAGGATGTGGAGAAATAGGAACACTTTTACACTGTTGGTGGGACTGTAAACTAGTTCAACCATTGTGGAAGTCAGTGTGGCGATTCCTCAGGGATCTAGAACTAGAAATACCATTTGACCCAGCCATCCCATCACTGGGTATATACCCAAAGGATTATAAATCATGCTGCTATAAAGACACATGCACACGTATGTTTATTGTGGCACTAGTCACAAAAGCAAAGACTTGGAACCAACCCAAATGTCCAACAGTGATAGACTGGATTAAGAAAATGTGGCACATATACACCATGGAATACTATGCAGCCATAAAAATGGATGAATTCATGTCCTTTGTAGGGATATGGATGAAGCTGGACACCATCATTCTCAGCAGACTATCGCAAGGACAAAAAACCAAACACCGCATGTTCTCACTTCTAGGTGGGAATTGAACAATGAGAACACTTGCACACAGGAAGGGGAACATCACACAACGGGGACTGTTGTGGAGTGGGGGGAGTGGGGAGGGATAGCATTAGGAGATACACCTAATGTAAATGACGAGTTAATGGGTGCAGCACACCAACATGGCACATGTATACATATGTAACAAACCTGCACGTTGTGCACATGTACCCTAGAACTTAAAATATAATAAGAAAAACCCGTAAAAAAAAAGTAAAAAAATAAAATAAAATAAAATAAGCAGCGAGAATGTCAATTATTTAATTTCTTTGTGATTACTAGTTAACCATTTGTTAAAAACTAAAATGGTTTCTCAACTCAAATAAATGCAAGGATATATCAAATACTTTAAAACATTAAAGATGAAGTGTTAACATAAATAATTACTAGTGACTTAACTACTAAATATCTTTAGGTAGAGTGGTTATTTCTAAGCATATAATGAAAGCTAAGAAACATAAAAAAGGTTAATAGAATTAAATATAACATATAACCTTTATTTAAAAAGAGAGCAAAATTTGTCAAGGCATAAATAATAACTAAATGGGAGAGTATTTGCAATACCAGTAACAAAGGGCTAATATCTTGAAGGCAAAAAATCCCTTTCTACTAAAATATGATTACCCTCATAGAAAATTGCAAATATCAGTTAAAATATAGATGGACACTAAACAAGAAAATACTTTAAAATTGTAAGGTAATTAAAGATAATTCCTCATTTATCAAAAATTGTCAAGCACCTCATTGTATACACTTGCTGTTTCCTCTATCTGGGATGCTCTCCTCATAAATCTTCACTTGGCCAGCTCTTTCTCAAGATTAAATATCATCTCCTCATTGAAGTAGTTCCTGATCAAAAGCTTAATTTAAATATCTCCCCGAACAGTTTTCATTATAGCAACCATTACCGTCTGACCTTACCTCACTCATTTAGTTGTGTTTTATTTGCCCCCTGAGGTTTCCCAAGGGTATGTGTAAATCCTCAGTGCCTAAAATAGAGCCTGATCCAAAACTAACATTCAATAAACCTGTAAAAAATTGCCAAATGAATAATAGCTACCACGATTCCTGCCAGCTTCAAGATGCGATAGTGATCATAAGTAGAAATAGGGAAGCCAGGAAAGGTAAACTTGGGTAAGATTTGCCCAACTGTCTATTATACACACAATTGCAGAGTACCCACAAAACCAAGAGCATTGGAAATCTCTTTGCAAAAGGAATTATTTTCCCAAAATGAGTAAAATATTAGAGAAAAGTATATATTTTCAAATGATATATGTCATTTTTCTTATGTATTAGCCCCTCCTATGTGTCTAATTTAGCCTAATATTTATTATCTAAGCAACAATTCTGAACACTTGGTGGGAAATTTTTAGCAATATCTACAAACTCAGACCTACTCGACAGATTAGGAAACAGAAGTTTCCATGGTTTTATAGGTGATCGTGTGGCTGCATTTTGCAATTTAAATTTAAAAAATGTCTTGGTGATAAACAGACACCTAGAGCTTTTGTCTGATCAACTGGAATAAAATGTGAAAACTTTCTATGGAAACCTCAGGGGAACGAAGGTGAGGTTGGTGATTTCACTGTGTTAGCAAATGGAAATGCATTGGGAGTGATGACGAATGTTATTGTCTGTGTTCCTGGGCGATAACACAATTGCATTCCAGTGGCTTTTAATGAGTTTTCACTTGAGATACAGTGAGTACATTTGCATGTCAACTACAGAGACCAAAAATATATTTCTTGTCATCACTGCAGGAGGAGAAATCATTTCCGTGCTGTATAAAGTAGAAGGAAAGTAGGTTCACGTACTGCCTTTTGTATTAACGATAAATAATTGAGTTCAGTTAGCTTGTTCTTACACAATCTGAGGAAGAAGAACTGAGTACAGTGGCTCCCATTTTGTAACAGTTTGTTATTTTTTTCTGGGATGACCTGAAGCTAAGAACATGGGGGTAGAGACATGTCTCATAATTTTTTTTTTTTTTTTTTTGAGACGGGGTCTTGCTCTGTCACCCAGGCTGAGAGTGCAGTGGCACAATCTTGGCTCACTGCAACCTCCCCCTTCCAGGTTCAAGCAATTCTCCTGCCACCACGCCCGGCTAATTTTTGTATTTGTAGTAGAGACAGGGTTTCACCGTGTTGGCCAGGCTGGTCTCGAACTTCTGACCTCAAGTGATCCACCTGCTTCAGCCTCCCAAAGTGCTGGGATAACAGGCATGAGCCACAATGACAGGCCCCAAATTTTTTCTTAAAGGTCTAAAAAAGTGTTTTCTTCCAACATAATATTCCGTACACTGCAGATGGTCTTTTATTTTGCTTATTGGTAACTGGCCTAAGAGATTTTACATTTTATTGAAATAAATCCTATGTCATTATTATAAACTTCTGCATTGCTTAGAAAAAAAAACATAAAATTTTTTTTACTTAAGGTTATTACATCTGTGTAACTTTCTGTATGTGCTTTTAAAGTCCTTGTGCCATTGAGTTATAGGGCTTTGACTTCTGGGTCTAACAAGGACACCAAGTTCTGCTATATCTTAAACACTGACAGCAATTACAGCCTTATCTTCAGGCCCAGTAGAAGATGCTAATCAAAGTAAACTGCGTTCATGAGATGCAGGGCCAGAAATTAAAACTATTCAACTCCTCAAGGCCCGAGGACTATTGCGGAAGAGGTGGGCATGTGAGATTGTAAGGGCTGATATTAAGAGAAAAGTAGCTCAGTTTCTCTAGGAATTAACCATTAATATCAAAGGCACACTAAAGCAAAACCAGTATCTAGGTTGCTGTGTCAGTTTAACAAGGCTTTCTTGGAGCATGAACTCACTCCTTCATGCAAAATGATAAAGGTTACAAGGTTTATAGAAATTATATTTTATAGTCAAGATGATTAAACTTTTATTATAAAATTTCAAAGACACAAATTTAATTTGCCGCATCCTGTTTTTAATTAGGGCTTATTGTTTGGGATATTAAGCCTCCTCTCTCAAAGAATAAAGATTTTCACCTTTTTTTTTTTTTTTTTTTGAAATCTTTGAGTTACTGCTTTGGTTAAATGAATGACTTATTTTACAATGACCCATGACCCTATTTCGTGATATCAAGCATTTTAAACTTTTTATCTTTGACGAACTTTCCAAAGTCAAATTCTAACTTGATTCCTCATTAATTTTTTGATATGAGTCCTCTGAAGTCCAAAAGAGACATATTTGTCTTATTTGGTATAAAAATCATACAAGAAGCATCGTCAAATATAAAATGGTGTTTGACTTTCTTTGGGCTGTATTTATAGAAATGTTATTGATATGTGCTCCAAAATTATGGGAAACTCTTATAATTCTGAAATAACTTCTGTATGTTGTGAATTATAAATTTTATGTTAAATTGTTGTATGCTACAGAAGTAACCAAAATTTCCTTGTCAATGGTGGTTTTAATAATGGCCGTCCTGGCTGGGTGTGGTGGCTCACGCCTGTAATCCCAGCACTTTGGAGGCCAAGGCGGGTGGATCACGAGGTCAGGAGATCAAGACCAGCTTGGCCAAGATGGTGAGACCCCCGTCTCTCCTAAAAATACAAAAATTAGCCGGGCGTGGTGGCACAGGCCTGTAATCCCAGCTACTCAGGAGGCTGAGCCAGAGAATCACTGAAACCCAGGAGGCAGAGGTTGCAGTGAGCTGAGATCATGCCATTGCACTCCAGCCTGGGCAACAAGAGTGAAACTCCATTTCAAAAAAAGAAAAAAATATACACCCCTGATTTGAAACAAGACTAGGATACACGGTAAAGAATGTTTATTCACTAAAGTTTTGACAGACTGAAGGCCATTATTTCAGATTGGAAATAGGAAACTTAAAAGAACTACATGGACATTGGGTCAAAGAACATGGGTTGAAATGTGCCTGGCAGTAGCCCAAAAGTAAATGCTCTTCGAGGTGCATGTGAAGGAACTGTAGGAGGGAAATGGGATAATTCACATCTCCGCCAATAAATAAATGTAGCCACACTAGCTTGGGGGATTTGAGGTGAGACATCGAAAATACTAAGTCATGGTGAGGGCTGGAAGACAAAAGAATGAATCACTTCATAGGAATGGCTGTGGGGAAGGGCTTGAAGGAGTCATCCTCTGACTTCCATGTGAACCATGAACATTAAACATGGAGAAATGAGGAGCGGCAGCAGATCGGTTTGGGATGCATCTTCAGGGGATGCTGAAACAACAACAGCATTTGGTTTGCTCTACACCCCTGTCACCCCTCGCCCGCAAGCCCAGGGAGTGGTCAGCAGTGGGGCTTTGTGACGTCGAAGCCACCCTAGGGGTGCCATTGGATGGGACACTGCGTGTATGATCAAACAAAGCTCAAGGGTGTGGCTTTGCCTTGTCACCAGGAGGGTATATATAGGGAGGGCAAGAGCTCCGGGCCACTGCGAAGATTCAAAAGCTACAAAGCTTTCCGCAGACATTGACAAACCAATGTATACAATGGGCCAACAATCCAGTGCTGGCGGGGTGAAGAGAAGCACCCCGTGTGAATCCAACGAGGTGAATGAGACGGTAAGATTGTTAGGTTTTGAAGCGAAGGCGAGGGTGAAAGAAAGACACACAGAGCAGGGGCGGCTCAAACAACAACACAGGAATATTGCAGACAATTGTGGAAGTGGTGGGCCCGCTTAATGCCAGAGCCCACCGCCGCTTACAGGCTGGGGTGCTTGTAGGTATGGGTGGGAGGGGCCTGGGCAGTATGGCTTGCTGCCCGGCAGGATATTGATAAGATGTTCTTAGCATCAGGTGGTTTGGCCCTTTTTCTGCTGGAATATCATTGTGGTGTTCCTTAAAACGTTGCCAAGCAAGATATGATAGGGATGTTTCTTTAGTTGGGCCTTCGTCCGCCTTGCGGACAGGTGGTTAGGCAGGATGTTTCTCACGGCCTGAACCCCCATGGGATGTTTCACTTTGACCAAGGTCTGCAAAATAGCAAAGAACTTACAGAATGGTGCAGTTTGGACTAACAGATGACCCTACCCACGCTCCTCTTCTTCTTCCCCATAGATCCCTACTCTGTGATTCAACCTTGTTCTTCTCTGGATCAAACCCCTTCCTCAACCTGCATTCCTTCTTGTCATGAAGCCCCCCGTGCTATCCAGTCTCTATCCTGTTCACCCAAAATAATGTCCTCCTGGCCTCTCCCTGTTTTCTTAACAGATGCCAGAGACGTCAAGGGGGGACTCACAGCCAGAACCCGCTCCTAAGAAATCAAAAGCATCGGACTCCTCGACCGTATTAGTGCTTTCCTACAGGAGAGAGGTTAGAAGACGTTACTCCGTCTCCGATGAATTGGTGAATGACCACTCCCGAGAGAACCGAGTCAACCGCCTCCAAATAGACGAGGAAGAATTCACGCAGATTTCTGTGCAAACAGCTGCAAACCAGAAGGAAGATGCTGCCGTTAACCTTGGGCAATGAAAATAAAGTTTGAGAAGCTGATGGCTGTGCATAGCTCTGCCTGTTTTCTGATGGTGGTGCGGGGGGGGAAGGGAAGGGAAGAGGTAGGCATTTGAGAAGGGAGGGATATGAGGTCCTGTAGGGTTGCTGGACAGACCCACAGGTGGACAGTAAGCCAGACATTGTAAATAAGGCCTGGGGGAGGACTGATTCCTAAAGAAAATTTCCTTCTTAAAATTTTATCTCACAGGAAGTGGAGATGTGTATATGTTCACGCAACTGTACCCGGCAGCACATAGTTCTGCTGAATGCACATATCGAAGGTATTCCCATCCCCTTTCCATCTGATATTTTCCTAGGTTAGAAATATATGCTTTATAAAGAGTAAACGTTCTGTAAAACACAAAGCACAATACAAAAGAAGATAGTAGATGTAGGAGTAAGTAAACGGCAGGAAAGCATTGCTTGTAATGAAATGATTGAAAAGCCAATTCTAAAACAAAATGTTCAATGCATCTTAAATATTTGTTACTGTTTTAATGACCTCAGCAGTCTTTAATCAAGATAAGTATGCTTTAGAAATGTGTTGATATCCGCAAAGTGTGAATATTCAAAATCGCCATGACTTGGGAAAAGGAAAGTAAAACACTCTTAAGTATGAGGAGCTTTTTTCCATGGAATGTGAACTGCAAGGTGGTGAGAAGGGTTAGGTGTGATGTGGTGAGATCATTTTTAGGAGAGTGTGTCTATTATCGGCTTCCTAACACTTCCATTTTGCATGATAATTTCCTGAAATTCGTCATTTAATTAAGGCTATAGATTTTGATTACAATGTGTCTTAAAATGTCAAACAGTATAATATTTATAGTGAAAAAGAAAACTGCTTGGCGGATACACATCGGTTAGCGGGAAAAGACACCACAGGGATTCACCATGGAGTCACCCGTGGATGGGGTTTTAGTTTCTGTCTTTGAATTGACCTTCACATAGTGTCTACGTCTTGAGAGTTCAGGGGATGTTGGAGAGATCATTAGGTAAAACAAGAAGGTCTTCTCAGGACACATGAGGGAGTTAAATAAAAATGCAGGAGCAATTACAATTTTAGTTATTTGTAACTGTGGTTTGCTAAGTCATAACACTGTCATGGATAACATGAAAAAATAAAATATACTAAATATCAATAGACAAAAACCAGTTTGCTTTTCTCCAACCAAATACCTAAATACCTAGCACTGATTTCCAGAACAAAATCCCCCACGTACCATCTTTGGAATAAAAGAATATTCTTTCAAGTTGTCGGACCACAAGGTAAAAACAAAAAATCCCAATGCTTTTTTTCTTACTCTTTGATATGTACAATTGAAGGTATTCCTCATTGCAAACTAATATTTCCATCCAGCACGTGACATTAAAGAATTTTTCATATTTAGGATAGTAATACGGGATCACATTCTTTAGCCTTAGGCATTGCAGAGGAAAAACAAACAAACAGAAACAAACCAAAACTAAGCTGAGAGAGGCGGAGCAAGAAAAGCAGAATAGAAGGCTGCACAGATCAGCCCCCTCGCAAGGACACAAATTTAGCAACTATCCACACAGTAGAAAACACCTCCATAAGAACCCAAAATCAGGGGAACTCTCATAGTACCTGGTTGTATCACTGAAAGAGGCACTGAAGAGTTAGAAGAAACAGTCTTAAATCGCTGACCCCACCCCTTCCCTATCCTAGGCAGTGGCAGTGTGGTGTAAAGAGCATCTCTGGAAGCTGGAAGAGCAAGAGCAGAGCAGTTGTGGGTCACTGAACTCAGTGCTGTCTCTTACAGGAGAAAGGAAAACCAGACCAAACGTAGCTGACTCCCATCTGGGAAGGGAGCATTGCAACCACCTCTAGCCAGAGGGAAATTACCCATCCCAGGAATCAGAACTTGAGTTTCTGCAAACCTTGCCACCAAGGGCTAAAAAACTGTTCCAGGTTTCTCAGACAACCTTAAAGGCAGTCTAGGCCATAAGACCTGTAACTCGTAGGTGAGTTCTAGCGTAGAATTGGGCCCAGAGGCAGTGGATTGTGGCGGGTATGTGGAGGGGTGCACATGACCTACTGAGATACCAGCTGGGGCAGCCAAGTGAGTGCTGGTGTCACCCCTGCCCTAGCCCCAGACTGCCCAGCTAGCGGCTCCATGAAAGACCCCCTCCTTCCACTTGAGGAGATGGAATAGTGAGGAGCGTTTTTTTTCTTGCATCTTGAATACCAGCTCAACTACAGCGGGACAGGGCACCGGTCGGGGTTGTGAAGCCCCTGTTCCAGGCACTAGCTCCTGGATAACATTTCTAGACACACCCTAGGCCAGAAAGAAACCTGCTGCCTTGAAAGAAATGAAAAGAGAACACCTATACACTGTTTATGGGAATGTAACTTAGTTCAGCCATTATAGAAAACAGTTTGGTGATTTCTGCAAGAACTTAGAATTACCATTCATCTCAGCCATCACATTACTGGATATATACCCAAAGGATATATATCATTCTACCGTTAAGACATATGCATGCGTATGTTCTTGACAGCACTATTCACAATAGCAAAGATATTGAATCAACCTAAAGGCCCATCAGCAGCAGACTGGATAAAGACATTGTGGTACATAAACAGCATGGAATACTATGCAGCCATAAAAAAACGAGATCATGTCTTTTGCAGCAACATGGATGGAGCTGGAGGCCATTACTCTAAGCGAACTCACGTGGGAACAGAAAATGGAATACCACCTTTTTCCATTTCTAAGCAAGAGCTAAACATCGGTACGCATGGACACAAAGAAGGGAGCAACAGACACCCGTGTCTACTTGGGGGTAAAGGATGGGGAGGAGGGTGAGGATTGAAAAGCTACCTGTCAGCTATTATGCTGATTACCTGGGTGATGAAATAATCTGTACACCAAACCCGTGTGACACACAATTTCCCTATATAACGAGCCTGCACGTGTACCCCTGAACCTAAAATAAAAGTTAACAAAAATTTAAAAATAAAATAATAAAAAATTAAGAAGTCTCACAGAGGTAGAGAGTAGAATGGTGGTGACTAGGGGCTCGGTGGTGGTGGCTGGAGAGACATTGCTCAAAGGATACCAAATTTCCGTTAGACTGAAGGAATAAGCTCCAGAGATATATTGTACAACACGGTGACTACGGGTGATCATAATATGTTGTATTATTGATAAATGCTAAGAGAGTAGATGTTAAGTGTTCTCAATACAAAATGATAACTTTGTGGGATGATGCATATGTTAATTAGCTATATTTATTCATTCTACAATGTATATACTTCAAACATTAGATACATGATAGATACATTCCATTTTATCTGTTCAGTTTAAAATAATAAAAATAAAGAAGAAAGACATGTCCAAGTGTTCTGCCTGGGAAGATGGGCCTGAGAGAGTCTTACATAGTTAATCATGTACTATGTTTTTCTGTGCAGGACAGCAGAGGGAGTGGGGCTACCTGAGAGCAGCACATAGTCAGTAAATGGCCTATAACAGCTCTACTTCCTTTCTTGAAGAATCAGAATGGTGAAAGAAACCAGTGTAATGTTTCTCATACCCCTAAGAAGGACACTAAAGTGTTTTAAAGAGAGTTGGATCTGAAGGTGCCCTGTGGTTGGGCTTGAGGGATGACATGAAAATGTTCTGCATGAATCAGCCATTTAGGGCCAGATGGGATGATACGCATCTCAGGAGATGTTCGATGGATACGACATTGGGAAATTCTGAGATTCTGAATTGACTAGGTGTGAGACTCATGCATATTAAGTGCAATTACATAAAATGGCATTGCATTTCTCATTCGGCCAAGCATTGTAACCAGGTATATTCATGTGCCAGCTATTTCAATAGAAAGTGCTAGCTCTCACAACCGTTTGCATTCCAATACAATTTTCTGAATGTAAGAGAAAGAGATATAGTTATAACCAAGGTGTTAATCAATGAGAATAGTTTGCATCTCATCTTCTCTATTCTGCAGAAAGGCCCTTGAAGAGCATATTGCATCATTTTCCTCATGGCCAAGAAAATCAAGAATCACTGATCTGGCCAGGTGCAGCGGCTCATGCCTGTAATCCCAGCACTTTGGGAGGCCGAGGCGGGCGGATCACCTGAGGTCAGGAGTTTGAGACGAGCCTGGCCAACATGGTGAAACCCTGTCTCTGCTAAAATACAAAAAAAAAATTAGCTGGTCGTGGTGGCGGGCGCCTGTAATCCCAGCTACTGGGGAGGCTGAGGCAGGAGAATTGCTTGAATCCAGGCAGTGGAGGTTGCAGTGAGCCGAGATCGTGCCACTGCACTCCGGCTTGGGTGACAGAGCCAGACTCTGTCTCAAAACAACAAAAACAAAAACAAGAAATCACCGATCCATTTGAAAGTCAGCAAATATTTTGTCATTGACTAAATGTAGACCCTAGAGAGTGATCCCCATACACCACACTACAACTTAAGACTGATTCTGTTTCTTAATCATCCTTTGGAGGTCATCACGTTTTTGAACTCTTGTAATAACAGGGGACTTGAACGCATTTCAGACAGCAAACCTCGTCCTGTGTTATCTTATGCTCTGGGAGGAATTAAAAGACAAGGAAGTAAGGAAGAAAGAAAGGAAGGAAGGGAGGGAGGAAGGAAGGGAGGGAGGGAAGGAGGGAGGGAGGGAGGGAGGAAAGGAGAAGAGGAGAGAAGAGAAGAGAGGAGACGATCTCTAAACCTAAATTGGTAGAAAGCTTCACAAGTCTGAATACTTAAAAAGTTAAATTAAGTAGCTAAAGATGTTTTTGAAAAGCATCTGAGCAAACAACAAAATGATTCTGAAAAATATTTGGTAATGTAATAATGACAATGGGTTATTTCTTCTATCCGTGATCTCCTACAATATATTTTAAGCCAGATCACGTTTTTCCTTTGATGAAAACTCCACAGAGTTTTCATCTTGATGAAAATAAAATCCAAATTCCTAATAAGGCCGTACATGATGTGGGCACCTATTACCTCTCTGACATTAATACTTATTCTTCTCATGAATCAATCACTCTGCTTCTATCACACTCCCCAATCTGTGACTCTTGTAACTCACCATGCATGTGATTCCTCTAACCTGCCATCCATATCAGGGTCTTTGCACACTTCTGCTGGAAGGTTCTTCTCTAAAATATCCACTATGTATCCTCATTTTCTTTTCTTTTCTTTTTCTTTCCTTCTTTCTTTTCTTTTCTTTTCTTTTCTTTTTTTTTTTTTTGAGATGGAGCCTTGCTTTGTCGCCTAGGCTGGAGTTCAGTGGTGCATTCTCGGCTCTCTGCAACCTCCGCCTCCTGGTTTCAAGCAATTCTCCTGCCTCAGCCTCCTGAGTAGCTGAGATTACAGGCGCCTGCTACCACGCCTGGCTAATGTTTGTATTTTTAGTACAGATGGGGTTTCATTGGTTGGCCAGGCTGGTCTTGAACTCCTGACCTCGTGATCCGCCTGCCTTCGCCTCCCAAAGTGCTGAGATTACAATCGTGAGCCACCACGCCCGGCCTGTGTATCCGAATTTTCTTAAGGTCACTAGTCAGAAGTCACTTTATTGGAAAGGCTATCCTCCATTTAATGGTGAAGACGTTAAATGGTACTTGTACTTCTTTCCCAAAAAATGACACTTTTATCAGTTATTTTACTACAGTACCTGGAACATGTAAACTTTCAAGAAATATTTGGTGAATGAATGCATGTTAATCTGAATTTAGTATTGCAGTCTTCATTACTAGAAAGCATTTACATGTTTTAACTGTCAGGGAGCAACACTGGTAAGTGATTAATTCCCTATCAATAAAATGGATAGAGTACTATTCATGCTACATGTTCTCACAGTTGTGGCAAGGGTTATTAAATTGCCAACTGTAGTACTAAACTTATATTAATGTTGTACTCATTAGTATTACTCTTGTTATGTTCAGAGGAAATATGGAATAAAAGTAAGATCATGGGCCTGGTTCAAATCTGAAATTCTGCTACGTCCTAGTTGGGTGATCTAGGTCAAGTTTCTTAACTCCTCTGAGTCTTAGATTCTTCGTATGAAAAATGGAAAAAATGCTAGCACCTACTTCTCAGGATTGTTTTGAAAAACAAATTAATTAATATATTTAAGCTTTTAGCACAGAGCCTAGTACATACTGTGTGTGCAGTAATTACAAACTATTACTAGTGAGTATAATAGGATGTGAAAATTCATGACATCAAACAACTAGAACCGAGATTTATACACACACACACACACACACACACACAGACATATGTATACACACACACACACACACACAGACATATGTATACACACACACACACACACAGACATATGTATACACACACACACACACACACACATAATTGTTTTTGCAACAGAGTCTAGCTCTGTCGCCCAGGCTGGAGTGCAGTGGCGTGATCTCGGCTCACTGCAACCTCTGTCTCCCGGGTTCAAGCAATTCTTCTGCCTCAGCCTCCTGAGCAGCTGGGACTACAGGCGCGTGCCACCATGACTAGTTAATTTTTGTATTTTTAGTAGAGATGGGGTTTCACCATGTTGGCCAGGCTGGTCTCGAACTCCTGACCTCAGGCGATCTGCCCACCTCAGCCTCCCAAAGTGCTGGGATTACAGGCGTGAGCCACCGTGCCTGGCCTGCAGTAGGATTTTAGAGAGATGTGTTTGTGAGAGAGATTTGTGCCCAAAGGGTTTTATTTTAAATTTTTAAAATATTTATAAAATAGAGACAAGATCTTACTATGTGGCCCAGGCTGGTCTCGAACTGCTGAGCTCAAGTGATCCTCTCTCTTTGGCCTCCCACAGGCGTGACTCACCACAGCCGATCCACTCAAAGCATTTTAACTTAGGGAGGTGAGTGTTGACACAGACAAACCAATGCCATTGCAATATTTTCATGACTTAGATTTCCCGAGAGAAGGGGATATGCCCTACCACACAGGTTCACGGTGGGAAGCACCAGGGCTTGGCTTGGAAGCAGAGGCAGGAAGGAATGAGGAGCCCAAGCAACAGCCTTTATTATTAGGCTTTCCAAGGGAAAGGTCAGGCAGGGCAGGGTGAACAGCTTCACACTGGTAGTTTGAGTAATTACAGTAAGTTTGGAGCAACAGAGACTGCCTCTAGCTGTCTGGTACCCGGTGCTGGGTTGATTTAGGACAGAGAAAATATCAGCTTACTGTGTGAGAGTTAGATAAAGGAGGTGGATGCTTGCATAGGTAGGGTGTGTTCCTAAGTGAGTTGTTACTATTTGTATTAGTCCATTCTCACGTTGCTAATAAAGACATACTCAAGACTGGGTAATTTATACAGGAAAAAGTGGTTTAATGGACTCACAGTTCTGCATGGCTGGGGAGGCCTCACAATCATGGTGGAAGGCACATCTTACATGGTGGAAAGCAAGAGAGAATGAGAGCCAAGCGAAAAGGGAAATGCCTTATAAAACCATCAGATCTCGTGAGACTTATTCCTTACCATGGGAACAGTATGGCAGAAACTGCCCCCATATTCAATTATCTCCACTTGGCTCTGCCCTTGACATATGGGGATTATTACAACTCAAGGTGAGATTAGGGTGGGGACAGAGCCAAACCATATCGCTATTTTTAGGAATCAGCTAGTCCTGGGAGGAGCAGTCTTTCCCCAAGTCTATGAGGCCCCTCAAGCTGTCAAAATACTAGCCTGGCACAGTGGCTCACAGTTGTAATCTCAGCACTTTAGGAGGCCAAGGTAGGAGGATTATTTGAGCCCAGGAGTTTGATATCAGCCTGGGCAACATTGCAAGACCCTGTCCCTACAAAGAAAAAAAAAAGAATTAGCCAGGTATGGTGGCATACAACTGTAGTCCAGCTACTCAGGAGGCTGAGTGGGAAGTTTGAGGCTGCAGTTGGCAATGATCGTGCCACTGTACTCCAGCCTGGGCAACAAAGTGAGACACTGTCTCAAAAAAAAAAAAGTCAAAACATTATAGGATACAGAAAATTAAGACAACATGATTAATGTGTGTGTGTAAGTATGCATTAGCTTGTGTGAATGTATACATGAGAGAGAGAACAAGAGAGAAAGAGAGACTATGAATACCCACAGCTTAGGGATGACTGAAGTAATTATTCTAGCAACGAGGAGTAAATTCTTCAACGTGACCTGCCGGGTGGTTGCTTATCTCCACCTTCCTTCCTTTCTAACATCCTAGTGATTGTTTCTGTCCCACATTCGCGCTATGGAAGTCATGCAAACAAATATAAATTAACAAATAGTATCGTTTGCCTTAGACCTGTAAAGAAAGGTCTTTTGGAGTCATTGCATGAAATTCCAGAATTCTTACTTGGTTGGATTTAACTTTATTTGCAGGAGGAATTTTCTCTGATGGGATCAGTCACTTGTGGTGTGATGTATCTTCATTTTGATGTGGATAGTCCCACATAAAACAATTAAAAAAACAAAAATAAGTAAATAAAAATCTATGTTTTTAAGATTCTATATGAGTGCAGGACATGATCAATGATAAATAAAACAGCCCCGTAAACAGCACAAGCCTCCCGAATTTAACTATAGAGGATTATACAGTAGAATTTTTTGTTATTATTTTTTCTCATCATAATTTCAGAAGTTGGGAGCATGGGGCTGACACAGTGCTCAGTGCCACGGTCATGGGACCAGGGTTCTTTTTTTCCACTTGGCCACCTCTGACATGCTAGCTTTCATTCTTGTGCATCTCACCCCATGGTTGCAAAGTGGCTGCAGTTCCTCCAAGCATCACACCTGCACTCCATGCAGTAAGGAGGGAAAAAACCAAAGGCGGTAAAGAATCCAGTTAGATGATTTGATCCTATTTTAGTAGGAAAGCACAGCTTCTCTGCAAGACCCCACCAGTAGACTTCGGTATAATCCTCATTTACCAGAGGCTGGGGAATGCTTATGTTTTCTATCTAAAATTGATCTCTGCAGCCAGGCATGGTGGCACATGCCTGTAAATCCAGCTACTCGGGAGGCTGAGGTGGGAGAATCACTTGAACCCAGGAGGCAGAGGTTGCAGTGAGCTGAGATGTTGCCACTGCACTCCAGCCTGGGCGACAGAGTGAGACCCTGCCTCAAAATAAATAAATAAGTAAATAATAAAAAATGAAAAATAAAATTGATCTCTGAAAATAGATTTGGTAACGATTTCATATCAGAAGAAAGAAGAAAGGAAGGGAGGGAGGGAGGAAGGAAAGGAAGGAAGGAAAGGAAGGAAGGAAGGGGAAGGGAAGGGAAGGAAAGGAAGGAGGAAAGGAGGGAGTGAGGGAGGGAGAGAAGGAAGGAGGGAAAGAAAGAAAAGAAGAAAACAGAAATGGAAGGAAATGAAGGAAGGAAAGGAAGGAAGGAAGGAAGGGGAAGGGAAGGGAAGGAAAGGAAGGAGGAAAGGAGGGAGTGAGGGAGGGAGAGAAGGAAGGAGGGAAAGAAAGAAAAGAAGAAAACAGAAATGGAGGAAAAAAGGAAGGAAAGAAGAGAGTGAGAAAGAGGGAGGGAGGAAGGGAAGAGGAGGGAGGGAGAGACAGAAGAGGGAGGGAGAAAAGGATAAAGAATGATTAACTTTGCCAAATTACTTTTGTCAATTTCAGATGTGAAAGTGGCATTCAGCCTTGGATCATTTTTAATTTTGTTTGTACCTAATCAGATTGAGGTAGAATTTTAATTTGGTATTCCCAGAATTACCCTATTCCCATCTGGGTCATCATTATTATCTCCAAATATTCTCATGACAAGATTTCTAAAAATGTCTGCAAGTTTGCAGTGAAATTGTGCATTGTTCTTAGAGTTGAAGAAATGCTACTGTTGCTGTGTAATTCTGTGCAGAAGAGTATTATCAATCACTAGAAAAAGCTTTTGAGAAAAACATCTTTAACGAAAAGAGTCCTAAAAGCACCACAAAGACGGTATCATACATAATGCAACTTGTTTTTTAGGTGCAACTGTGTGGAAAGCTCATTATGTGACTCCTAAATTCTACCCTGAAGGAACAGGTGCCTGCTATGGGAGTGGAATATGTTCATGGTCGGGGGATGTAACCTACCACGACCCACCACTCCTCTTTGACATCTCAAGAGACCCTTCGGAAGCCCTTCCACTGAACCCTGACAACGAGCCATTATTGGACTCCGTGATCAAAAAGATGGAGGCAGCCATAAGAGAGCATCGTAGGACACTAACACCTGTCCCACAGCAGTTCTCTGTGTTCAACACAATTTGGAAACCATGGCTGCAGCCATGCTGTGGGACCTTCCCCTTCTGTGGGTGTGACAAGGGAGATGACATCCTTCCCATGGCTCCCTGAGACCATGGGGACCACGTGTTACCCACCACAAACTTACTGTTACAACGGTCATAGGAGCAGAGCTCACCTGACTGATTCATTCCATTTGGGATAAAAACTGATGGCCCAACCCATTGTTTTATCCTCAGAAATCAGTTCTTTCAAGAGCTCGGTGAAATTAAAGTGGGCCCATAGAACAGTGAACCTGGAGGGGAGCATTTGTTGTATAATTTTTTTCTGGTATATAATTGTGCCATTGCCCAAGGAAAAGAGCAAATCAAGGTGACTTCAGCAGATTCTTGTAGAGCTTTTGTTCCTAGAATTCATGGAAGCATCAGGTCCAATGTCATAAGTTAGAAACTTCTGCTTGCAGATTCTATACCCAGGCATGCTAGCTTTCTAATAAATCATGATAAGTACTTAATTTTTTCATGAAGCAGAGGGTCACATAAAACTTGAAGTAGTGCTATTATAGTCAGTTTGACTTCTTGATTTTCTCTCTTTCCTTCTTTTCTCTTCCTGTCCGATACACATCTGGTTATGAGAAAAAATGCTGGGCTGAAGTTCTTGACTTTGCTTCCTCGTAGCTATATCATCGTGGAAATGTCTCTGTGATTTGGTTTCTTCATGTGTAAAATAAGGAAAACCAGTGTCTACTTCACAGAGTAGCTATGAGGATTACATGCATTAATTAATGTGAAATCGCCTTGTGTAGAATAAGCAGTCAATAAATGTTATTATTACAAATGTTGTTGTAAGCATCATCAATTGCAGTTAATCATGATTCCTTAAACACAAAATAAGAAAAATGGCAAAGAGTCAACATTTAAGAAAAAATAAAGAAACATGGCTAAAACAATTATTTAATTGAAGAAAGACATTTGGCAATACACATAGGAAGCAATTCAAAGCAGGATAAACAAACATAAATCCAAAATTTGAAGCATTTGTGACTGCAGACTACAAAAGACAAAGAAAGGATCTACAGATGGATGCAGGGCAGGTGAGCCCCAAATTGGGGCTTAGCCTGGGAGGGTTCTTGGCTTCCCTCAGGAAATAATTCAAGAGTAAGCCAGTGGTGGAAGCAACAGCTTTATGGAGAAGGTAGTGTCACAGTTCTGTGACCGCTCCTGCAGAGAACAGGAGCTCAGGGCACTGCTGCAGTCATATTTATACCCACTTTTAATTGCATGCAGATTAATGGGCAGTTTATGCAGAAATTTCTAGGAAAAGGGTGGTAACTTCTGAGTGCTCAGGTCATTGCCATAGAAGAGGCCAGTAATGCCCAGATGCTGCCATGGCAACGGTAAACTGACATGGCATGCTGTTAGGCATGTCTTATGGAATGCTGCTTCCATGTTTTAGCTAGTCCTCAGTTTGGTCCTCTGTCTGCTTCTGCTTCTTCTTCTTACCATTCCTGGGCTCAAGCAATCCTCCTGCCTTGGCCTCCCAAAGTGCTGGGATTACAGGTGTGAGCCACCACATGTGGCCAACAATGAATGTTCTTTATTTTATTATACTTTATATTTTGAGATAGAGTCTCACTCTGTCAGCCAGGCTGGAGTGCAGTGGTGCGATCTCAGCTCACGGAAACCTCTGCCTCCTGGGTTCAAGTGATTCTCCTGCCTCAGCCTCCTGAGTAGCTGGGATTACAGGCACACACCACTACAACCAGCTAATTTTTGTATTTGTAGTAGAGACAGGATTTAACCATGTTGACGAGGCTGGTCTCGAACTCCTGACCTCAAGCCATCCACCTGAATCAGCCTCCCAAAATGCTGGGATTATAGGCGTGAGCCACCGTGCCAGCAACAATGAATGTTCTTAATATCACCAGCCTGTGCACTTAAACATGATTTAAAATGGTAAATTTTGTTATGTGTTATTTTACCGTAATTAATTTTTTATTTTTATTTTTTTGAGATGGAATTTCCCTCGGTCGCCCAGGCTGGAGTGCAGTGGGAGATCTTTTCTCAAAAACAAAACAAAACCCCAAAAAACGACCGAACAAACAAATGCAATAACAACATCTTTTGCAATTTTTGAAGTTTGAAGATTACTTATTTCACTCAGAGCTCCCTTGTATTACTTGTCTTTAATGCTGTTCTCAAATTTGTGTGTGTGTGTGTGTGTGTGTGTGTGTGTGTGTGTGTGTGGAGAGAGAGAGAGAGAGAGAGAGGGCAGCTAGCAGGTCCTACATCACCCCAAATCCATCATTTTCTCTTTATTCAATTCTGCAGTGGTGCGATCTCGGCTCACTGCAACCTCCGCCTCCTGGGTTCAAGCGATTCTCCTTCCTCAGCCTCCCCAGTAGCTGGGATTACAGGCGCCTGCCACCACACCCAGCTAATTTTTTGTATTTTTAAGTAGAGACAGGGTTTCTCTATGTTGGCCAGGCTGGTCTCGAACTCCTGACCTCAGGCGATCCACCCGCCTCGGCCTCCCAAAGTGCTGGGATTACAGTCGTGAGCCACCTCACCCGCCCCCATTCTGCTATTTCTTATCCCTCTTTACATTGCCGCCACACTGCAATGTAAATGAACCTTTGACCTAAATGAACCAATTAATTATGCCCCCACTTCACTAATGGGCCAGTAGAGGGCGCTAGACAAACATTTCTCAACTACTCGGTCAATGCGTTCAAGCATGCCACAGGTGTTCTTGCCAGAGACTTGTCATTGATGTTTTCTTGAGCCATTAGAAGGAAATGGCCATGAGGAAAAGACTCGGTTTGTTTTATGTTAATCCAGGGGATATGATGGTAGACAGGTACCAACCAGACATGTCCATTTCAGACAGTCAAAGTAGCCAATCTGTCCTCCACAATTCAGCATTTTTAGAGAAATAAAAAATGGTGCTGAAACATGCAGAGTCTAAAACTGAATGTCTGCTTTTCAAGTTCCTTCTAATTATTGGCTAGGGAAAAATCAGTGTCACTTAACTTCTCTGTAGTGCAATGTCTCAACTTTAAAATGACTACAATAGCAAATGCTTCATAGAGTTGCTGCAAAGATTACATAGATAAATATGCTAAAACACAAGAGGCTGGAACGAGCACTTTAAGATGACAGTAATTTTATTTTATTACAAGAAAGACTGAGGTTGAATTTTCTTAACCCAGAACTTAGATTAGGAAGAAGTGGTCATTAAAATATACCATGCATTATTACTTATTATGGTCACCATTCTGTGCAATAGATCACTAAGCTTATTGCTCCTGGGAGGGGATAGATTTATTAACTTGCCTGATGTAATCATTCCACATTGTGAACATATATCAAAGCATTCCATGGTACTCTCTCTATATATAATATTATATATAATGATATATATAAAATATTATATATGATGTTATATATAAAATACTATATAAAATATTATATAAAATATTATATATAATGTTATATAAAATATTATATATAATATATTATATATAATATATAAAATAATATATAATATATATAAAATTTATCAATTAAAAATAAAAATAAAATGCTGACAAAATAAGAGGTGTTAAATGAATGTATAAGAAACATGAGGTAGCTGAAGTAGGAGTCTTACTCAAACCATCTGCCCTGATCTGTCTATCATCCCATGCTGGGACATGAAAAGGCACATATTCAGAGGACTGGGGGAATTGAGAGAGAGTGAAGGACAGACAGAGTCTTCATCAGGGACGCTCCCACACGGCAAGCCTCCTACCATGAACCTTAAAGACGTGAGTTCTGGAAGGTGTCTGAGAAGAGATTTTCTGCGGTTTTGCCAGAGAGCTGGCAACGAGGTGATGGGAGCAAACCCTTCCTTCATTATTATATTTTCCAAAACTCACAGCATTATTTTGGAGAATTGTTAAGGTAGTAGGAGGGAGATTTAAGAAATAGCCCCAGAGTGTCTTTGTGTTCACTGCCCTGCATGTTTGCCAGGAAGAACATATTCCTCAGGTATTAGTCTCGTGCTGCTGATAAAGACATACCCAAGACTGGGTAATTTATAAAGGAAAGAGGTTTAATGGACTCACAGTTCCACATCACTGGGGAGGCCTCACAATCATGGCAGGAGGCAAAAGGCACATCTCACATGGTGGCAGGCAAGAGAGAAAAAAGAGCCAAGTGAAACCTCTTATAAAACCATCAGATCTCATGAGGCTTACTCACTACCATGAGAACAGCGGAAACCACCCCCATGATTCAATTATCTTTCACTGGGTTCCTCCTGCAACACGTGGCAATTATGGGAGGTACCACTGAAGATGAGCTTTAGGTGGGGACACAGCCAAACCATATCACCTTAGGTATGGAGAGACTGAAGAAATGAATGTGCCATTTTTGATCTTTACAGAGGGTTTCAAATTTGCAAATGTTCAAAAATGTTATCCCTCAAAGACCTTTGAGGAAAAAGTTAGTTGATTGACTCCAGCAAAATGGAATGTCATCCAAGAAAGGTGAGAGTAGCCAAGCACAGTGGCTCATGCCTGTAACCACAGCATTTTGGGAGGCTGAGGTGGGAGGATCGCTTGGGTCCAGGAGTTCAAGACCAGCCTGGACAACATAGTGCAATCTTATCTTTACTAAAAATTCGTTTAAAATTGCTGAGTGTTTACTAAAAATTTGTTTAAAATTGCTGAGTGGCACATGCCTGTAGTCCCAGCTACTCAGAAGGCTGAGGTGGGAGGATCACTTGAGCCCAGGACATTGAAGCTGCAGTGAGCTATGACTACACTACTGCACTCCAGCCTGGGTGACAGAGCAAGACCCTGTCTCAAAATACTACTACTACTACTACTAATAATAATAATAATAAAAAGAAGAGAGTACACAGGAAGCAGTGCTGAATAAATAAATGTATAAAACAAAGTCTGAATGTGTTAGTGCACAGTTGTGAAAATAATCTGGAGTTAACATTTCACATGGGAGGTAATTGAAAGAGCAGAGAAGAAAGAGAGAATGAGCATATGTTCATGTTTTTGTTTCGTCTGGGAAGAAGACATAGGTAATGACTATCTTTATACTTGATAGAAAATATAAGCTTAAATACGTGTGCTGACAGGTGAAAGGTGGTTACCACCAGAAAACTAGAAAAGATGTGTACAAGTTTCAGAGCCTTAATGGGAAATGCGTGGATTGAAGAAAACCTGATTCATGCAATCAGAGGTGGGTGGGAAAGAATTACACCGAAGAAGCAGAAAATCTGATATATGTAAAAAAGGGAAAATAATATAAAGTGAAACTGCAGGACTCAATCCAAATATAACCATGATCATAATAAACATGGATGGATTAAAATTCCTTTAAAAAAGATAGGCTTTCTGAATGGGAAAATAAACATAAAATCCAGACATACAGTAGTGTAGGAGGCAGCTTAATTAAAAACAAAATGTTGAAAATAAATGGATGCATTTGATATGATTCTGTTCCACTATCCAATCTAAGTAATGATCAATTATTTTATAGATTGTTCTTCAGTTTTTTTTTTGTTGTTTTTTTTTGAGACAGAGTCTCCCTTTATCCCTCAGGCTGGAGTGCAGTGGCGCGATCTTGGCTCACTGCAACCTCTGCCTCCCAGGTTCAAGCAATTCTCATGCCTCAGCCTCCACAATTGCTGGGAGTAGAGGCACCTGCCACCACGCCCGGCTAGTTTTTGTATTTTTAGTAGAGACGGGGTTTCACCTTGTTGGCCAGGCTGGTCTAAACTCCTGACGTCAGGTGATCCGCCCGCCTCAGCCTCCCAAAGTGCTGGAATTACAGGCTTGAGCCACTGTGCCCAGCCTTCAGTTTGGTTTTGTCCAGTGTTTTCTCATGATTAGACTGAGGTTATGCATTTTTGGCAAAAAAATCATCAGAATTGATGTAAGTTTTCAGTGTGTCATGTTACGGAGTGCATGATGTCTGTATGTCCTGTCCTGGTGATGTTAAATTTCATCACCTGGATTAAGTGGTGTCTGTTGGAATTCTCCACTGTGAAATTATTATTTTTTCTGATCCAGGAAAGGTTAAGCAAGAGTCTGGCACCATTTGAAGTCTAATAAGAAACATTTACTACCTGATTTCTCTGAAGCCTGCTACCTGCGGGCTACATGTGCATAATAAAAACTTTGGTCTCCTCAACGCCTTATCCTCACCCAGACATTTCCTTTCTATTGATTACAGGTCTTTAATCAGAAAATCCTGGAATCCACCTACGACCTGGAAGTTCCTCACTTTGAATGGAATCCCACCTTTCTGGACTAAGCCAATGTACGTCTCACATGTGTCGATTGATGTCTCCTGTCCCCGTAAATTGTATAAAGCCAAGCTGTCACCCAACCACCTTGGGCACTTGTTCTCAGGACCTCCTTGGGGCTGTGTCGTGAGCCATTGGTTAAATGAATAACTCTTTTCAAATATTTTACAGAGTTTGACTCTTTTCATGGACATTAATTGGTGCCCTACACGTGGGGCCTCAGAAAAGACTCAGAATCCTTGACGAAGTTGCCCGAACCCGGAGCTAAGTTACCCGCAGGGCCATTGGAAGCCCTCCCTGGCTTTAGGTTTCTCCTCCAGTGGAACCGGTGAGTCCTCTGCAGCTCTGGACCTTCCATTTGGTGGATGGTCCTTGGTTCATTCTGAGCTGTTTTTCTACCTCCTTTTTATTTTTCTCCTAGGAAGTTGTTGTATAGGATCCTACTTTACGTTTGGTGGTGCATTCTAAATGGTCTTCTCCACTGCCCTTTCCCCCCCAAATTAATGTCGATTGGCCTGTGAGTACATTTGCGTGAGAGACTGAACTGCCACTTTTGTGGCGTAATTTTGAATTGCCAAATGAGAGGCTGACCTCCTCAGCTTGGAAAAGAAAGGGAGTTTTGCTCCTCCTAGCCAAAAACCACCCCTGGGTGGTAGGGGTTGAGTGGGAGTCTCTGGGGGATTGACTCCTGCCATGATGTGCAGTGACCCTACAGGGAACCGCACAACAAAATTAATTTTAAGAGGCTCATCCAGGAGACAGGTGTAAGAGCTGATCACTTGCTATGTTGAGCCCTGTCAGAGGTCTAGACCTCTGGAGAGAGAAACTCAGACACGTGAAAGGGTAGAAAGACTCAGTGGTGACACACAGTGTAGTCCCTCTCACAGCCAGCACACTTCAATCCACCCTACTAAAACCCAGGCCACAGTTTAGTTCCTCATTTTTAAATAAAAGTGGGAGACATAGCATGTAAGGATGAGGAAAGGCGGAGACAGCGACCCCCATTTGGGCACCCCTTTTGGTTCTCTGCTTCCTCTACTTGCAAGTATTTGTGTAAGTGGGAAAAGCTTGAGGGCATGCCAGGTCAAACAAGAAGCTTCCTGTTACATATTATGTCTGTGCTTGTTCACACTTTAAACTGCTGCACACATTACACCAGAGAAAATTCCAGCCCAAAGGTCAACCTGCAACCAATCAGTTCCTAAGTCCTCTATTTTGCTATTTTCTTTTCTGCCTACTTTAAATCTTCTGTTTACTTTTTGTTCTTTTCTTTTCTTTTTCTTTTTTTTTTTTTTTTTTTTGAGACAGAGTCTTGCTCTGTCACCCAGGCTGGAGTGCAATGGCGCTATCTACTGCAGCCTCTGCCTTCCAGGTTCAAGCGATTCTCCTGCCTCAGCCTCCCCAGTAGCTGGGATTACAGACGTGCGCCACCACGTCTACGTAATTTTTGTATTTTTAGTGGAGACAGGCTCTCACCATGTTGACCAGGCTGGTCTCGAACTCCCGACCTCAAGTGATCCGCCGGCCTCGGCCTCCCAAAGTGCTGGGATTACAGGCGTGAACCACCACTCCTGGCCCTTCTGTTACTTTTCCACTGCTGTTGAGATAGAAGTCACTGTTGGGATCCAACCTTTTTGTTTGTATAAACTGGTGAGTTTGTGTTGATATCTCTTGCTAGAGTTCTGAAGTAAAAGCTATAGGATCTTTGTGTGAGTGTGCATGCGTGTTTAGATGTGTTTATGTACATGCACATATGTGTGCACATACATACATTTTTTACGTGCTTTAGCCCTGAAGTGTCCAATTGGCTTCAAGTCAAAGAGTACTCATAAATTAAATAATAAGCCAAAACGCTTTTCAAGTTCACGTGACTTACATAAATCTTTAATAAATAAGCTGGCTTTAAAATTATTGGTACGATAGTATTAGAAATATCTTAAAAATTGTCAGCATACATGTTTGTTTGCATTTACTGATCAAGCAGTTTCATATTTACCTCTGACAGATATTATAAGGTGTCAAAATTTGCCATAAGGCTTACAAAACTATAAACCCAGCAACCCAGCATGAAACACAATAATCTTTGTTTCTGTACTTTTTGAGAAATAAGACGTTTAATGTTATTAGTGTAGTAAAAAGAGCTAAATCCCAAGTTATCAGTAAAATATCTATATATTTAAAATTTTTGCTTAGGCAAACACAGAAAATTCGTAGACTATAAAAATGGTTAACAGGGAAATAACTTTAAATGATGACTATCAGAGTTTTCACAGATAATCTAGGTAAAAGATTTTATAAAATTAATTAGGTAAATGTAATGAAACAAATGCCTGTAAATAAATATAATTTAGAATCTAAAGTTAAATAATAGATATTCACTAAATGTCTGGGCCATTTTCAATTTAAATAAATTGTATTATAGAAAAACTTTTCTGAAAAATATGTTCTTATTCAAAGCTAAGTTATTTTCATCTAATTCCATGTTTATTTATTTATATTTTTTGAGATGGAGCCTCGCTCTGTCTCCCAGGCTGGAGTGCAATGGTGCAGTCTCAGCTCACTGCAACCTCTGCCTCCCAGGTTCAAGCGATTCTCCTGCCTCAGCCTCCCTTGTAGCTGGGATTACAGGTGCCCACCACCATGCCTGGCTAATTTTTGTAATTTTAGTAGAGATAGGGGTCTTGCCATGTTGGCCAGGCTGGTCTCGAACTCCTAACCTCAGCTGATCCACCCACCTAAGCCTCCCAAAGTGCTGGGATAACAGGTGCAAGCCACCGCACCCGGCCAGATTCTAGGTTTATTTAAGGGTTATTTATGAAATATGGTAAAAGGAACCAAGAAACAAGAGATGTAAAGAAAGTTAGGCTGCGTGCATTGGGTCACACCTGTAATCCCAGCACTTTGGGAGGCTGAGGCAGGCGGATCATGAGGTCAGGAGTTTGAGACCAGCCTGACCAACACAGTGAAACCCCGCCTCTACTAAAAATATAAAAATTAGTCAGGCATGGTGGCACGTGCCTGTAATCCCAGCTACTCAGGAGGCTGAGGTAGGAGAATTGCTTGCACCCGGGAGGCAGAGGTTGCAGTGAGCCAAGATCGTGCCACTGCACTCCAGGCTGGGTGACAGAGCGAGACTACTCCATCTCAAAAAAAAAAAGAAGAAGAAAGTTACAAGGAGGTATTTTTGGTAAGAAATGTTAAAAGAAAAATAATTTTGTATGAGAAAGAATCTTGTTGTTTAAGAGAGATGTTTAGGACAGAACAGAAAATCCAAGCAGGATGTATATGGTCTGTGCAAGTCATAATACAGTCTGTAAAAAAGGAATTCAAAAAAATTTTTATGTAATTAAGTTTGCTATAACTAAAAGGAAATTATAATCATTCTAGGTATTGGACTTCAATAATAAAAATACAGTAATGCCAAAGGAGATCATTGGTTAGAACAAGATTTTCTTAAAATACTGATGTACTCAGTGAAATTGCAAGAAGTTTTTTATTTTTGAATTCCATAATCTCTTCTTGAAATTCTTCAGATGGACATCCTAGGGGTTCCACTTCTGCTGCATCCTGCTTGCCTCAGAGCTTTCCCTCTTTTGAAAAGGCCTGGGATGGTAACTCTCTCCTTCAACTTTTGCTGGCTCCCGTAATTTTTTAAAAATTAGTAGTCTAAAGGAAGAGAGAGAATTTTTGAAAAGAGGCAAGTGAAAAATGTTATAGGATGTGCCTCTATCTGTGTGTCTGTCTATAAGTTTATTTATTGTCTGTTTGTTTGATTGATTTGTTTATTTTGGAGACAGGGTCTCACTCTGTCACCCAGGCTGGAGCGCAGTGGTGTGATCTTGGTTCACTGTTCCCTTGAGCACTGGGCTCAAGGGATCCTCCTGCCTCACCTCAGCCATCCGTGTAGCTGGAACCACAGGTGCATACTATCTCGCCCAGCTAATTTTTTGTATTTTTTATGTAGAGATGGGGTTTTGCCATGTTGGCCAGGCTGGTCTCAGTCCTGAGCTCAAGCGATCCACTCGTCTTGGCCTCCTAAAGTGCTAGGATTACAGGCGTGCGGCACCATGCCTGGCCTTGTCTGTAAGTCTCTATCTGTCACGAGGAAGTAATATTTCAGTACCAAATTATATGAAAGAGCTCTAATCAAATGGCTTACAGAAAAGCAAGTGCTTATCAGACAACCAAAAGCTAGCTCAGATGCTTTTAATTGACATTCCTTTAGTAATCTTTGGTAAGACTAATTTGGTAAATTTAATTTCAAAATCCTGTCCAGTGGTTTAAAATCTTAGAGTCACGTTAGATGGGACTGTTCCCCTGACCTTGACCCCCTTCGTGGGCAGGAACTGGAGTGGCTCATGTTACTCAGCCTGCAGTTTGTGGACAGCTATGTGTTAACAGCTCAGTGAAGGGTCAAGGTGACAGCCTTCTGCACCTGTCCTTTTGGACACCGACTTCTTGTTTGGTGTCCAAGAATCATCAGGTCACACAAACTGAAAGATGATGAATGTGGAGGACTTTATTGAGCAGTGGAAGTGGCTCTTGGTGGAAGAGGAGCTGGAAAGGGGATGGTGTGTGAAGAAGGTGATGTTTCTCTGAAGCCTAGCCTTCTCTGGCTGGGCTCCCCTCCAAAACCACACCGTCTGAAGTTAGTCATGTTTATCTGTAGTCTCCAATGCTCAGTTACTTCTCTGCTCGCCACTCAGTAGCTTGTATCCCTGCCGGTCAGCTGCTTGTGTTGCTTTTTTCGTTTTCTTTTTCTTTTTCGTTTTTCTTCCTGCCAGCTGGTCTGGTCCTTATGGGCACAGGATAGGGGGCAGGGCAGGCCAAAAAGGCAATCATCTGGGCAGAGAAACGAGGTCAGCTGCTTTCACTAGGGCCGAGCTTCCAGACTTGAGGTTGTAGTTTAGCCGGGAGCCCAGCCATCCTGTATCAATGTTAGATTAAATTAGGCAATCCTAGGTTTTGCACTGGAAATTAGGGTTACTGGGAGTTGGAATAGTAGGAGAGTAAGATGTATTTTTGGTGAGGTTTATAAAAACACAAAGATGTGGTTTTTGCCAAAGAAAATGTAATGTTTAGAGGCTATTTAAAGGTCACTTTAAAATAAATGGAAAATTATGTAGATAAAACTCATTGGAGAAAGAGAAAAATAAAGAGGTGGGGAATGAGAAACCTTTGACTTTTGGGTGGCCACGTGGTCACACATGGTAATGAAGTGGCATCATTGTCTGGGGTAAATACCCGAGATTCATTGTCTCATGGCCACAGAAAACGAGGACGTGGACACACAGAATGAGGTTGAGAGCAGAAGTTTAGTAGGCAAAAGAAAGAGAAGAGCTCTCTGCAGCAGAGCGGGGTCCTGGAGAAGTGGGTTGCTGCTTCTTTGCTGAAATGCAGCAAGTTTTATAGATGAGCTTGAGGAGGCAGTGTATGATTTACACAGGACGCAAAAGATTGGTTGGACCAGGTGTACCATTTGCATAGGGCACGTAAAGCTGGTTAGGACTAGATGTGTCATTTGCATAGGGCATGAAAAGCTGGCCTAATCTTTTTTTTTTTTTTTTTTTGAGATAGAATTTTGCTCTTGTTGCCCAGGCTGGAGTGCAATGGCGCCATCTCGGCTCACTGCAACCTCCACCTCCCGGGTTCAAGTGATTCTCCTGCCTCAGCCTCCTGAGTAGCTGGGATTACAGGTGCCTGCCACCACACCCGGCTGATTTCGTACTTTTAGTACAGATGGGGTTTCTCCATGTTGGTCAGGCTGGTCTCAAACTCCTGACCTCAGGTGATCTGCCCAACTCGGTGCCTAATCTTTTATTATGCAGATGGACTCTTTACCTGGCTAGTGCCATGTCGCCTGTTTTTTTTGTTTGTTTTGTTTTGTTTTGTTTTTTGAGACGGAGTTTCACTCATTTTGTCCAGGCTGGGGTGCAGTGGCGTGATCTTGGCCTAATGCAACCTCTGCCTCCCGAGTTCAAGCAATTCTCCTGCCTCAGCCTCCTGAGTAGCTGGGATTACAGGCATGTGCCACCACGCCTGGCTAATTTTTGTATTTTTTTAAGTAGAGACGGGGTTTCACCATGTTGGCCAGGCTGGTCTCGAACTCCTAACCTCAGATGATCCGCCCGCCTCGGCCTCCCAGAGTGCTGAGATTACAGGCGTGAGCCACTGCGCCTGGCCTCTGGTTTTTTACTGTACACGTGGTGACAAAGAAAAGGGAAGACGGAGCCTCCATGTTGAACATACCTGGCTTCCAGGTAGCCCTTTCCCATTGGCACAGCTGCCAGCATTTACCCATGCAAGCTTCCAGCTTGCTTATTATCTATGCCTGCAGCTCTATTTTCCAGGCTGCTCTTTGTTAAAAAGAAATGATTTGGGGGCTCCTTTTTAAAAAGGGAAATTCTGCCAAGGACTCTTTTACCCTCACTATCTGCCTGAATAATTTCTTTCTAGTTCCTCTATCAGTAAGGAGATGCAGCTGGCTTGTCTTCAGTCACTAAAGGTCAAAGCCACCAGAGGAATTTAGAGATGGATCCTACTCATAGTCCCAGGGAATTTAGTTCACTGGATGTATAGCAAATGCAAATTAATAAGGAAAAAGTGAACTATTCAGTCCCTTGCTTACTGCCTATGTAGTTGCTAAAACCAAAGTAAAAGAGTGCTGCCTTGGGCGTGAAGGCAGCACCAAGCTCAGATGTGGGTCGGTCTCAGATCAGGCCAGTGACCTCAAAGCTTCCTACACAAGGAAAAATTAAGCCACGTCAACCAAAAGTTACCTCTGAGACCTGTGATTACCAAGAAGATAGACATGTGGAGAAAGGGCAAAACCAAGTAACTATTAAACCCAGAGGGTATTTACGGGGCTGTTCAATCTTTTGGCTTCCCTGGGCCACACTGGAAGAAAAATTGTCTTGGGCCATGCATAAAATACACAAACACTAATGATAGCTGATGAGAAAAAAAAAAGGCAAGAAAATGTCGTAACATTTTCAGAAAGTTTACACGTTTGTGTTGGGCCACATTCAAAGCCGTCCTGAGCCACGTGCGGCCCGCGGGCCGTGGATTGGACAAGCTTGAAAAGGAATTGGTTCATCTTCTAGATTGGTATCGTCAGCTTCCCGAGTTCCCTTTTCTAAAATGGGTTGTAAGAATGACTACTTTAAGAACAGTATGTTTAATGTTTTTTTTTTTTGAGAAAGGGTCTCATTCTGTCACCCAGACTGGAGTGCAGTGGCATGATCTCAGCTCATCGCAACCTCCACCTCCTGGGTTCAGGTAATTCTCCCACCTCAGCCTCCTGAGAAGCTGGGATTACAGGCACACGCCACCATGCCCGGCTAATTTTTCTATTTTTTGGTAGAGATGGAATTTCACCATGTTGGCCAGACTGCTCTTGAACTCCTGACCTCAGGTGATCTGCCCACCTTGGCCTCCCAAAGTGCTGGGATTACAGGCGTGATCCACTCTGCCCAGCCGAGATGTTTAATTTTTAAATGCCACAGAAAGAAAGAGCATGTTTGGGCTGGTGCAGGGCCCGCAGCTCACTCACTATTAAACACTTGCTGATGAGTGTATGGGACCCAGATGCACAGAAAGTTTTTCCTGAGGAAATGGCCAGCCTGGTGGACTAGGTAAACACCCTACAAGGTCTGTTTATCCTGAAAAGGGGACTGCCCAGCCCTCCCTATAGAATGCCAAGTGGAGCACCCTAGATAAAGCAGCCGATGTGCTTCATATGCAAGCCATGTGGGATTGGCTTCATGATGACCGGGATATTCATCAGCTGAATATGCCCATTACCCAATGTATTAGTCCGTTTTCATGCTGCTGATAAAGACATACCCGAGATTGGGCAATTTACAAAAGAAAGAGGGGTAATTAGACTTACAGTTCCACGTGGCGGCGGAAGCCTCACGATCATGGTGGAGGGCAGGGAGGAAGAAGTCACATCTTACATGGATGGTGGCAGGCAAAGAGAGAGAGCCAAGCGAAAGGAGTTTCTCCTTGTAAAACCATCAGATCTCGTGAGACTCATTCACTACCACAAGAACAATATGGAGGAAACTGCCACCAGAATTCAATTATCTCCCACCAGGTCCCTCCCACAGCAATGGGAATTATGGGAGATACAATTCAAGATGAGCTTTGGGTGTGGACACAGTCAAACTATATCACCGAGGTCATAGTGTGAAAGGAAAATAAATCTCAGGTCCCCAAAATCACTAAGCCAAGGGAAAAGTCAAGCTGGGAACTGTGTCAGGCAAGCCTGCCTCCCATTTGATTCTTAAATAAGACAGCTACAAAGATAAGAAGCTACATACCCCCCTCACAATTTGTGCTTAACGAAATTCCTTGTGGACAAAGGACAGACGGAATTCAAAGTCATCCTTCCAAGGCTCCCCTGAGACAAATGCTTATCTGATAACTTCCTCTGCCCCATTGCTTATGTAAAAGTACAGATTCATGGAGCCAGCCTAAATTGTGTATTCAGTGGAAAGCTGATCAAGGACTCAAAAGAATGTAACCTTTTGTCTCGTGTCTACTTCTAATCTGAAAGCTCCCACTTCAAGTTGTCCTGAATTACTGAATTGAGCCCATGTATGTCTTACACATATTGATTGATGTCTCATGTCTCCCTAAAATATATAAAAGCAAGCTGTGCCCTGAACACCTTGGGCACATGTCGTCAGGACTTCCTGAGGCTGTGTCACAGGTGCACGTTCTCAACCTTGGTAAAATAAACTTTCTAAATTGACTGAGACCTGTCTCAGATATTTTGGGTTCGCAATAGATTCTCAGTGTATTAATGATGTTAGCTGAAGAACTGTGAAGCTCATAAATTTGGAAAGGAAAGGTTTATTTCTATAAATGTTGTGGTTCAAGGGTCCCCTTCTACAAGAGCACCCCAGGTGACATGACTCTTGCAGAATCAAACAATGGTTTGAGAAACCTTATCAAATTTGCAGTTGTAGCTTTCCCTCATGGGTCTTACAGATGCTACCAAAAGACTAGGGTGTCAACGAGAAGAGACAAACTGTAAATTTTTTTAAGAGGTTTATTCTGAGCCAAATAGGAGTGACCATGGCCGCCCATGACGCAGACTTCAGGAGATCCTGAGAACATGCGCCCAATGTGGTCTGCGTACAGCTTGGTTTTCTACATTTTAGGGAGACATGAGACATCGATCAATACATGTAAGACGTACATTGTTTCCATTCAAAAAAGGTGAGATAACTCAAAGTGGGGGATTCCAGCTCATGGATGGACAAGACACAAAAGGTTGCATTCTTTTCGGTCTTTGATCAGAATACACAATTTACATGTGACGGAGGTTGGGGGGTGGGGGTGGTGGGTAGAGGAATAGTGACTGATGCCTGTTCAGTGAATCTGCATGTTTGCGTAAACAATAGGGCAGGGGAATCTATCAGATATGCATTTGTCTCAGGTGAGCAGAGAGGGCTGACTTTCACTTCTGTCTCTCCTTTGACCCACACCTGTGAAGATAAGCCAAGGTGAAATTGAACAGATCTGTTTTAGGGTAAAGATCTTGAGGTCCACAAAAAATTTCTTTGTGGGCAAATCATGAAAGAGGTATGCAGCTTTTTGTTTTGTTTTGTTTGTTTGTTTGTTTGTTTTTGTCTCCATAGCTGTCTTATTTAGGAGAAAATGGGAGGCAGGTTTTTCTGATGCAGTTCCCAGCTTGCCTTTTCCCCTTGGCTTGGGGATTTTGGTTTCCTTGCACTAATTAACAAACAAAATTAATAAATTAACAAACAAAAACAGGGAAGGGAAAAGTGAGTCAAAGGGCTCATGCCAGAAGGGTGGAAATCTTTAGATAATTATTTTGTTATTATTATTAATTTTTCTTTTTTTGAGATGGAGTTTCGCTCTTGTTGCCCAGGCTGACATGCAATGGTGCCATCTCGGCTCACTGCAACCCCGCCTCCCAGGTTCAAGTGATTCTCCTGCCTCAACCTCCTGAGTAGCTGGGATTACAGGCACCTGCCACCACGCCCAGCTAATTTTTTTGTATTTTTAGTAGAGACGAAGTTTCACAATGTTGGCCAGGCTGGAATCTTTAGATAATTGTTAAGAAATAAAAGAAAAGGAAAATTGATGGAGTTAAAACAAAAGACTTTACAACATGATCAAAGGTTGGGTAGGCCACAGGGAGCCCCAACTGGTCCCCCAACATGAAGGGGCCCCATGCCAGTTTTCTTCATTTGCCTCAGATTGGAGAAGTTTAAGAAAACTTGAGGCTGGGCATGGTGGCTCAAGCCTGTAATCCCAGAACTTTGGGAGGCCAAGGCAGGCGGATCATCTGAGGTCAGGAGTTCGAGACCAGGCTGGCCAACATGGTGAAACCCCGTCTCTACTAAAAATACAAAAAAATTTGCTGGGCGTCGTGGCACGCACCTGTAATCCCAGCTACTCAGGAGGCTGAGGCAGGAGAATCGCTTGAACCCAGGAGGCAGAGGTTGCAGGGAGCAGAGATCATGCCATTGCACTCCAGCCTGGGCAACAAGAGCGAAACTCTGTCTCAAAAAAAAAAAAAAAAAAAAGTTTTAGAGCAGGAATGAAAAGAAGGAAAGTACACTTGGAAGACGGCCAAGTAGCTGACCTAAGAGATCAAGTGTATGGTTGACCTTTAGACTTGGGGTTTTATAGGTTGGCATGCTTCTGGAGTCTTGTGTCCCTTCTCCGCTGAGTCTTCCCTTGGGGTTGGGCTGTCCACATGCACAGTGGCCTGCCAGCACTTGGGAGGGGAGCATGCGCAGTGTGTTTACTGGAGTTGGACGCATGCTCACTTGAGGCGTTCTTCCCTTACCAGCTGAATGTTCCTAGAAGGTTACAGACCAGTTAAACTCCACCGTTTTGCTTCTCAGTGTGCATGCTTGAGCCCACTCACTCACCTCCTGAGATCGTATTGGGAAACTGCTGACCACCAGTTTTAGGTGTTTTCTATTTACTGGGAGACGGCCTTTCCCTGGTGCTGACTGTGACCAATTATTATTTTAGAGAGACACTTTAATAACCGCCTGATGCTCGCCTGACATTCCTGGTGGGGCTGGGGAGAGCCTTTCCTGCCTTGCTCATGCCTGACTAGCTACCTACTGTAACAATAACTGAACTCTTTCTACCGATTTCCAGTGAGAAAATCTATGCATCTATCTATGACCTGCAAGCCCCCACTTTGAAGTGTGTCACCTTTCCTGGCTGAACCAATGTCCATCTTACATGTATTGAGGGGTGTCTTATGTCTCCCTAAAATGCATAAAGCCAATCTGTAACTCAACAACCCTGAGCACATGTTCTCAGGATCTCCTGAGGGCTGTGCTATGGGCCAGTAGTCACTCATATTTGGCTCAGAATAAATATCTTAGAATAGTTTACAGAGTTTGACCCTTTTCATCAGCAGAGGCATACACTCTTGCTATGGGATGTTAACCGAAGCTAATGGAAATAATGGTGTCCAAAAGAGTTCCGTGATGACACATAAATGGTTCATGTAGGACCTGCTACCTGGGGAATGCAAAGATAATATACAAGGAGGGAGCTTCTTTTTCCTCTTCAGACTGACTCTGTAACTATGTGAGAAGATTTTTGCCTTCCAAAGTTATTAGTGTGTTCATTTTTATCTCTTAGGAAAAAAGTGGCAAAGTTGGAGATGGTGTACACTTTCCTTTATTGCTTGACTGAGGTTAAAAATTTGGCCAGGCATGGTGGCTCACTCCTGTAATCATAGCATTTTGAGAGCCCAAGGCCAAGGATAGCTTGAGCCAAGAAGTTCAAGACCAGCCTGGGCAGCATAGCGAGACCTTGTCTCTACAAAAAATAAAAAAATTAGCTGGGTGTGGTGGTGAACACCTGTAATCACATCTACTTGGGGGGCTGAGGTGGGAGGATTGCTTGAGCTCAGGAGCTGGAGGTTGCAGTGAGCCAAGATTATACCACTGCACTCCAGCCTGGGCAACCAAGCGAGATGCTGTCTCAAAACAACAACAACAACAAAAAGAACAACAAAAAACAAAAAAACTTGTATTCTATTGTCATCCATCAGATTATTTTTAACTAATTTTATTTTAATCACTTACTGTTGAGTCACCTCTGAGATTTTCTATTCCAGTGGCATCCTTATAAAATGAAGCTTCCTTGTCAACTGCACTCGTGATAACACCGAGCTTCTGCTAAGAAAAAACAAATGCATAACTCTGTATAACCTATCTCCCATGACAGGGTCTATGCCTCGCTGTATTTAAGCATTCATTTTAGTTTTCAGCAATGTAGTACTTTCACCTACATTTTGTCAAATTCAAACACTTGCAATACTTCATTTATTTTTTCTGCATGTCCTTCATATTTTGGCTTTGCTAGTCCACTTTGGCCAAAAAGCTTTGATTCTTTAAGTATAGGCCTAAATATCCTATCTTAAGCATGGGTGTAATTTTCTTCTATTACCAACAGAGGTTCTTTTATAGTTTTTGAAATCACTGATTAAAAAGAAACAGCTCAAATTATATTCTACTGTAAAAATGATACATTCAGCCTGGGCACGGTCAGTCACATCTGTAATCACAACACGTTGGGAGGCTGAGGCAGGAGGATCACTTGAGTCCAGGAGTTGAGGCTGCAGTGAGCTGTGATCACACCATTGCACTCTAGTGTGAGTGACAGTGAGACCCTGTCTCAAAAAAAAAAAAAAAAAAGATACATTCAAAGAAGTCAAAATAAAACAGTATAAAACCTATCTCCCTGATTGCAGCTACCTTGTTTTATGCATACGCCTGCAATCCTTTTACACCTATCACACACTAAAAATGTTTTACAGTTATTGTTATTGCACACAGAAGGCATCTAGGAATGTTTTAAAGAACCTGTCTCTCTGAAGTTCATCCTGCTTATCTAACTTGTCTATCAAGGAAATTATTTTCTTGATTATTATTGCTGAGAAAGACTGGGTGAGGTCGCTACCCCAGAATTAGCAGATGCAAATCAGGAGGAAGTGAACAGGCTGCAAATTAGCAAGTTCTGGCATGGGGTGAGGCAATGGCAGAAAATCGGTTTCCTGGGAACTATGCCCAGGAACTAGCCTGACATTGTGAGAAAGCTCCCAACATTCATAATGAGTTGCATATTAAATTCCAGGGGAGGGCACTGTGGGTAAGATGGACCACATTTGGAAATACACTTTTTCAGACGTTTTATTTAGGGAGAATTTCTGACATGTCCTCCGATAATCTGAACTTCCTTGATTTGCAGTTGTACATTGAGAGATCATTTCTTGGTCAAAATAAATGTTCAGCAGGTGTGAATGCTGTATCCACAACTTTTTTTTTTTTTTTTGAGACAGTCTCACTCTGTTGCCCGGGGTGAAGTACAGTGGTGTGATCTCAGCTCACTGCAACCTCTGCCTCCCGAATTCAAGCAATTCTAGTGCCTCAGCCTCCCGAGTAGCTGGGATTACAGGCATGTGCCACCATGCCTGGCTAATTACAACTTAATTTTTAAATTTGGGCAGATTTACAAAACTATCAAGCTATTACCCTGCAGCATCCTTAGCCCTAAGCTTGTCACTACTTGTAATGTATTTTTATTTTATTTATTTATTTTTTGAGACAGAGTTTCACTCTTGTTGCCCAGGCTGGGGTGCAGTGGCATGATCGCGGCTCACTGCAACCTCCACCTCCTGAGTTCAAGCGATTCTCTTGCCTCAGCCTTCCGGACCACAGGTGCATGCCACCACGCCTGGGTAAATTTTTTTTTTTTTTTTTTTTTGAAATGGAGTTTCGTTCTTGTCATTCAGGCTAGAGTGCAATGGTGCGATCTTGGCTCACTGCAACCTCCACCTCCCAGGTTCAAGCGATTCTCCTGCCTCAGCCTCCCAAGTAGCTGGGATTACAGGTGCCCACCACCACACCCGGCTAATTTTTGTATTTTTAGTAGAGACAGGGTTTCACCACGTTGGCCAGGCTGGTCTCGAACTCCTGACCTCAGGTGATCCACCTGCCTCGGCCTTCCAAAGTGCTGGGATTACAGGCATGAGCCACTGCACCCAGCCTACCTACTGGACTTTTTTTCGGAGACACACTGTAGTTTCTCAAGAAAGAATGCCTGTTCCTGGTCCCAGCTGCACACTCACTTTACAGTGTGTGCTGTACTTGGTCAAGTGTATTGATATTGAAACACAAGCCAGAGTGGATGGACCTTGGTCATAAATCATGGGGCAGCTCTCCTTCACTGTCAGATAAAATCCAAATTCTCTATTACTACCTCCAAGGTCCCAGCATTGACGATCTGTTCTTTTCTTCCTGAAGGGACATCACCCCCGGTTCTCAGGGTGTCTCCTCACAGGCTTCTTACAAATGCCTTTCCTCAGGAATGTGGCTCCACAATGACTTTTTTTTAATTAAAAAATTTGCAGCCTACAATCAGCCTCCTCAATTATTATTATTATTATTAATTGTTATTATCATTACTTGAAATAGGGGGAGAGTCTCACTATGTGGTCCAGACTGGTTTCAAACTCCTTGTCTCAAACCATCCTCTTGCCTTGACCTCCCACAGTACTGGGATGACAGGTGTGAGGCCCCGCACCTAAGTGTCCTCTTAAAACCCATGAAGTCTTTCAGGGCTGTCTACTTTTCTCTATGGAATTCAAATCGCTAAGCATTCATGAAAGTTTAGATAAGGTGGAAATAAATCCAACCTTTAGGATGGATGCATGAAACTGCTCTCTCTTTTTTTTTTTTTTTGGTAGAGTTTTGCTGTTGTTGCCCAGGCTGGAGTGCAACGGCACGATCTCGGCTCACTGCAATCTCCGCCTCCCAGGTTCAAGCGATTCTCCTGCCTCAGCCTCCCGAGTAGCTAGGATTACAGGCATGTGCCACTACGCCTGGCTAATATGTTTTGTATTTAGTAGAGACAGGGTTTCACCATATTGGTCGGGCTGGTCTTGAACTCCTGACCTCAGGCGATCTACCCACTTCAGCCTCCCCAAAGTGCTGGGATTACAGGCATGAGCCACCACATCCAGCCAAAACTGCACTTCAAATCCAATCTTTGGCTGGGCGCAGTGACTCATGCCTGTAATCCCAGCACTTTGGAAGGCCAAGACGGGCAGATCACCTGAGGTCAGGAGTTCGAGACCAGCCTGAACAACATGGAGAAACCCCGTCTCTACTAAAAATACATAATTAGCCGAGCATGGTGGCACATGCCTGTAATCCCAGCTACTCGGAAGGCTGAGGCAAGAGTATCACTTGAACCTGGGAGGCGGAGGTCACAGTGAGCCCAGATCGCGCCACTGCACTCCAGCCTGGGCAACAAGAGCAAAACTCCGTTTCAAAAAAAAAAAAAAAAAGAAAAAAATCTAATATTGTCCCCAATTCCTACTTTTGGGAGTAAACTATGCCTATTTCAAACTATTGCTGGACAAGATTGCCTGGTTTCTGCTTCCCCTTATCCCTCTTGTTCAAGTCAACCAGTCAGGAAATATAAAGAATGATCAAGGAAACCTCCAAGTTAACACAGAAATACGTATATATGGTGAATGCTGTCTGAAGACAGCTTATGGCCCCATGGTTCTAGCCGTCATAGCACATGGCAAAGTTGTCCTATTGACTCTGCTGTCAGCCCCTGCGTGGAAGACCAAATAAAGGTGCTGGGACAGAAGGATGAAAAGGAATCCTAGGATAAATATCTCATCTTCATCGTCCCTGGGTTGGATAATTCTGAGGGTCTGTCGTTGAATCTCAGTGTTTCTGCACAGGACTCAGCTTCAATAGCCCAGTGGCAAGCTGCTTCATAAGTACAACCTGTACTGGCTTCCTGCCTTTCCCTGTCTCTCTTCCTCTTTCCCTGACCAATGCTCCCTCAATTACCTCCCTAATAACCTACTTGGATTTAAGGTTTGAAAAAGAAATGCGGCATCATTCTTTTTGTCTTAAATTTTTAATTAAAAAAAATTTTTTTCGAGATGGGATCTTGCTCTGTTGCCCGGGCTGTAGAACAGTGGTGGAATTACGATACGGCTCATTGCAGCCTCAAACCCTTTGGCTGAAGCAATCCTCCCACCTCAGCCTCCTGAGTAACTGGGACCACAGGTGTGTGCCACCGTGCCTGGATAATTTTTGTAAAATATTTTTTGTAGAGACAGGGTCTCACTAGTTGCCCAGGCTGGTCTCAAACTCCCAGGCTCAATCAATCTGCCTGTCTCAACCTCCCAAGGTGTTGGGATTACAGGCGTGAGCCACTGCGCCGGGTCGCACCATCATTCCTATTTTTTTTTTTTGGAAATGAAGTTCCCTCTGTCACCCAGGCTGGAGCACAGTGGCGCTATCTCGGCTCACTGCAACCTCTGCCTCCCGGGTTCAAGTGATTCTCCTGTCTCAGCCTCCTGAGTAGTTGGGATTACAGTCATGTGCCACCACACCTGGCTAATTTTTATATTTTTAGTAGAGACGGGGTTTCGCCCTGTTGGCCAGGCTGGTCTCGAACTCCTGGGCTCAAGCCATCTGCTTGCCTCAACTCCCAAAGTGGTGAGATTCCAGGCGTGAGCCACCACTCCCGGAGGAAGCATCATTCTTAATTTCAATGTCTAGTCTAGACATTTAAAAGAATTGAACATATTGGATCGTATCAAAACAACATCTTGTTGAAGAGAATGACCCTCTCCACCCAACCTGAAACAGATGGAGGCAGTGCTGACTTTATCTCAAATCTTAAACAAAATCTGCTTCACTCAATTTTCTTGTAGACAGGCCGACTGCTTTATTAGAAAACGGGAGAACATTGATCTTTTTCTATGATTCTCTTCCGATCACCCTAGGTAGAATTCCTTTCACTTTCTAACCTGTGTCTGTTTCAGCCCAGGATACATTAAGCTTGTTGTCTGTGACACTTTATTGAACTTTTTAATAGCCACGACTGACACTGATCCTCTGTGCTGAGAGAGGAGCTATTCTGATTCCATTCATTGTGACTCCAAAGTCTACCCTGGAAGTCAGATGCTCAGGTGGGATTTTATAAATATTCCATGAACAAATGAACTTTGGCTTTGGGGTAAAAGAGTGGGTTGCCCATCATTTGATAGATCCCTGGATATTTTTTCATAAAAAACACCCTAGCAGGTTGCTTATTGCAAAATGACATGTGTCATATCTTCTCTGGAGCTGAATATTGTTAAGCAAAATTTATATTAATGAGAAGCAAAAAACAGTTTGTTTGTTTTGCTTTGCTTCAGCAAGAATTATCTGTTGCATCAGAAATGCAGGGAGCACTTTTGCTCTTTATTAGCGTTTTTTTCCCCAGAAACTCTGACATTACTAGGACACTTGGTCATCTGTGATCTGCTTAAAAGCTCCCTTCAGCTCCTGGAAGAGTGGGTGGTTCTGATTCTCTTTCGGTGAGATGCTTTATGGAGCCCTCTTCATCCCATAATTCTGAAGAGTAACAGGCAGAACGTCTTATTAGGGGGCAGCTGAAATCGTCTAGGGAATGTGGCTAGGGAGTGTCGTCATCTTTACATCAAAGGCTATGCACAGATAACACGCCAATCCTGATTTCACCCATGAGAAAAGTGAACTCCAAGAATTTCAGGAATGTAGACGTGTCGATGATAAACATTGCATTTATTACAATTTCACTTTATTTCCTAGAAGAGGGGACATTATATTTCCTGGCCAGATGCTACCCTTTGAAAGAAATGCAAACTTTGATAAAATAGACATGCTATCAATTTCCTTAGGGGAGCTTTCTCTTCACTGGGTCACTATACCCAGCATGACAATAAAGTCTGCCATGTGTTTCTTGTCCCACTGGAAAAAATACATAGAAAAGCTATGTACAAGGACTGTATTAAGATTCATCTATGTCTTTCAGAGATGGCAGGCAAGTGCCATTTCTGAACAATTTGGGTGAAGTCAGACACATGCACCTTACCCCGACAACCACTCAATGGACAGCAGAACATTGCAAATCATGACCTGTAATAGGACTGTCTTTGACTTACACAGCTCAGGAAACAACACTTGGTTTGGTCAAAGGTTTGTTCCTTTTCATTTTGTGTTCTAGTGTTTTCTTTTCCTGCCCTTATGACAGTTGTGTGCAATGGCATTATTGCATTAAATAGACACGACTGATTAGGTAGCATGAACCATAGTTTAGAATTTGGCTAAGTGTGGCTATGTTACTGTTTGTTTTTTCTTTTTCTTTTTTTAGGAGATAGGGTCTTGCTGTGTTGCCCAGGCTGGAGTACAGTGGCTATTCAGGCATGTGATTCCACCACTGATCAGCACGAGAGTTTTGACCTGCTGCATTTGTGACTTAGGGTGGTTCACCAGGCCTTAGGCGGCCTGGTGGTCTTCTGCTCCTGGGAGGTCACCATGCTGGTGCTGAACGCAGTGCAGATACTTGATCAGCCTAGCGCACCATAGCCCAGAACTTCTGGGCCCAAGCCATCCCCCACCTCAGTCTCCTGAGTAGCCGGGACCACAGGCAGGCTACTTGCTGTTTTTGTCAACATAAAAGGGAGTCAGAAAAGGCAGAACATATCAAGATCAGTAAATCTAGGCTGGGCCTGATGGCTCACACCTATAATCACAGTGCTTCATGAGGCCAAGGCAGGAGGATTCTTTGAGGCCAGGAGTTCAAAACCAGCCTGGGCAATATAGGGAGACCTTGTCTCTACAAAAAAATAGAAAATAAAGAAATTACCCAGGTGCAGTGGTGCATGCCTGTAGTTCCAGCCACTCCAGAGGCTGAGACTGGAGGATCTTTCGAGCTTAGGAGGCTGAGGCTGCAGCGAGCTCTTATCACACCAGTGCACTCCAGCTTGGGTGACAGAATGAGACCCTGTCTCTAAAAGAAAAAGAAAAAAAGAGATTAGTAAATTCTTTAGAAACCAAGATTTTACCACGAGCAGTTGCACGAAGGTGGAAAACCTTTCTGTGATTATAAGTAGGGATTCTGAAAGAAGTCCTCAAAGTGAATACTTATTCCATGGAGAAACAGAATGAATTGAGAGAGTCCTGGAAGCTGGGAGGAGAGGAATCTGTAGAAAGCAGAGTCACTTAACTAATTCACCAATGAGACTGCAAACCGATGGTCATGGAGCTGCCATGGGAATCTGAATTACAGTCACTTTTATTCTTTGTATTTTATTGTTTGGGTTGAAAATGCGGCCAGGCACGGTGGCTCATGCTTGTAATCCCAGCACTTTGGGAGGCTGGGGTGGGTGGATCACCTGAGATCAGGAGTTTGAGACCAGCCTGACCAACATGGTGAAACCCTGTCTCTACTAAAAATACAAAAACTGGGATTCCATTCCAAGATGGCCAAATAGAAACAGCTCCGGTCTATAGCTCCCAGCGTGATCAACACAGAAAACGGGTGATTTCTGCATTTCCAACTGAGGTATCTTGTTCATCTAATTGGGACTGGTTGGACAGTGGGTGCAGCCCACAGAGGGCAAGCCAAAACAGGGCAGGGCATTGCCTCACCTGGGAAGTGTCAGAGGATTTCCCTTTCCTAGCCAAGGAAGCTGTGACAGACTGTACCTGGAAAATTGGGACACTCTCGCCCACATACTGCACTTTTCCAATGGTCTTAGCAAAGAGCACACCAGGAGATTATATCCTGCACCTGGCTCGGCAGGTCCCACGCCCACAGAGCCTTGCTCACTGCTAGCACAGCAGTCTAAGATCGAACTGTGAGGCAGCAGCCTGGCTGGGGGGGTGGGCATCTGACATTGCTGAGGCTTCAGTAGGTAAACCAAGCGGCCAGGGAAGCTCGAACTGGGCAGAGCCCACTGCAGCTCAGCAAGGCCTATTGCCTCTGTAGATTCCACCTCTGGGGGCAGGGTATAGCTGAACAAAAGGCAGCAGAAACTTCTGCAGACTTAAACGTCCCTGTCTGACAGCTCTGAAGAGAGCAGTGGTGCTCCCAGCATGGTGTTTGAGCTCTGAGAATGGACAGACTGCCTCCTCAAGTGGGTCCCTGACCCCCTTGTAGCCTAACTGGGAGACACCTCCCAGTAGGGGCCAACTGACAACTCATACAGGTGGTGCCCCTCTGGGACGAAGTTTCCAGAGGAAGGATCAGGCAGCAATATTTGCTGTTCTGCAATATTTGCTGTTCTGCAGCCTCCACTGGTGATATCCAGGCAAACAGGGTCTGGAGTGGACCTCCAGCAAACTCCAACAGACCTGCAGCTGAGGGACCTGACTGTCAGAAGGAAAACTAACAAACAGAAAGGAATAGCATCAACACCAACAAAAAGGACATCCACAGCAAAACTCCATCTGTAGGTCACCAGCATCAAAGACAAAAGGTAGATAAAACCACAAAGATGGAGAGAAACCAGAGCAGAAAAGCTGAAAATTCTAAAAACCAGAGTGCCTCTTCTCCAAAGGGTTGCAGCTCCTCGCCAGCAACGGAACAAAGCTGGATGGAGAATGACTTTGACGAGCTGACAGAAGTAGGCTTCAGAAGGTCGGTAATAACAAACTTCTCCGAGCTAAAGGAAACATTCAAACCCATCACAAGGACGCTAAAAACCTTGAAAAAAGATTAGACGAACAGCTAACTAGAATAAACAGTGTAGAGAAGACCTTAAATGACCTGACGGAGCTGAAAACCACGGCATAAGAGCTACGTGATGCATGCACAAGCTTCAATAGCCGATTCGATCAAGTGCAAGAAAGGGTATCAGTGATTGAAGATCAAGTGAATGAAATAAAGTGATGAGAGAAGTTTAGAGAAAAAAGAGTAAAAAGAAATGAACAAAGCCTCCAAGAAATATGGGACTATGTGAAAAGACCAAATCTACGTCTGATTGGTGTACCTGAAAGTGATGGGGAGAATGGAACCAAGTTGGAAAACACTCATCAGGATATTATCCAGGAGAACTTCCCCAACCTAGCAAGGCAGGCCAACATTCAAATTCAGGAAATACAGAGAACGCCACAAAGATACTCCTCGAGAAGACACATAATTGTCAGATTCACCAAAGTTGAAATGAAGGAAAAAATGTCTGCTCTTTCAATGTTTTTCCTACACTGTCTCGGGATTTCTGAAATGTCTGATCATCTCAGGGTGGCTTATTCACATTTAAGATTAAATCAGGCTGGGTGTGGTGGCTCATGCCTGTAATCCTAGCACTTTGGGAGGCCCAGGTGGGTGGATCATGAGGTCTGGAGTTCAAGACCAGCCTGGCCAATATGTTGAAACCCTGTCTCTACTAAAAATATGAAAATTAGCTGGTCCTCGTGGTGCAAGCCTGTAATCCCAGCTGCTCGGGAGGCTGAGGTAGGATAATTGCTTGAACCCCAGAGGCGGAGGTTGCAGTGAGCTGAGATTGAGCCACTGCACTGCAGCCTGGGTGACAGAGCGAGACTCCGTCTCAAAAAAAAAAAAAAGAAAAAGATTACATCCAACACATACTCGTTGAGAGCTCTGTTTGACTCTTCTTATTGAGGGACCACTGAATGTCAGTATCTGGAAATAATTTTTATGAGGTCAGTCAGTTTCTCAATAGAAAAATCCACCAATGTCATCTCAGGGTGCCATAACCTAGTGTTCTGGGAAGAAGAAATTGATAGACACATAGGAATCTCAGTATGCACGTCTTCACTTCATCCTTTTTTTTTAATCCACTCTGGATCTTGCCACTGCCAGCCAGTGTTAGGTGTCTCAAAGTCTAGAACTTCACAAGTTCAACTTTCAGAAGGAAAACATTTAGTCTCTTATCTGAGAGGAGCAGAAAGTGGAGGGTAGCAGAGGGAGACCTGGAAGTCTATCACCTATAAACACAGACTTTCAACAACTCTCTCTGTTTTAATTCCAGCTTTCCATACCTGTCTTCTGCAGTATCTGATGCCTCAAGACCTGACCTATCCTGGCTTCCGTGTGGCAAATTGTCTCACCTCCTTTTATGTCTGCCCCATGTTGACATTTTTAACTTCCTCTACTTTGCTAAATCAATCGCTATCCTTCCATCACTTTCAGGCTTCTTTTGAAAATGTGCTCTGGCCGCTAGAACATTGGATACGTGATGGCAGGAATTTTTGTCTGTTCAGCTTACTGATTTGTTGTCAGCGTTGAGAAGAGTACCTGGCGCATAGCAAGGCATCCCGGACATAGTTGCAGAAATGAATGAATGTTGAAATCTCTTTTGGGCCAGTGACTTCTCTTATTTTCTTTATCCTTGGGTTTTATACAATTTTTATTCCTTTACAACCATTGAAACAATGTTTTTGAAGAGACATGGTAAACATGAGAAGTTAATCCACCATATGAATAAGAAATAGAACTTTTCTTTTTCACGGTAACTAAATCAGACCTTCTGAGTATCCTCTTGAAAGACATCAAAGGAGTTCATTTTCCTGACTCCTTAGGAGTTACATCCTTAGCCCAATCTGGCCCTTGCTGCTTTCCAGCCATTCTAACTTCTATTCTTAATACTGTATTCATTCATTCATTTATTTATTAACTTATCCATTCATTTACTCATTCCTTTACAGTTACTTACTCATCTATTTTAGAAACACTTACTGAGCACCTACCTTGTCAAATATCTTTGCCAGGTGCCAGGTATATAATGATAGGTCCAGTACAGGCCACACCATTGAAGTGTTCAAACTTCCAGAAAGGAAACCAGCAAAGGGTTGAGAGGCCCTCCAACTCTGTATTTTTAGTGAGCCTGTGCTCTAAGGATAAAATTGAGATTGTGTCCAGGTCCTTGTTCGCAAGAGGACTCTCGGTGGTTAAATGGAAAGGTTCCCTTCTAAATAAATGCATACACACACACACACACACACACACACACACCCCACAGACAACCTTCTTCCACCAGTATTGTTGACATACACTATTTTTAGACCAAGAAGATACTGTTCCTCAAGTTACTATACATTTTGATGGAAAAAGAGCAAACAGAGACCATGCCAAAAAAAACCAATTTGGTACAAAATAATGGATTGAAATTCTGGCAATTTACTTTAGAGAAAGAAAAGAATAATGAGTGGTTCTTCCTAGTTATACACCCAAATAATCTCCTGCCTGTTCCCATCGGGAGCCCATGAAGTTGAAATTTCCAGCAAAGTGCAAAAACTAACAGACTGTTTGGAAAACATCCTTGCTGCTGGAAGAATTAGAGAATAATGTGTAGACAAATGAAAAAGGAAATGAAAGCAATGCCTCTACAACAGTAGCTTTGTTTAAGGTATCTGTCTATTTGCAAGGCTGCTCGAAAAGACTCACAACCACAACAAATCACAGATTTTCTAGACCTTGTGCTGAGTATAGAATAGGTTCAGTGGAGAGAAGATGTTTAATATGAGAACAAAACCTGCTTAGGTAGCTCCACCCTAAATCTTGCACCATACAAATAAGAAGAACATCCAACAAAGTCACTAACACTGAAGCCAAAAACTCTGAGTACTCGTATTATCAATTATTTATTAATTTATTCCTTAACAAACCTTTATGTTTCATTTTAGTGAGACAGTGTGGAAAAATGGAAAAAGAAGGAATTTGGAGTCAAACAGAGTCAAATGGTCTTCCACCACTTGATGGTGTGTGATTTGTAGCTAATTATTCGAACTCTTTGAACCTTGATTCTTCCTTATGTTAAAATGGAGATTATAGTAGCTTTGCTGTTTTTCTGGTTTGTTATGAAGTTTATATGTGATAATGCATGTAAAAGTGGGCCAGTAGTAAATATATTTGTAACTGACATTTTATATACACGGCTAGTACAATCAATCTGCAATAATAGTTCCCAAATGATTAAAATCCTAATAACTTAGGCCCTGCATTTGTCAGAGTTCTCCAGAAAAACAAAACAAATAAAAAACATATATAATAATATAAGATTCTTATATATGTAATAGATTTGTAATATAAGATATTTATATATCAGCCTCCAAAATCAAATGAGTCAATTCCATATTTTATTGTGAGAAGTCTCACAATCTGCTCTCTGCAAGCTAGAAAACAAGGAGAACCAATGGTGTAAATTCGAGTCCATGTTTAAGATCTGAGAACCAGGAGTGCTGACTATGTAAGTCCCAGTACAAGGGCAGGAGAAGACTGATGCCCCAGCCCAATCAGTAAGGTGGAGAAACAATTCTCTTACTCTGTCTTTTTGTTTTATTCAGGCCCTCAATTGATTGGATGATGCCCATCCACATCAGGGAGGGCAATCTGCTTTACTCAGTCTACCCACTCAAATCCATCCCAAAACACCTTCACAGACAAACCAGCATAATATTTAACTAAATATATGGACACCCAGTGGCCCAGTCAAGTTGGCAATTAAAATGGACTATCATAGACCCCATCTAAGCTTCAGGTATAAACCTCAAGAATGGAATTGCTGTCTTTATAGTGTAGGTGCTTTGCAGGATGTATTAATTTGGAAAAGATGATCATTACTTTCTTATTACATCATTTATCACATTAGTGTTATAGGTCTGCTTAGCGTTCACCTTGGCTCTGAACTCTGCTCATTGCTACTCATAGGAACTCCTCAGACTTCCTGTCATTGATGTCTTATGTCCTCCAGGCTCCCAAGCTTTATCCCTTCATTAGGGCTTTATTCCATGCTTTTTTTTTTTTTTTTTTTTTCCAACTGGTAGAATTCATGCAGTAAATTGAGCTTAGCAGTCAGTAAAAGTAGAAAGCTAAGGAAAGTAGCACTGACTAAGGAATGAGGTGAAAGATATGAAGGTAAACAGAGATGTTTGTTACTTTGTAATAAAGTGAATCAAAATAAAGAACAGAGAGTCAATAAAATAAGGTAAATGATCAGTACTAGGATGTGCAAGGAGATTGTAGAATATGTGTTAGGTGTAAGGAATGTGAGAGGCATTTACAGCCACTACCTAACTTGAAACTCACAATTGACCTATGAGGGATGTACTGGCATTATGTAGCTGCAGTCTTCCTACTTAGGAAATAACCTTCCATAACACAGTGTCAGTCTCTAGATAACTCAAAGGCAGGACACAGACAGAGGCAGTGTAATAAAATGGAACAATGAACTTGCCTTGAGACCTGACTTTTATTCCCAGGTGCATCATATTTGCTGCTAGGGGGTTATTTTGGACAATTTTCTAACCTCTCTGAATTTTCGGTTCCTCATGTGGAGAACCTGGATGCTATGTCATGCTTACCTTACACTGCTGCTGTCGATCTCACGTGAGGTGACACGCTGCTATCATGGTTAAAGCTGTGAGCTCTATGGAATAGGGCTTGGCTTCCAACCTGGAGAACTAATTGTGTGACTTTGAGCAAATGTCAGCCACCTACATCTTTCAGTCCCCTTTTCTCTAATATTACGATAATAATGGAAACTTCCACTAGATTGTGGAAGAATTAAATTAGATAATTTATGTAAAAGTGCTTCTGACAGGGCCTAGTTAACACTTTTCTATGAATTCTTTTTTTTTTTTTGAAACAGAGTCTTGCTCTGTCACCCAGGCTGGAGTGCAGTGGCTCGATCTCAGCTCTCTGCATCCTCCACCTCTCGGGTTCAAGTGGTTCTCATGCCTCAGCCTCCCAAGCAGCTGGGATTACAGGTGCCTGCCATGACACCTGGCTCATTTTTTTTTTTTTTTTGTATTTTTACTAGAGACGGGGGGTTACTAGAGACAAGACCAGGCTGGTCTTGAACTCCTGACCTCAGGTGATCCACCCACCTCAGCCTCCCAAAGTGCTGGGATTACAGGCGTCAGTCACCACACCCAGCCCAGTCTTCCTGTAATAACTCATTTAGCTAGTAGAGAAAGAACATTTTAAACAGGACACTATCCACTATACAAGTGTACGAAATTATTCTTACTAAAACAATCTAACTTTTATGTATTCCGTTAATGGGTTGTATTCTTTACAGTATTAGCTTATAAAGAAGGTTTATATACACAATGTTAATTAATTGGTTTACTAAGTGACCTAGCTTCCAAATTTCTATTGATGAGAAACCCCTCACACAAATATGAATTTATTTAAATGTGTCATTACATAGATGTAGTTGACACTATCCCAAAGTCATTTCTGCCAAGCTGAATCTTGCCCATTAATTGGGACTGAATGGTGTACTGGTTAGCAGGGCAATTGAAAAAGACTAATCGAGGCCTCAAAATCTTCTCTAGAACTTCTGAGAAAGGAAGTGGCATAATTGCACACCAACAATGCTTCCTCTCTAACAGCCACCAAAACAAACAAAATAAATATACCTCCACGAAGACCAGGAAAAGTCACAAGGACATACTAGAATCTCCAGATAATATTACTGTTCAAGAACAATCCAGTTAGACCAAAAGGAGAGTGGATACAACAATTCAGACTCTGCAGGTTTTGAATGCCATATATAACTGATTTTCTTCAGTAAGTACGTGGAAGAAGTTATTAATATTTCCAGTGATAGGTCTCAGCTTAGAAGGCTGGGGAGGGAAGCAAAAGCAAATCATACGAAATAGCACACCCCGCTTGCTTTGTATTCCTTGACCTCAGCTCTCTACAGGGAAGGGAGGGCTAGAGGAACAGCCACATGACTAAATGCATCACCATGTTTTTCCTGGCCCAGCTTCCTAAACAGAGTCTTGAGGCAACTCTTTTAGAGCTACGAGTCAGGGGTTACTGTGTAGAAAACAATGTACTGACCCATAAAACAATTGATGATTATAGAATATACGCACACACACACACACACACACACACACCCTTGAAAAATGAGCAAAATGGTTTATAAATAATTACAATGTAATATGTTATAAATAATTACAACATAATGGGGCCAATATCCCCAAAATTTCAAATAGAAAATGAGGAGACAGGGTATGAACACAGAGGAACAACTATGAATATCTGTGTACGGGCAGCTATTCTTTCATCTTTTCTTCAGGTTATAGTAGAAAAAAACTGCCTTTCTTAAGCATGCACCAAATTCCTTTCATCTTTCATCTTCTAAGGAAATTAACTTTTTAAACATTCACCCTTTTTTATCTCCAGTTATGTCATTGATCTGTCACATCTCCATATAAATATGCTAACATATTTTTCATCTTAACCTTTGCTTCTCTCCAAATCCCACCAGCTACTGCCCTATATCTTTCCTCTGTCTTAGCTGAAAATTGCTTCACAGACAACTTCCCACTGTAATTGGAATTCTGTTCCTTCCAGTCCTCTGAAACTATTCTCACAAGTTCATTAATAATATTTCTATATTTCTCAGTCTTTTGATCTATGGCCACTTCTCATTGTGCTATGAGCAAACTCAGCCACTCCAATGGATTCAGTTACCATTGATGAAATGTTTCAATACAAGCCCATAGAGGAATTATCAAAATATCTAGAAGTGCATGATAGGGGAGAATACGTAGTTTGAAAAACACATATTACAAGTAGCAATCATTTTTAATATAGAATATTGAATATAAACAGTAAAAATATGAGATAGTAGATAAATAAAGTAGATTAAGGAAGATCACAAGAGTTACTTATTTAGAAAGGGTGAAAAACAATAATACTAATGAAAAGAAGTTCCAAATCCAAATTACCATTTGGACCAATTTCTTAATCTCCAACTCTTATACTGAACTGCCTCGCAGACATCCACTTGAAAATCTCACTAGCGCTTCCAACTCAACTGTTAAACACGAATTTATCTTCTCCCGTGGATCTGGTTTCTCCTCCTGTGTTCGTCAATATAGTGAATTTCAAGACTGTAATCCCTGTTACTCAATCCAGAGCCTTGGGTATTACGGTAAAGTGTTTTCATTCCCCATTCTCTCACATGAAATCACCAAATCTATCATCTCTTAATATTACTTGCATAAACTGTTTTCTATACTTTCTTGACTTTAACAGCTTTATTGAGGTATAATTAACGTACCATAAAGGTTATGAATTATAAATTGCGCAATTTAATATTTAATTTATGCAGTTGTGCAATCATCATGAGAATCCAGTTATAGAACATTTTCATTGCCCAAAAAGAGCCCTAAGTCAGTTGGGCTTAAGAGCCCTTAAGTCATGGCTGGGGAGACCTCACAATCACGGCAGAAGGCAAAAGACACGTCTTACATGGTGTCAGACAAGAGAGAATATGAGAACCAAGAGAAAGGGGTTTCCCCTTATAAAACCATCAGATCTCATGAGACTTATTCACTACCACAAGAACAGTATGGGGGAAACAACCCCTACGTTTCAATTGTCTCCCACCAGGACCCTCCCACCAGACATGGGAATTATGGGGGTGACAATCCAAGATGAGATTTGGGTGGGGACACAGCCAAATCGTATCAATTATTATAACCATTTTATAAATGTAAAAACAAACAGTAGGTAGAAGAGTAGGGAAATCCAGATTTTGAATCTTTGCCCCTCTCTCTCTCTCTCTCTCTCTCTCTCCCATTCTCTGGCTAGAGAGGTCATTCCTTTAACCAGTATAATTGCTACATATTTTAAACTGTTTCAGAGTGTGGAAGACAACAACACTTTTCTAATTGTTTCATTAAGGAAGCATAATACTAATACCCAAATGAACCTAATGGCAATAATGAATGCAGAGAAATCTACTGAAAAATATATCTTAACACAAAAGTCTGAAATAAAGTATTTGAAAATATTTGTAAAACTAATCCAACAGTATATCAATAAAATAATATATAATGATGAAGTGGGAGACATTCTAAGAATGAAAAGCATTCAAAATCAGGAATCCTGTAAAGAATTATGTAAATATAATTTACCATATTAATAAGCCAAAGGAGGGGAGAAATATGGCCATTCCGGTAGATGTCAATGAGGGAATTTATAAAGTTAAACCTTCATTTAAATATAAGTGCTTTCTTGAAATGTGTAACATATGATTCAAATTAAAAGCCTTATGTTTAATTGTAAAAATAATTGAAAAATTTAAAATTTATATATGAAGAAAATTAGGATGTGGCTTTTGACAGTTATATAAAATTGCTTTAAAATTGATAGATTTTATGCTGTATATGTGTATAACATCACATTTTATACCTTGAATATATACAAAAAAATATTTTTTAACAATTGCTACATAATACATTTAGAAAAGAAAAGAAAAAGCCCAGGCACAGTGGCTCATGCCTGTAATCCCAGCACTTTGGGAGGCCGAGGTGGGTAGATCACCTGAGGTCAGGGGTTCGAGACCTGCCTGGCCAACATGGTGAAATCCCGTCTCTACTAAAAATACAAAAATTAGTTAGGCATGGTGATGTGTGCCTGTAATCCCAGCTACTTGGGAGGCTGAGGCACAAGGATCGCTTGAATCTGGGAGGTAGAGGTTGCAGTGAGCTGAGATTACGCCACTGCACTCCAGCCTGGGCAACAGAGTGAGAGTGTGTCTCAAAAAAGAAAAAAAAAAGAAAAGGGTAGAAAAATTTTACATGTTTGATATGAAAGTGACTGTAAAATTAATATATAATGTCTAATATCTTCCTTTCATACCAACAAAAAGCTAAAATGAAATGAAAAAGCCCATTCACACAAGCAGTCAAAAGCAAAATGAAAAAACAATAACAAGGAATAAATTAAATAAGGGATGCATGAGCACTAAATGAAGAAAACTACCATATAAAACTTGACTGGGAGAGATTAAAAGAAAAAGGCCTGAATCAAAGTAGAGAAACATAGAAAAGGCAGTGATTTAAAGATATCAGTTCTTCCTGTGTCTATCAAGAGATTAAAATGAGATATTTGACCTTTCAAATTGATAACAAAAACATTAGCCAAAAGAAAAGAACATAAGGAAATCTGCTGTCAGGGATGTCATGGAATGTGGGCATATTTATGCACACTGTTGCAAATGCAAATTTTTCTAGCTTTTTGGATGGGCAATTAGCACTGTGCTTTCTTAACAACTTAAATATAGGACTCAAACTAAAAACAGCATATTTAATCATAAAAAATAAAGAAAGTTCAAAATTAATTCCAGAAACAAGTGAAGGATGCTTACTGTTACTAAAAATTCTTTTGGCCGGGCGCGGTGGCTCACGTCTGCAATCCCAGCACTTTGGGAGGCCGAGGCGGGTGGATCACGAGGGCAGGAGATCGAGACCATCCTGGCTAACACGGTGAAACCCCATCTCTACAAAAAATACAAAAAATTAGCTGTAGTCCCAGCTACTCAGGAGGCTGAGGCAGGAGAATCGCTTGAACCGGGGAGGCAGATGTTGCAGTGAGCCAAGATCGCACCACAGCACTCCAGCCTGGGCGACAGAGCAAGACTTCATCTCAAAAAACAACAACAAAAAAATATTTTGAGAGTACTCTAATGTTTTTGGAAAAGACAACATCATTTTTTTTATACATCAGAAATGAATGCAACTGATAGCAAAATTAGTATATAATTATAATATCGTTCTTTCATTTAAAAAACAAGTTAAAAATATTACTGAATGGGATTCCGTGTGTGTGTGGATCTCAACTCAATAGTTCCAAAGTGTACCTGGAGGGTAATAATATGGAAGAATATCTATACAAAGGCCAAGTAAAGTAGAGTAATGGCAGGGACCTTGCCCACTAGACATTAAAAACTACCCTAAATGCTCTTGTAATTCAAAAGACGTTACCCAGATGCGCAGGCGGAACAATATGGCAGATTAGAGGGTTTAGACATTTAGACATATATCTAATCGTATATTGTAATTAAGTATGTATTGAAGATAACATTTTCAATCTTTGGGTAAAAGGTAGACTAATCAATAAATCGTTTGGGGAAAACTGTTTACTTACTTGGAATAGTAATAATAACATGACAAAGTCCAGCTAACATTAATAACATGCTTAATATGTTCCAACATTTGCTCTAAATTCTGTGACCCGTTATTTTCATCACAAACCTGTGAGTTAGGGAGTATAATTGTCCCTTTTCACAGATTAAAAAAAACAGGCTTCAAAAGGTTAAGTGATTTTCTTCAAGGTCACTTGGCAATTAAGTGATGGAGCTCAGACCTTAATACAAGTCTTTCTTATTATATAGCCTAACCACTAGTTACTAAGCTTGATGACAGTACCTCACTCCAAAGCTCTCAAATCAATTCCAGATAGATCAAATATTTAAATGTTAAAAATTAAATTACAGTTGAAGGAGTTATGTATGAATGCTTTTTATAATCTTGATGTAGGTCATGCCTTTCTCAACCTCACTAGCATACCAAGAACTCCTAAAAAATGATAAATATGATGACATAAAAATGTAAGCTTCTTTTTAGCTAAAAAATACCATAATGAGAGTTAAAAGGCAATCTGGGAAACATATGTGTAATACATTTGACAGACTAATTTTCTTCATATTCAAAGAGCTTGTATAAATTTAAACTAAAAAGATGAGTAACATTTTTTAAAACTGAGCAACAAACATGAAAAGCCAATTAAGAATTGAAAATGCCAAAATAAGAATTGAAAATTGTTAGTAAAAATGAAAAGATGTTCACCTTCACTATTTATCAAAAATGTAGATGAAAATGAAGTTTTTTTTACCCTTCATAGTGATAGTTAAGAAAATATTAACAAAGCTGGAGGAGCCTGAGGTCTCCCGCTGTCAGGAAAGGTGTATGATGTGGGCATATCTGTGCACTGGTGGGAATGCAACTTGTCCCAGCCTTTCCAGAAGGGGAATTAGCATTGTGCTTCAAAACTGTTTAAATTAAATATTATTTGGCTTAACAGATCTTGCAGAAATATTTCTGAAGATGATAGCAAAAAATGCATAAAGAGTTTGCACCAGCGTGATCACTCCAGCATTGTTTTATCAGGGAAGCTCTGCTAACAAACCACCTAAATTCCAGTCAAGAAAAGCATAGCTTAGGAAAGAACTGTAAAGCCATGAACCATTCATCAGCTATGAAAATAGTGATGTAAGTGGAAATAAAAAGGCATTTACGAGACATTCATGAGTAAAAGTAGCAAAGTAGCAGATAACATATACATTATGGATTTATATGTGTAAAGGCGTGTGTGTGCACTTGTGTGCACATATATGAATGTATGACTAAAATAATCTTGACCTTCATGTTCTCTCATTAAAGTCTATTTCCAGTGTTTCTCATTCAAAGAAACAACAGTCGGCTGGGCACAGTGGCTCACACCTGTAATCCCAGCACTTTGGGAGGCCGAGGCAGGCGGATCACCTGAGGTTGGGAGTTCGAGACCAGCCTGACCAACATGGTGAAACCCTGTCTTTACTAAAAAATACAAAAATAAGCCGGGCGTAGTGGTGCATGCCCGTAATCCCAGCTACCCAGGAGACTGAGGCAGGAGAATCGCTAGAACCCGGGAGGCGGAGGTTGCGGTGAGCCGAGATGGCACCATTGCATTCCAGCCTGGGCAACAAGAGCGAAACTCCGTCTCAAAAAAAAAAAAAAAAAAAAAAAAAAAAAGAAACAAAGAAACAACAGTCTATCATTGCCAATATGCACAAAGCAACTTTATTTTTCATTTCCTACTTTTGAAAATGTGCCAGAGTGGAAAATATATTCATAATGCACAGAAGAGCTTATTACACAACTTCTTCCTCTTTTTGTTTATCTCTGTCTCCCTCTAGATCTTCAGTGCTTCTTCAATTCATGTAATCAAAAGTACGGCCTTAGAAATATCTGGTACATTGTGTATTATAGGTTTAGTCACCATAGGGAATGAAAGAGAGAGTAGATTCTCACTCCCAATGTCTTTCCCCAAATTTCCAGGGTCAAAGCTTATATTGAATTAACATGGCAGCTCCTCCATTACTCAAGTATGGGTAGCAAAGAAATGGAATAGAGTGACTGACAGCAGTTAATCGAAAAAAAAGTTCTGTGCAGATATAACTATGAAGATAACTACAAACAAAAATATATATTCTTAATCAAATCCTCCTGGTCATTTCTCAAGGAAAAATATATTAATTTGGGTGCATTGTAAGACTCCCTACTTTGCAACTTTCTTAATATAAGAGTAGATTGAATACCATCAGAAACAAAGCTTCTAGCACTTTCCTGTAAAACTTTCCCATATGTACTGTAAGGACTTAGGGCATGTTAAAGATTTGTGCTATGATATAGAATTGCTTGAATTATCTGTGTACATTTTTACATGCTTTTAGACCAGACCTGAATTTTTTAGACCTGGACACTATTGGTAACTTGAACTGGATATTTTTTTTTTCCTTGTTGGGGATGAGGGTCTGGACTGTGCATAGCAAGACCATTGGCCAAATCCCTGACATGTACCCATTAGATGCAACTAGTATCTCTCCCTGTCTCCTCTCACCCCAGGTGGTGAGAGCCACAGATGTCTCCAAACATTTCCAAATGTGTGACGTGGGACAAAATTGCATCTCACTGAGAACCAGTGGAATTGACAGATTCTTTACACGGCACCAGATTGCAATAACAAAATGGATCATGTCAAAAGTAAGCACAATAATGTTGAAGCTCATACAATAAATACATATTTATTTATAAAATTCATGAAAGGTTGATCAGATAAAAAATCATGAGAAAAATGTCATTATTAGAAAAAAAACAAACACTGATAAAAATGTTATCCAGAACTGAAAAATGCAGCTATCAGGGGTAAGGAACTGACAGAATTCAATTAAATCTAATTAGAAATATTCTCCAGGGCAAATAGAAGACTACTTAAATTTATGTTTTAATCATTTTTGGTGTTTTTTTTTTTTCATTCTTCAAGGCAGAATATGCTTAAGCTCATACTGGGCTTATTTCTGTATAATTCTAGAATGATGAAATGAATCAGAGAATTGCATAAACTCCCTGGTGAATTCACCATCTGCCCATGCCCTCTGAATATTTCCTATGACTGAAGTCACTGAGCAAGTGAAGTTGAAGGCATAGCAGAACAGAAAGAAACAATGAGAATAGAAAATAAAGAGAACATGCAAATATCAAAACACTTGCTGATTTAGGAGCCCATACTGCAGTCTTGCTTTGGGGATATTTGTCAATGTGCCCAAAGCTTCCTCCAGCTTCAGAAGTACTTCTTGCTGTGATGAAAACCTTTGGTGATACACATTGCCATCAGATTCATCTTTAGCACAAAGAGCTAGCTGAATTAAACAACAGCAAAAGAAAAAGAAAGTTCTAAAGTAATGCTACCATTGTTGAACTGGCCAAGCCATACATAAAGAAAAACTTAGAGTACACAGACCTAAAGTTATATTATTGTTCAAATGCTGGCTTCGACAGTGATTTCCAAGTCACTTTCCTGTGACGGTTGCTTAACCTAATCAAATACCTTTAACAGGCCATCTGTCCATCTACCATCTGCAGAAATACATGGAAATTCTTAATTCCCCATCCTTTGTGAAAAATTTTCTTATAGCTAAGAAGCCTCATTAAAGATCTCTGTGCATTTCATAAAAGCAATATGTTTGATAACTTAAAATGCAATCCAATGTGTATTTTGATTGGTGTCAATATATTGGCTAGGATGCTGTGAGAATGTAATCACACATAAAAATTGGAACAAATAGGTGAGAGTAGGATCTTAAATCTATCCAAATTCGTAACTATCATATAACTTTTATTCATTAATGTTTTCTTCATTTCTGTCATGTTCATATGTAGAACACGATAGTATTCATGTATGCTTAAGATAGCCAATGCTCTTCTTAATAAGCTACAGCCAAAAACCTATTTACTTCTCAAAATTCCCAGCTTAATTCTGACTTGAACAAAAAAGATGGAAGCACATAAGTAAACTCCACTTCAACAGAGAGACACCTTTAGGCGAGGCATGAACAAAATTAGTTCTGACTATATTGATCCAAACAGAAAAAGGAAGAGTGGAATTGGTCACACACAAAATTCTTCATTGCTCCATAGACCACGGCTCATCAAACTAAGTTCTCTGGGCTAAATTCAGGCCACACTCTGTTTTGTAAGTAGAGTTTTACTCTAATGTAGTCATGCCAATTAATTTACATATTATCTACAGCTGTCTTTGTTCTGTACAGATAGAGTTGAGTAGTTTTGACAGAGACATTATGGTCTGCAAAGCCTAAAATATTTACTATCTGGCCCTTTGTAGAAGATAGTTGTCAATTCCTGGCATAGAATATCAAAGGGAAGGGTCTGTAGAAATAATCCAATCTTCTCATTTGAAGAAGGCAGCAGAAAGTGAGCCCTAATGGGACCACGTAGCTTGTCTAAAGTCACACATCTTATCAACAACAAAGTAGTTACTAGATGCCAGGTTTCCTGATGTCCTTTGGGAGAAATGGATATTGCCTCCCAGAATTATAGCTAAGGTTCACAGTTATTCAGAGTTCATATTTCAGCCTCTTCTATTATTATAATTCACAAAAGTTTTTGGTTTTTTAGATAGAAGAGTGAAAAGACAAGTCTGTGCACTAATGGTTCTTTGCTTTTTTCTGGAGATTAGATGAGACAATGTACATATATGTGTAGCCCAGCTCCCAACCCAAGTTAATTTCCTTTCTACCTTCATTTTTCCAGATGAGGAAACAGGTTTGACAGGTGGAGTGACTTGTACTGAGGACATATATGCAATAAGAGTTAAAGGTAGAATTCACCTTCCATGTTTAAGATTCCGAGTTCAGTCTTCATTCTATAATGCTAAATAAACAATTTGAATACAGATTATTAGGATTTAGGAATCAGTTGAATTAATGGTTTTTCTTTGTGCTGCTTATGAATGGTTTCTTAACTAGGAATGTCAAAAGTCCTCTCTCTTGCACTGTAATGTCCCGTGATGAGAACAGGAAGCAGAGAAGCACCCACATAACTGTAAGTTGTGGTGAGCATCTACATTCCTGTGCTTTGCACTTGTTGTAGTTTCTAAAAGTAAAGTATCCTGTCTGTAAGCAATAGCAAGAGTAAGTTAATGCATAATGAATGATCTAAATGAAACAAATCTCACGTGGAAATAGGGGGTAAAAAACCAACTTCCTTCACGCTGCTGGCTCTCGCTAAAGCCCCTCTCTTCTACTTCTACATACTCCCCTGTGTCATTGCATGCATTTTAGAATGATGGATCGCTTTGCACAAATGTGGACCAAGGCTTAAGTGTAGAAGGCAAGAAAACTAGCAAAGATAATACGACAAATAATTCAGTGGAGAGAAAATGAGGTACTGAATTAAATGAAAATAAAGCTAGAAAAGATGAACTTTTTTGAAGATATTAACCCAGTAAAAACATTAAATCCTTTCTAAGACAACATGGTGGTGAGGGAGTGATAAGCCAACAAAAATTAAAGATAAAACCCACACAAATTTTCATTATGACATTGATAGAAATGGTGGAGAGGTACAAAGAAAAGTTAACGATGACTATCAGTTTCCTAGCGTTGCTGTAACAAATTACCACAAACTTAGTGGCTTAAAATAGCAACAACGTATTATCATACAATTCTGGGAGTCAGAAGTATTAATGGATCCCATTGGACAAAAATCAAAGTATTTTGATTTTTTCCTTTTGAAGACTGTAGGGGAAAATCTGGATAATTTGCTATATTCCTTTTGAAGACTGTAGGGGAAATTCTGGATAATTTGCCTTTTCCAACTTCCAGAGGCCACCCACATTTCCTGGCTCATGGCCCCATTTTCCATCTTCAAGCCAGCAATGTCAGACCATGGCCTCTCACAGTGCCATCTCTTTAATTATCTTTTATTCTGCATGCTTATTTCACTTTTAAGAACCCTTCTGATTACTTTGGCCATACCCAGATAATTTTCCGATCTATTGATTAGCAACATTAATTCCGTCTGTAACCCTAATTCCTCTTTGCCATGTAATGTAACAGATTTATAGACTACAGGGATTAGGACATAGATATCTGCAGGCAGGGTCCACTTTTCTGCCTACCAGAGTGACTTCTCAAATTCTTACTTGGGCAATTGAGATATCATTGTAGTATAAAATATACATTTCATGCTGAATCAAATCTAGAGTTCTGATAATGTTCTATATGGCTCTCTATGTAGTTAAGGACTATGACCCTGAATATAGACTGAATTTGAGTAATGTTACTGCCACTTAATAGTTTGGTAAATACATATATATGTGTATACATATATATATGTATACATATATATGTGTGTGTGTGTGTGTGTGTGTGTGTATATATATATATATATCTCACAGCTTCGATTTCCTCATCTGTAAAATGTGAAAACCAGCTATCTCTAACAAATAAGAGTTATGGTGAAGATCAAATAAGATAATGATACAGTGCTTAGCCTAGTGTCCCACTCAAAGAATTTTAGATACTAATGAGCACTGAATAGTAATGCAGGTGAAGGAAAGTTGGGATTTAATTTTTAGTATATAGATTTCAGTTATGTGAAAGACATCCAATCCCATCTCCTGTATTATTTCATTCGCACACCGCTATGAATAAGTACCTGAGACAGGGTAATTTATAAAGAAAAGAGATGTAATTGACTCACAGTTCCGCATGGCTGGGGAGGCCTCAGGAAACTTATAATCGTGGTGGAAGGCAACTCTTCACAGGGAGGCAGGACAGAGAATGAGTACAAATAGGGGAAATGCCAGACACTGATAAAACCATCAGATCCTGTGAGACTCACTCACTATCATGAGAGCAGTATGAGGGAAACCTCCCCCATGATCCCATTACCTCCACCTGGTCCTGCCCTTGACACATGTGGATTATGGAGATTACAATTCAAGATGAGATTTTGGGTGGGGACACAGCCAAACCATATCATCTCCCTAGAACATACTTTTCCACTCACCTAGAGGGCCATATTATACTTTCTTTTCTCTTTTCCATTTTTTAAAAGCTCTTTGCCTATGCTCATCCTCTGCAAAAGACAGAAACAGCCAGAATTTTCCAAAGCTCTTACTTCTTCCTCTAGACACCCACCTGTGACTATGGCCATGTATTCTACCTTCTTTCTTGTTGCTATGTGTAATTGTCCATAATCCTGACTAACTACAGAGCTCACTGCCATTTACACACTAGATTCCGTGCCTTATTGCCTATTCAAGCAATAGCCCCTTTCTCGTCTGCATCACCAAATTCTTCCCTGCTATCATTTGAATGTGTTCCCAAAGTTCATACGTGGAAAACTTGGTTCCCAGTGCAATAGTGTTGGGCGGTGGGGTGTAATAAGAGGTGATTGAGTCAGGAGGGCTCTGCTTTTATGAATAAATTAATGTCATTATTACTGGAGTCAGTTAGTTATCATGAGAGTGGCTTAACCTCACCTTATCTTGCCTTTCTGCCTTTCACCAGGAGATGACACAGCATGAAGCTCCCTGCCTAGATGCCAGGGCCATGGTCTTGGTCTTCCTAGCTTGCAGAACTGTAACACAAATAAATTTTTATTATACATTTTCCAATCTATGGAAATTGATTATGGCAACATAAAACAGACCAAAAACAACACCTCTCTGCTAGATCATTGCCTTTAGTATACAAACATTTTAATAGTGCTCTCATTGTGTTCACAAAAAAGCTCCAACTGTACCTCATTTTAACCTGCAACAAATGCCCCATTTTCTTTTTCTCTTGACAGAAAAACTCCTTGAAACAGCTGTCTGTATTCCTTGCCAGAATTGTTTCTCTTCTTGTTTTCTGTTGAACTATCCAAATAAGCTTTTTACCACACCACTCCACTGAAACTGCTCTTATCCCAGGTTGCCAAATAATATTTCTATTGCTAGATGCAGTGATTATTTCTGTCTGCGTCTTATTTGAGCCATCAGCAGGATATGACACAGTTGATGACTCCTGATTTCTTAAAATACTCTTCTCACCTGGCTTCTAAGACATCACACTCATTTTGTTTTCCCTGCGTTTTTGACCAGTCTTGCAAGTCTCTTTTTCTAGTTCTTCTTCATACTCTGCCCCCTACACATTAGAATATTTCAGTTCCAGTACTTGAATTATTTTGCTTTCCTGTCTAGTTTTACTCACAAGCTGATTTTATTCAGTCACATGACTTTAGACATTTATCTGTTGATGACTTCCAGATTTATGTCTATAGTCTAAACTGAAATGCACATTCTTATATCCAACTGCCTAATCACCACCACCACTTAAAGGTTTAACAAGCACCTTAAAACATCCAAAAATGAGTTTTTGACAATCTCCTCTAATCTGAGGATTAATGTAATACAAGTATCAATCAAAATTTAGTCTGTTAGTCTTCCCTATCTACTCTTAGTCTTTTCTACAGTGGATGGTAATTCCAAATTTCCTGTTGTTTAGGCCGAAAACCTTGGACTAATTTTTTTTTTTTTGAAATGGAGTCTCGCTCTGCTACCTAAGCTGGAGTGCGGTGGCGCGATCTCGGCTCACCACAACCTCCGCCTCCCAGGTTCAAGCAATTCTCCTGCCTCAGCCTCCCGAGTAGCTGGGACTACAGGTGTGCGCCACCATGCCCGGCTACATTTTTGTATTTTTAGTAGAGACGGGGTTTCACTATGTTGATCAGGCTGGTCTTGAACTCCTGACCTCATGATCCACCAACATCGGCCTCCCAAAGTGCTGGGATTACAGACTTGAGTCACCGCGCCCGGCCTGGACTAATTTTTAATTCCACTTTTCCTTTCAAAATGTGCATTTAATCCATCAACAATCCTGTGGATTCTAACTTCAAAATATACGCAAGTGCTGACAACTTCTCGCTATCCCTACTCATACTATCCTGGTTTCAGCCACCATAGTCTATGACCTGGAATATTGCCAGTAGCCTCCTAGGTTTTCCTGTGTCTACAATTGTGCTCTCAGTCTGTCCTTAGCATACAAGCTATAGTGATCCTGTTATATCCTGTTAATCATAAGTTAAATTACGTTATTTCCTCTCCTAAAAACCCCCTCCATGCCTTGCCTGTCTCATAATAATTAAAATCCAGAATGTCACATAGGTTCTATGTCAATAGTGCACCAGCAATTGCTTAACAGCCAGTTTTATATTAAAACAAAAATACTGCATATGGGTGTGAGTGCTGTGACACCCACCAGTATACATATGCACACATATTTATATTTAAGGTTTATTGTTTTAAAGAAGTACTAGCATACAATTTACAAATATTACTCAAATATACAACACTTTTTTGAAAATATCAAAGAACCTATTGATTCTTACAAAATGCTTTTATTGAATTTTGCCAAACTCTTGTTTCCATAACCAAACTATGGCTGCAGCTGATGAATGTGTTTAGTTTCTTTTCTTTTCTTTCTTTTTTTTTATTTTTTATTTTTGGAGATGGAATCTCCTCACTCTGTCACCCAGGCTGGAGTGCGGTGGTGGGATCTTGGCTCACTGCAACCTGTGCCTCCCGGGTTCAAGTGATTCTTCTGCCTCAGCCTCCCGATAAGCTGGGATTGGATTACAGGCATGCACCACCAAGCCCAGCTAACTTTTGTATTTTCAGTAGAGATGGGGTTTCACCATGTTGACCAGGCTGGTCTCGAACTCCTGGCCTCAAATGATCTGCCCGCTTTGGCCTCCCAAAGTGCTGGGATTACAGGCGTGAGCCACCACGCCCGGCCATGTGTTTAGTTTCCACATAAATGTTGGTTGATATTTGTATGTGTTTTAACGAGTAAGAGGAAAGTGAAACAACAAAGATATATGTTGGAACATCACTGGTTCATCAATGAGAGGAATAGCTTCTTCATTGAATCAGATAGTAGTTTTCAAATAGTGGAAGGATATTTTCTCAGTTTTTTACTATTCACAATGCAATGCCTACAGCCATGACACCCTTTTAGGTTTACTCTGCATTGTTAACATTTTCTCCAGCATATTTTTAAGTGTAGATGATCAGCAAAACAATAAACTAGCCCTTATTTGCAGCATTTTTAAGTTTCCCTAGTGTAAATATTCCCACCATGGTTGATTTCAATGTGATGTCACTAAATGCAGGAATATTACTAGATTTTTTTAATGCTGCACTGCCATCACACAGATAGATACAATAAATCTATACAAGCTGGAGTCATGGTTACCTGTTATAGGACACATGTTCAAGGTCATTCTTCTGTACAGGAGTTGAACTGCTCCCTGAGAAATGGTAGCTGGATAATAGTAAGAGATTACAGATATAATTGCAAGGTGTCAGAATCAACCTAAGAACTTCCTGTGACTTTGATTGAAAGGTTTGAGGCTTAGGGGTATTAGAATATCTATAACTACAACACAATTTTACATATCTGGAATTTGAACCTTTTATGTTTTCTCCAAGCCTTTGTTAAAGTCTGGTTAAATTGTTTCAACACAGCCTCATCTTACGCTGTAGAGAACTGAAGAAAAGGCCTTTTTCTATACTTGTGGAAAAACAGTAAAGGGAAGAATGGCAGCTGAGCAATGGAAGCAAGTTAGGAGCTGGCAGTAAGGAGATAACAAGCTGGAATCAGACAACTGGTTGAGATAAAAAATGAGAACAAGCTGGATGCGTGAAACATGGACAGATTCCTTGGGGATTTCCAGAGATACATGAGGAAAGGAACTTGGTAGAAGACAGAGCTAGTAAAATATTGATAAATATTAACTGTATCATCTTGTGATGATAATGGTGCAGAGAAATTGGTACCTTTGAATACTGCTGGTAAAAGTTCACAGGATTTTTTAAGAGAGGAAAATGATAATATTTATTAAAAGCTTAAGGAATTTATACCTCTGGACTCAGTAATTTCACTTATAAGAATGTATTTTAAGGAAATGTTCAGAGAGACACAGACTTACGTACAATATTGTTGATAATAGCATTATTTATGAGCAAAAAACCATGAAAACAGCCAGGTGCGGTGGTGGCTCACGACTATAATCCCAGCACTTTGGGATGCCGAGGGGGGCGGATCACTTGAGGTCAGGAGTTCGAGACCAGCCTGGCCAACATGGTGAAACCCTGTCTCTACTAAAAATACAAAAAATAGTCGGGCATGGTGGTGCACATTTGTAATCCCAGCTACTTGAGAGGCTGAGGTGGCAGAATCGCTTGAACCCAGGAGGTGGAGGTTGCAGTGAGCCGAGATGGCGCCACTGCACTTCAGCCTGGGTGACAGAGCCAGACTCCGTCTCAAAAAAAAACCCCACAAAACCATGAAAACAATTTAAATGCTATGCAGATGAGACTAGTAAAATAAGATATGGCATATCCATATAATGCAATACTACATCGGTATTATAAATCAGATTCTCAAAACCTATTTCATGACATTCAGAATTTCTGAAAAATAATATAAAGTATCAAAAGTAGGATACAATCCACATGTACCATGACTCTAGTTTTGTTTAAAAAGAGTAATGATAGCAGAATAATAAAATAAAATGTCAGCACTGGCTATAATTTGGAGGTAGAATTTTGGATAATTTTTAGTTCTCTTTCTTTTTTCAACTACTCTAAAAAATATGTAATTATAAATATAATGTTTTTGCCATGATCATGTATTTAAAAGTTTGTATTTAATATAGTACATATACAGAGAATCGAACACATTAGGAGGATTTATCTTGCTGAATTTTCACAAATTGAATGAATCCCATGTAACTTGCACCATGATTAAGAATAAGATATCACCATCACTGGTCCTCTTCATGCACCCCAGAGGTTTTCACTCACTAACCCTCCCAATCCCTACACAAACGTGCACACACACACACACACACACACACACACACACACACAGCCTTTTCCACCTAGGGTCACAATTATTCTGACTCTAACAGATTATATTAGCTTTACCTGTTTATACAGTTTACACAAATACAATTATATAGCATGTAGTCTTCTTTTTCCCAACAATTTAAGTTGCATTTCTCTATCTCTGTTTCAATACCTGCTATGATTTGAGTATGTCCCTTCCAAAATTTTGGTGTTGCCAGTGTGATGGTTTTAAGAGGTGGAGTCTTTAAGACATAATTAGGCCTTGAGGGCGCCTCTCTCATGAATGGGATTAGGTGCCCTTTTAAAGGGGCTTGACAGAGGAAGTTCTTCCTCTCTTGCCCTTCTGCCTTCCACTATTGAGGACACAGCAAGAAGGTCCCCATCAGATGTCGGTGCCTTCATCTTGAACTTCCCAGCCTCCAGACCTGTGAGAAATAGATTTCTGTTCTTTATAAATTACCCCGTCTCAGGTATTCTGTTATAGTAGCCCAGACAAAGACAATGAACTAAAAGGAAAACATGAGGCTGGAAATAACAATGAACACTTCTTGTCTCATGCAGTGTCCTCTGTGAATGAGTAGCTCACAACATAGCTACTCTTTCTGAAATGTCAGGATTGTTTAGTTTCTGGACAATTCTCCAAATCATCATAAACCGATCAATTAACATACTACTGCGGCACTACTCACAATAGCAAAGACTTGGAACCAACCCAAATGTCCATCAGTGATAGACTGGATTAAGAAAATGTGGCACATATACACCATGGAACACTATGCAGCCATAAAAAAGGACGAGTTCATGTCCTTTGTAGGGACATGGATGAAGCTGGCCACCATCATTCTCAGCAGACTATCGCAAGGACAAAAAAACAAACACCGCATGTTCTCACTCATAGGTGGGAATTGAACAACGAGAACACTTGGACACAGGAAGGGGAACATCACGCACCGGGGCCTGTTGTGGAGTCGGGGGAGAGGGGAGGGATAGCATTAGGAGATATACCTAATGTAAATGACGAGTTAATGGGTGCAGCACACCAACATGGCACGTGTATACATATGTAACTAACCTGCATGTTGTGCACATGTACCCTAGAACTTAAAGTATAATAAAAATAAATAAATTTAAAAAATAAAAAAGAAATAATAATTGTGATAGTAAAAATAATAAAACGTAAATTCTCAAGAGGAAAAGACAATCTGTGGGAATTTATTTTAAATGTATAGATTAGATTCTACATGAAGATAAATTAGTTGAGAATAAGGCAAATCAATAGATTTTATATAGTAGCTACTATTTGCATGTACCCGTTATATGCTAGGCATTTTACATATATTGTCCCATGGTTTAACCTTTACAATAAACTAAAGGATTAGAAGATAATATTCCTATACTACAAATAGAAAAGTAAGTCTCTGAGAGGTTTTCTGCTCAAGATTGCTAAAATGCAGAGAACAGTATTATAATCCAGGTTTCTCTGATTTTAGAGCCTGGACTGTTTCTGCTGTGATGCTTACTGGTAGTTATTTCAGGAAATTGTGTTTTTAGTTCCCTTCCTTTTGAGTTCACATAGTAGCATCTGATTTTGATTCAGAGTGTGATTAACGCAGGGAACTTTGAGCGGTAACAAAGTGCTGATTGTCAGGAAGGCCTGTTTATACCTTGCCTGTTTTACTTTAATCAGCAATACACTTATAAATTATGTATCAATTTATACTGATAATAAAATTTGCATTTTTTAAACATCCTGGATTCCATAGAAACTGAATGCATTGTTGCTTTTCAGTTAGATGTGGCCAAAAAAATGCTCAGAATTATTGAAATGACTATTTCATCAGAAACCACCTTTCAATGTTCAATGAATAACACACCATTTCAGCTTTGTCATGCTCCCGGCATGCTGTGCAGGTCTGCTTGTTTCCTGAGGGCGTGGGGTAGCCATGCAGTTTTGGATGTCAAGGTCTCAGTCATTCAGTCTGGCCTAGGCTCTGGGCAGCTGGGGTCGTGATGCTGCAGGCAACCATACGCACCTGGTGGCACGACGGTGGGACCTCAGAGATGAAGAGAGTCCGTTGCTACTGGTCCCCAGAGCAGGATGCACTGTATTAGTGGGTCCATTTCAAGATGGTGCTGAGTCACAGCAGTTTAGGTCGCTGGTGCGGAGGGTGCTCATGTTGAACTCCTACTCTGAGGCAATGCAGCTACACAAACTCCTAGCTACTCTCCAAACTGGATTCAGAGACTGTGAGGACTGGGGGACTCTCTTGTAGCAAGGATTGTTAATGTTTGTGGCATAAATGAGGACTACTGTGGCTCTCTAGCTTACCTTTTAACTGTAAGATTAATTTCCTCCTGACTCTGAGCTGATCCCCATGGGGGAGACGGTGTTGCAAAGGCAGGCTTCCTCATTCCCCTTGCTATGGTGCTGTCCTGGATTTCATTGCTCTGTGGGGTTTTCACCACTCCCCTGGTGCTCTCCAGAGTGCTTCCTCGGTCACTGTACTCAAAATATAGTTGTTCATTTGTTTTTTGTCCCTTTTTATGGAGAAGATGGGCACCAGGTAACTCTTGTTAGCCATCTTGGTGACGTCACTCTGTACCTTGGTCTTTTAAATGGCCATAGTTTGCCCATTTCTATTATGGAGGGATAGAAATAACCCCAACTGTGTAACATTATTTATTCACATAATTATTTTGCTTTTTTTCCCTAGATTAGCCAACTGTCTTTATGGCCACTGCTTGTTCTGCCAACCTGGGTCAGGCTGGCAGAACAAGCAGGAACATTTCTCAGCAGACTGCCTGCCTTCTGACTTCCTCATTCAACAGAAGCCAGGAGACTCGCTTGTCCTACAATTTCACTTTGCTTCCCTAATAACCATCTCATTGAATCCTTTAGACATCTAAGTCATAGGACCGCTAGTTATCTTTCCTTGTCACCAGCAGTCTTAAATCAACACTGTTAAAACCTACCTTTAGTGACAAATAGCAAATTCAATGTGCTTTCCAGAGGTGAGCTGATAAAACCACTCATGTAGGTATATAAATGACTGGCAGAGTTTAATTTATAAGCTTTCATAAGGGTTTACTCCCCCAAAATGTGTATGTGGTGTGTGTGTGTGCGTGTGCGCGCGCGCACGTTTCAGTGTTATTTTGGAGAATCATTTCATAGATGACTAACCCTGTCTCTGTTAGGTAATCATCCATTTTTAATACATTTTTTATATCGTGGAAGACTCGCACCTCTTCACCAATAGATATTCATTGTGTGAAATTAAGCTTTTAACATTATTTTTCTCATGAGGCCAAATGAGTGTGGTTTTAGAGTTAGGTTTACTGCACCTCCCGGGACAGATCAGGCACCTATGCACGGACTCCCCAGCGGACTGCATTTTAGCTTCCTGGTTAATCAGAAATCTGCAGCTTGTTTTGTCCTGCCACCGCGCTTTCCCACCACGAGAACATGACTGATGCCTTGATCTCAACAGATGTAAGACTGTATAAGTGATGAGACACTTTCATATTCACTTAACATTGAAACTATAACATAGATAGCACCAACTTGATCTTAGTAGAGAAGGAAGGGAAGAGAGACAAGTTAAAACAAATCCTGTTTCTCAGAGAGAAAGAAGTAACAGAAAAAGAAACTTTAAGGCAGGTGCCATTAATTGCCTCTTTCCCGGAAGGAAGTGTTTAGAGAGCTTGAAGCTAACAGGAGAGAAGATAGCTAGATAATGGCTACACATCTGTGGCTTCTTATTTAGAAAAATAATTGTTACGATATGTTGTAATCATTTTCTCATCAGCAACATTTTCTCATTGGCTACTATTGCACCAGGTGACTATTCCTTCACGTTTTGACATCCTCTCTTTCCCTAGCAATAATGGAAAAGACAAGGGAAATGAATTCTGCTGAGTTCTTCTTCAGCCAATCACCTTCTGACTGTCCCGGCCTTTAACATCTTTCCAATAGCCCCAACTATTCCCATTCAGATTTCTGTGTGTCCTATAAGCTCTGAGGTAATCTGTCCTACCCCAATAGCCCAACCTAAACTAAGACAAGGAAGGCTTCATCCTACACCAGAGTTTTCATCGTCAGCACTATTGTTTTAAGCCTGATAATTCTTTGCACAGAGACTCTCCTGTGCATTGCAGGATATTCAGAAGCATCTCTGGCCTTCACCCACTGTCAGTAGCACTCACCTCCCACCAGTTACAGCAACCAAAAATGTCTCCAGACACTGACGAATGTTCCCAGAAACGGGGAGGTGGAAATCACTCCCAGTTTGATAATGACACTGATGGGAAAACATAATTGTAGGAGAGCTTGGTGTGAGACAGTGGGTCTTTTGTCCTCCCCATACATGGCACCAGGACATGCTCTGTGTCCAGGTGTGAGTGTACACTATGGATACAGCATGCCCAGAGCACTCAGCAATGGCTGGAGCTCCTATGAGCTTCCGAGAAGAGGCTAAGCCAAGGCCTGAGCTTTCTTGAGTGGTTGGCCCCACAGAACACAGATAAAACATAAAGGAGCAGCTGCTGATAAACACAGACAGGTTGACTGACCTCCTCTGATCACTCCATGTCTCTCAATTAATATCTGCTCACTCATCAAAACTATGAAATAATTCCCCAATGTGGCATTCCAGCAAACAACAAAATTTCCACATTAATTTCATTTTGGTCGACAAATTGTGTTATACCCTTTTAGGCAAAATAAGCACATGCCTATGTATGGATGAAATGGAAAGCCTATTTTTTAAAAAATACGGCCAATTAAGAAATTGTCTATTGACTATCTCTCTGTAGAACACTACTGGAGTTTGGGGGGGCTTCTAACATCCTGCACAGGGAAAAGAGTCAATGTTTGGGGTAGCAGGTATCTCCCTGGGCCTCTTAGCACCACTCCTGCTCCTGGCTGCTGAGCTCACAAAAACACTGGCCTCCTTTATTCTCATGGATCCCAGACCCTGGCCCTAACATTCTTTCAAAGCATCCATCCATCATGCGGTACTTAAAATCATGAACTCTGTAGCTGCACTGTCTCGGTTTGAATCTTGGATCCACTATTTACTAGCTGCATGGCGTGGGCTAAGCTAGTTATCCTCTCTGTGCCTCAATTAGTAAATATTGAGTACTCATATGTTCCAGGAATTATTTCTTCATTGTTTCTAAAAACTAAATTAGCTAATACTTATTTAAAAATTTAATAGTGTTGAATATGTATTAAGTGCAAATGCATTAGCTATTATTATTATTATGCCCAACTCCTCTCCTTTTTTTACCCCAAATCCAATTCATCAGCAAATCCTGTATGCTCTTTTAAAATACTTTTCAAGCTGGCCCACTTCTCACCATCTCTAACATTACAACTCTCAACCAAATCATCATTATCCCTCATCTGGATTACTGGAATAGACTCCTACTTGGTATTTCTGCTGCCATCCTTATCAATCTGTAGTTCATTCTGCACACAGCTTCTAGAAGGATCTTTTAAAAATTCATCACATCACTCCTTCACTCAAAACTGGCAATGGCTTTCCAGCTCGCTCAAAGCAAAAAAAAAAAAAAAAAAAAAAAAAAAAACACACTTTATGTCATTTGGAACCTACTACCTCTGTGACTTTAGCCTCCATTATTGTGCCTGTTTCTTATTCTTCTTTGGTCGATATGACCTCCCCATGATTCTCTATGTATGCCAAGCACATTTCTGCTTCAAGAATTCAGCCTTTGTTCTGAATGAAAAGCAGTTCATTATTGTTTTGAACCGCTTTTCCTCAAATATCTACATTACTTGCTCCCTCATTTTCTCGCGGTTTTTTTCCTCAAATATCACCTTTTCAGCGAGGTTTTACGTGAACTCCCTATTTAAAACAGCATCCCCTCAGCATTCCCTGAACCCCCACGTTCTACATTATTTCCTCCATTTCAATGTATACTATCTCAAATAGTATATATTTAGCATATTTATTTTTGCTTATTGCCTGCCCCTTCTCCCCAGAATAGAAGCCACGTGAAGGAAAAAAAAATTAATGTTTGTTCACTGCCATATCTCTAATATCTAGAGCAGTGCCTGATTCAAAATATGTGCTCAATCAATTAAAGTATGCATTGAACATAATAAATAATTATGAGCTAATTGATTCGTTTTCTTTCTGAGATGGAGTCTCGCTCTGTTGCCCAGGCTGGAATGCAGTGGCATGATCTCAGTTCACTGCAACCTCCGCCTCCTGGGTTCAAGCGATTCTCCTGCCTCAGCCTCCCAGGTAGCTGGGATTACAAGCATGCACCGCCATGCCCCAGCTAATTTTTGTATTTTTAGTAGAGACGGGGTTCACCATGTTGGTCAGGCTGGTCTTGAACTCCTGACCTCGTGATCTGCCCGCCTTGGCCTCCCAAAGTGCTGGCATTACAGGCATGAGCCACCGTGCCCGGCCAGCGAATAGAATTATTGGTAACAGTGATGTTAATGTAGCTGGAGCATGTGATGCAGGGGTAAGTAAATATAAAGGTTTTCTATGAGATGTGATCTTTGGAAATGGTAGCGAATGTTTATTGAAAGCTTACCTATTATCTCATTTAATCCTTGAAGCAACCATATAAAATTGATAATCTAATTATTATTTCACAGATGCAGAAAATAAGGCCAAGGTGGTTAGGGTCACACAGTAAGTGGCTTAGAGAGGATTTTAACTCCAGGTGTTTGGCTTCAGAGCCCTTGTGCGTAACAACTAAGTGTTTTATTGTCCCTAAAATGCAGTTTGGGTAATAGTTTGAAAGATGAATATTTAATCAGAGAGCAAGAGAGTAGAGAAACTGGCTTCGAAACTACACTTCATTGAGGAATTACGTACTCGTTCTTTTGAACAGCTAATATTGATCAAGCTCTGTACTAACCACGAATAATGTACAGAAGAAATAGCATATTTGCAGTCTTCCTAACCCACAGTTAAGTGAGGAAACAAACACATAAATAATTTGTGAAAAAACATAAGATAAGCACTGTTCTACACATACATATGAGGATTTACAGAAATTTAGAGAAAGAATCAGTCAACCAGTCTCCAGGTAAGTGAAGGTGAGTTTACTAGAGGAGATGATATTTAAGTTATCCTTATAGTATAATGAAGAGTTCACATTGACCACGATGGAAAGAATATTCCAAGCAAAGGAACCAACAGCATGTGGAAGTATTAGAAATGACAAAGATCATAGCCCACTCAAAAACTCAGAGAAATTCAAATTTGCAATTAAGGGTTTCTGAGGGGAAAACGTAGCAGGTGAAGACATGAAGGAGAATGGGGTGCAAATCCTAAATAATTTAGATATTTTTAAAAGCTTCAGAATTTTTGTGCAGATCATAAAAACTCTTGTTCCCCTTCTCCTCTATCCTCTCAGGCATTTTTCCCACTAAATCTTTTGCACTTCTAATTATGCCTCGACATCTGCTTCCCAGAGGTCCAGAAATGACACATCATGTAGTATAGGGTGCTCTTTCACAAAATATTTGTAACTGTAATCCAATCAAGCCTTCAGATTGAACTACCAGTTTATAGAAAATACAACAGCTATCAGAAGAAAGTAAATTACACCATGAGTAAATATGCACACAATTTCAGAATCCTGGGATCAAGATATCCGCCCATCTTGGTATTGCAAATGTTGAGATTACGGGCATGGGCCACTGTGCCTGGCCTTAGGAGATATTACTTTTGTTTGCTATCTTAATAGTATTGCAGTTTCTTTTCTTAATGTTGCTTTTTAGAGATACATACTAATATGGTTTGGCTGTGTTCCCACCCAAATCTCATCTTGAATTGTAGTTCCCATAATCCCCATGTGTCATGGAAAAAATAGGTGGAGATAATTGAATTATGGGGACAGATTCCCCTATATTGTTCTCATGATAGTGAGTGAGTTCTCACAAGATCTGGTGGTTTTATAAGGGGCTTCCCCCTTTGCTGGACACTGATATGGTTTGGCTGTGTCCCCACCCAAATCTCATCTTAAATTCCCACATGCTGTGGGAGGTACCCTGTGAGAGGTAATTAAATCATGAGGGCAGGTTTTTCCCATGCTGTTCTCTTAATAGTGAATAAGTCTCACGAGATCTGATGGCTTTATAAGGCAGAGTTTCCCTGCACAAGCTCTCTTTTTGCCTGCCACCATTCATGTAAGATGTCACGAACTCTCCCTTGCCTTCCGCCATGACTGTGAGGCCTCCCCAGCCATCTGGAACTGTAAGTCCAATAGGCCTCTTTCTTTTGTAAAATTGCCCAGATTCAGATATGTCTTTATCAGTAGCATGAAAACAAATGAATACAGTAAGTTGGTGCCGGGGGCATTGCTGAAATTATACCCAAAAATGTGGAAGTGACTTTGGAACTGAGTAACAGGAAGAGGTTGGAACAGTTTGGAGGGCTCAGAAGAAGACAGGAAAGTATGGGAAAGTTTGGAACTCCATAGAGACTTCCTGAATGGCTTTACTAAAATGCTGATAATGATATGGACAATGAAATCCAGGCTGAGGTGGTCTCAGATGGAGATGAGGAACTTGTGGGGAACTGGAGCAAAGGTGACTCTTGTTATGTTTTAGCAAAGAGACTGGTGACATTTTGCCCCTGCCCTAGAGATTTGTGGAACTTTGAACTTGAGAGAGATGATTTCGGGTATCTGGCAGAAGACATTTCTAAGCAGCAACACATTCAAGAGGTGACTTGGGTGCTGATAAAGGCATTCAGTTTTATAAGGGAAGCACAGCATAAAATTTTGGAAAATTTGTAGCCTGACAATCCAATAGAAGAGAAAATCCCATTTTCTGAAGAGTAATTCAAGTCAGTTGCAGAAATGTGCATGAGTAACCAGGAGCCAAATGGTAATCCCCAAGACAATGGGGAAAATGTCTCCAGAACATGTCAGAGGTCTTCACAGCAGCCCCTCCCAACACAGACCTGGAGGCCTAGAAGGAAAACATGGTTTCATGGGCCAGTTCCAGGGTCCCTGTGCTGTGTGCAGTCTAGGGACTTGGTGCCCTGCATCCCAGCTGCTCCAGCCATGACTAAAAGGGGTCAAGATGCAGCTCAGGCCGTGGCTTCAGAGGGTGCAAGCTCTAAGCCTTGGCAGCTTCCACATGGTGTTGAGCCTGTGGGTGCACAGAAGTCAAGAATAGAGGTTTGGGAACCTATACCTAGATTTCAGAAGATGCAAGGAAATGCCTGGGTGTCCAGGCAGAAGTTTGCTGCAGGGGTGGGGCTCTCATGGAGAACCTCTACTAGGGCAGTGTGGAAGGGAAATGTGGGGTTGGAGCCCCCCACACAGAGTCCCTACTGGGGCACCGCTTCGTGGAGCCGTGAAAGGAGGGGCACCATCTGCCAGACCCAAGAATGGTAGATCCAGCGACAGCTTGCACCGTGTGCCTGGAAAAGCCACAGACACCCAACACCAGCTTGTGAAAGCAGCTGGGAGGGAGGCTGTACACTGCAAAGCCACAGGGGTGGAGCTGCCCAAGACCATGGGAACCCATCTCTTGCATCAGCGTGACCCAGACGTGAGACATGGAGTCAAAGGAGATCATTTTGGAGCTTTAATATGTGACTCCCCCCTACTCGATTTTGGACTTGCGTGGGGCCTGTAGCCCCTTGTTTTGGCTAATTTCTCCCCTTTAGAGTGGCTATATTTACCCAATTCCTGTACCCCCATTGTGTCTAGGAAGTAACTAACTTGCTTTTGATTTTACAGGCTCATAGGTGAAAGAGACTTGCCTTGTCTCAGATGAGACTTTGGACTGTGGGCTTTGAGTTCCTGTTGAAATGAGTTAAGACTCTGGGGGACTGTTGGGAAGGCATGATTGGTTTTGACATGTGAAGACATGAGATTCGGAAGGGCCAGGGGCATAATGATACGGTTTGGCTGTGTTCCCACCCAAATCTCATCTTGAATTTCCACATATTGTGGGAGGCGCCTGGTGGGAGGTAATTGAATCATGGGGGCGGGTCTTTCCCATGCTGTTCTTTTGATAGTGAATAAGTCTCATGAGATTTGAAGGCTTTATAAGGCAGAGTTTCCCTGCACAAGCTCTCTTTTTGTCTGCCGCCATTCACATAAGATGTGATTTGCTCCTCCTTGCCCTCTGCCATGATTGTGAGGCCTCCCCAGCCATGTGGAACTGTAAGTCCAATAAACCTCTTTTTTTTAGTAAAATTGCACAGTCTCAGGTATGTCTTTATCAGCAGCATGAAGATGGACTAACGCAACACTCATTTTTCTCCCTGCTGCCATGTGAAGAAGGATGTGTTTGCTTCCTCTTCTGTTATCATTTGTAAGTTTCCTGGGGCCTCTGCAGCTATGCTGAACTGGGAGTCAATTAAACCTCTTTCCTTTATAAATAACTCAGTCTTGGGTATGTCTTTATTAGCAGCATGAGAACGGACTAATACACATACCAATAAATTAAGTTACAAAATGTCAAAATGTCTATAAGTTTAAATACTTCATAATGTAAAAATATAGATGAAATAAACATGTAAAAGAAACCTCTAAAGACTATCATCCCTAAGATAAAGAGCAAAATAAAGATGTTTACTTACACCACTATTATTTCTCTTTTCTTTTGAAGTTGCAGCCAATAAAATAATATTAATAATGGCATCAGCAACAAAAAACCTTTTATAGTGCTTATTATGTGATAGGCATTGTTCTAAGCATTTTGTCTAAATGAACTCATGTGATCCTTTGATGGTCCAGATCACCTTGTGTGGTAAGTAACCGTCTCTCGGTTTTAAAGAAAGTTGAGGTTAAGAGACGTAAAGTATCACAGCTGGTAAGTGGTGAAGCCATATTAAAATATATGAGCTCCAGTTCCTATAAATAAATAAACAAATGAATATACACATATGTGTAATAACAATGTGTAATTCCTTATAAGATACGTAATTATCTGTAGATTACATTCTTATATACCGAGAAAATCTGAGAAAATTCATTCTATATCTTTTTAGAACTAATTAGAGGTTCAGTATGGTAAAAAGTGGGCATATTTATTACAGTAAACAACAACAAAATGTATTTAGGAATAATCAAAGTAAAAATGTCTATTTTATGTAAATGTAATTATAATTTTTATTCTGTTCCAATCAAAATATTATTTAAAAATACACTGGCAAAAGGACTCAAAGATATACCTGGAATAATAGGTGATACTAAGATACTTTTGATAAAGACGAATGAGGGAAGACCGGTCCCAACATCAATGCCATTATAAAGATAGAAAAAACAAAACAGTTGGTATTGGCAAAGAGCAATAGCTAAAAGGAACACAGTACAAAGTCTGGATTTAGACTCAAGAATATATAATTTAGTATATGATAAGGCAGCATTTGAAATAAACACGGTCATATCAAATTGGCATGTAATGTACCCCATCTTGAAACTTGCTACTATCTTGGCTTGTGTGTGGATAGCATATTACATTAATGCCGAGCAGATTAGTAACGCCGAAGTAGCTGGCGCCTAAATGGCTTAAACACGGAGAAACCACTTACTGATGATGGAACAAAAACTGACCAATCAGATTATAGAGCGGGCTTTTTAAAATTTCAGAAGCTTCTTTGTAGCTAAACCAACAAGAACAAAGACACAACACACCAGAATGTCTGAGACACATTCAAAGCAGTGCGTAGAGGGAAATTTATAGCACTAAATGCCTACAAGAGAAAGCAGGAAAGATCTAAAATTGACACCCTAACATCACAATTAAAAGAACTAGAGAAGCAAGAGCAAACACATTCAAAAGCTAGCAGAAGACAAGAAATAACTAAGATCAGAGCAGAACTGAAGGAGATAGAGACACGAAAAAACGCTCCAAAAAACCAATGAATCCAGGAGCTGGTTTTATTTAAAAGATCAACACAATTGATAGACTGCTAGCAAGACTAATAAAGAAGAAAAGAGAGAAGAATCAAATACACGCAATAAAAAATGATAAAGGGGATATCACCACTGATGCCACAGAAATACAAACTACCATCAGAGAATACTATAAACACCTCTATGCAAATGAACTAGAAAATCTAGAAGAAATGGATAAATTCCTCGACACATACACCCTCCCAAGACTAAACCAGGAAGAAGTTGAATCCCTGAATAGACCAATAACAGGCTCTGAAATTGAGGCAATAATTAATAGCTTACCAACCAAAAAAAGTCCAGGAATAGATGGATTCACAGCCAAATTCTATCAGAGTTATAAGGAGGAGCTGGTACCATTCCTTCTGAAAATATTCCAATCAATAGAAACAGAGGGAATCCTCCCTAACTCATTTTATGAGGCCAGCATCATCCTGATACCAAAGCCTGGCAGGGACACAACAAAAAACCAGAATTTTAGACCAATATCCCTGAAGAACATAGATGCAAAAATCCTCCATAAAATACTGGCAAACGGAATCCAGCAGCTCATCAAAAAGCTTATCCACCATGATCAAGTTGGCTTCATCCCTGGAATGCAAGGCTGCTTCAACATACACAAATCAATAAACGTAATCCAGCATATAAACAGAACCAAAGACAAAAACCACATGATTATCTCAACAGATGCAGAAAAGGCCTTTGACAAAATTCAACAGCCCTTCATGCTAAAAACTCTCAATGAATTAGGTACTGACGGGATGTATCTCAAAATAATAAGAGCTATCTATGACGAACCCACAGCCAATATCCTACTGAATGGGCAAAACCTAGAAGCATTCCCTTTGAAAACTGGCACAAGACAGGGATGCCCTCTCTCACCACTCCTATTCAACATACCGTTGGAAGTTCTGGCCAGGGCGATCAGGCAGGAGAAAGAAATAAAGGGTATTCAATTCGGAAAAGAGGAAGCCAAATCGTCCCTGTTTGCAGATGACATGATTGTATATCTAGAAAACCCCATCGTCTCAGCCCAAAATCTCCTTAAGCTGATAGGCAACTTCAGCAAAGTCTCAGGATACAAAATCAATGTGCAAAAATCACAAGCATTCTTATACACCAATAACAGACAGAGAGCCAAATCATGACTGAACTCCCATTCACAATTGCTACAAAGAGAATAAAATACCTAGGAATCCAACTTACAAGGGATGTGAAGGACCTCTTCAAGGAGAACTACAAACCACTGCTCAGTGAAATTAAAGAGGACACAAACAAATGGAAGAACATTCCATACTCATGGATAGGAAGAATCAATACCGTGAAAATGGCCATACTGCCCAAGGTAATTTATAGATTCAATGCCATCCCCATCAAGCTACCAATGACTTTCTTCACAGAATTGGAAAAAACTACTTTAAAGTTCATATGGAACCAAAAAAGAGCCCGCATCGCCAAGTCAATCCTAAGCCAAAAGAACAAAGCTGGAGGCATCACGCTACCTGACTTCAAACTATACTACAAGGCTACAGTAACCAAAACACAGATATAGCATGGTACTGGTACCAAAACAGAGATATAGACCAATGGAACAGAACAGAGCCCTCAGAAATAATACCACACATCTAAAACTATCTGATCTTTGACAAACCTGACAAAAACAAGAAATGGGGAAACGATTCCCTATTTAATACATGGTGCTGGGAAAACTGGCTGGCCATCTGTAGAAAGCTGAAACTGGATCCCTTCCTTACACCTTATACAAAAATTAATTCAAGATGGATTAAAGACTTAAATGTTACACCTAAAACCATAAAAACCCTAGAAGAAAACCTAGGCAATACCATTCAGGACATAGGCATGGGCAAGGACTTCATGTCTAAAACACCAAAAGCAATGGCAACAAAAGCCAAAATTGACAAATGGGATCTAATTAAACTAAAGAGCTTCTGCACAGCAAAAGAAACTGCCATCAGAGTGAACAGGCAACCTACAGAATGGGAGAAAATTTTTGCAGTCTACCCATCTGACAAAGGGCTGATATCCAGAATCTACAATGAACTCAAACAAATTTACAAGAAAAAAACAACCCCATCGACAAGTGGGTGAAGGATACGAACAGACACTACTCAAAAGAAGACATTTATGCAGCCAAAAGACACATGAAAAAAATGCTCACCATCACTGGCCATCAGAGAAATGCAAATCAAAACCACAGTGAGATACCATCTCACACCAGTTAGAATGGCGATCATTAAAAAGTCAGGAAACAACAGGCGCTGGAGAGGATGTGGAGAAATAGGAACACTTTTACACTGTTGGTGGGACTGTAAACTAGTTCAACCATTGTGGAAGTCAGTGTGGCGATTCCTCAGGGATCTAGAACTAGAAATACCATTTGACCCAGCCATCCCATCACTGGGTATATACCCAAAGGATTATAAATCATGCTGCTATAAAGACACATGCACACGTATGTTTATTGTGGCACTAGTCACAAAAGCAAAGACTTGGAACCAACCCAAATGTCCAACAGTGATAGACTGGATTAAGAAAATGTGGCACATATACACCATGGAATACTATGCAGCCATAAAAATGGATGAATTCATGTCCTTTGTAGGGATATGGATGAAGCTGGACACCATCATTCTCAGCAGACTATCGCAAGGACAAAAAACCAAACACCGCATGTTCTCACTTCTAGGTGGGAATTGAACAATGAGAACACTTGCACACAGGAAGGGGAACATCACACAACGGGGACTGTTGTGGAGTGGGGGGAGTGGGGAGGGATAGCATTAGGAGATACACCTAATGTAAATGACGAGTTAATGGGTGCAGCACACCAACATGGCACATGTATACATATGTAACAAACCTGCACGTTGTGCACATGTACCCTAGAACTTAAAATATAATAAGAAAAACCCGTAAAAAAAAAGTAAAAAAATAAAATAAAATAAAATAAGCAGCGAGAATGTCAATTATTTAATTTCTTTGTGATTACTAGTTAACCATTTGTTAAAAACTAAAATGGTTTCTCAACTCAAATAAATGCAAGGATATATCAAATACTTTAAAACATTAAAGATGAAGTGTTAACATAAATAATTACTAGTGACTTAACTACTAAATATCTTTAGGTAGAGTGGTTATTTCTAAGCATATAATGAAAGCTAAGAAACATAAAAAAGGTTAATAGAATTAAATATAACATATAACCTTTATTTAAAAAGAGAGCAAAATTTGTCAAGGCATAAATAATAACTAAATGGGAGAGTATTTGCAATACCAGTAACAAAGGGCTAATATCTTGAAGGCAAAAAATCCCTTTCTACTAAAATATGATTACCCTCATAGAAAATTGCAAATATCAGTTAAAATATAGATGGACACTAAACAAGAAAATACTTTAAAATTGTAAGGTAATTAAAGATAATTCCTCATTTATCAAAAATTGTCAAGCACCTCATTGTATACACTTGCTGTTTCCTCTATCTGGGATGCTCTCCTCATAAATCTTCACTTGGCCAGCTCTTTCTCAAGATTAAATATCATCTCCTCATTGAAGTAGTTCCTGATCAAAAGCTTAATTTAAATATCTCCCCGAACAGTTTTCATTATAGCAACCATTACCGTCTGACCTTACCTCACTCATTTAGTTGTGTTTTATTTGCCCCCTGAGGTTTCCCAAGGGTATGTGTAAATCCTCAGTGCCTAAAATAGAGCCTGATCCAAAACTAACATTCAATAAACCTGTAAAAAATTGCCAAATGAATAATAGCTACCACGATTCCTGCCAGCTTCAAGATGCGATAGTGATCATAAGTAGAAATAGGGAAGCCAGGAAAGGTAAACTTGGGTAAGATTTGCCCAACTGTCTATTATACACACAATTGCAGAGTACCCACAAAACCAAGAGCATTGGAAATCTCTTTGCAAAAGGAATTATTTTCCCAAAATGAGTAAAATATTAGAGAAAAGTATATATTTTCAAATGATATATGTCATTTTTCTTATGTATTAGCCCCTCCTATGTGTCTAATTTAGCCTAATATTTATTATCTAAGCAACAATTCTGAACACTTGGTGGGAAATTTTTAGCAATATCTACAAACTCAGACCTACTCGACAGATTAGGAAACAGAAGTTTCCATGGTTTTATAGGTGATCGTGTGGCTGCATTTTGCAATTTAAATTTAAAAAATGTCTTGGTGATAAACAGACACCTAGAGCTTTTGTCTGATCAACTGGAATAAAATGTGAAAACTTTCTATGGAAACCTCAGGGGAACGAAGGTGAGGTTGGTGATTTCACTGTGTTAGCAAATGGAAATGCATTGGGAGTGATGACGAATGTTATTGTCTGTGTTCCTGGGCGATAACACAATTGCATTCCAGTGGCTTTTAATGAGTTTTCACTTGAGATACAGTGAGTACATTTGCATGTCAACTACAGAGACCAAAAATATATTTCTTGTCATCACTGCAGGAGGAGAAATCATTTCCGTGCTGTATAAAGTAGAAGGAAAGTAGGTTCACGTACTGCCTTTTGTATTAACGATAAATAATTGAGTTCAGTTAGCTTGTTCTTACACAATCTGAGGAAGAAGAACTGAGTACAGTGGCTCCCATTTTGTAACAGTTTGTTATTTTTTTCTGGGATGACCTGAAGCTAAGAACATGGGGGTAGAGACATGTCTCATAATTTTTTTTTTTTTTTTTTTGAGACGGGGTCTTGCTCTGTCACCCAGGCTGAGAGTGCAGTGGCACAATCTTGGCTCACTGCAACCTCCCCCTTCCAGGTTCAAGCAATTCTCCTGCCACCACGCCCGGCTAATTTTTGTATTTGTAGTAGAGACAGGGTTTCACCGTGTTGGCCAGGCTGGTCTCGAACTTCTGACCTCAAGTGATCCACCTGCTTCAGCCTCCCAAAGTGCTGGGATAACAGGCATGAGCCACAATGACAGGCCCCCAATTTTTTCTTAAAGGTCTAAAAAAGTGTTTTCTTCCAACATAATATTCCGTACACTGCAGATGGTCTTTTATTTTGCTTATTGGTAACTGGCCTAAGAGATTTTACATTTTATTGAAATAAATCCTATGTCATTATTATAAACTTCTGCATTGCTTAGAAAAAAAAACATAAAATTTTTTTTACTTAAGGTTATTACATCTGTGTAACTTTCTGTATGTGCTTTTAAAGTCCTTGTGCCATTGAGTTATAGGGCTTTGACTTCTGGGTCTAACAAGGACACCAAGTTCTGCTATATCTTAAACACTGACAGCAATTACAGCCTTATCTTCAGGCCCAGTAGAAGATGCTAATCAAAGTAAACTGCGTTCATGAGATGCAGGGCCAGAAATTAAAACTATTCAACTCCTCAAGGCCCGAGGACTATTGCGGAAGAGGTGGGCATGTGAGATTGTAAGGGCTGATATTAAGAGAAAAGTAGCTCAGTTTCTCTAGGAATTAACCATTAATATCAAAGGCACACTAAAGCAAAACCAGTATCTAGGTTGCTGTGTCAGTTTAACAAGGCTTTCTTGGAGCATGAACTCACTCCTTCATGCAAAATGATAAAGGTTACAAGGTTTATAGAAATTATATTTTATAGTCAAGATGATTAAACTTTTATTATAAAATTTCAAAGACACAAATTTAATTTGCCGCATCCTGTTTTTAATTAGGGCTTATTGTTTGGGATATTAAGCCTCCTCTCTCAAAGAATAAAGATTTTCACCTTTTTTTTTTTTTTTTTTGAAATCTTTGAGTTACTGCTTTGGTTAAATGAATGACTTATTTTACAATGACCCATGACCCTATTTCGTGATATCAAGCATTTTAAACTTTTTATCTTTGACGAACTTTCCAAAGTCAAATTCTAACTTGATTCCTCATTAATTTTTTGATATGAGTCCTCTGAAGTCCAAAAGAGACATATTTGTCTTATTTGGTATAAAAATCATACAAGAAGCATCGTCAAATATAAAATGGTGTTTGACTTTCTTTGGGCTGTATTTATAGAAATGTTATTGATATGTGCTCCAAAATTATGGGAAACTCTTATAATTCTGAAATAACTTCTGTATGTTGTGAATTATAAATTTTATGTTAAATTGTTGTATGCTACAGAAGTAACCAAAATTTCCTTGTCAATGGTGGTTTTAATAATGGCCGTCCTGGCTGGGTGTGGTGGCTCACGCCTGTAATCCCAGCACTTTGGAGGCCAAGGCGGGTGGATCACGAGGTCAGGAGATCAAGACCAGCTTGGCCAAGATGGTGAGACCCCCATCTCTCCTAAAAATACAAAAATTAGCCGGGCGTGGTGGCACAGGCCTGTAATCCCAGCTACTCAGGAGGCTGAGCCAGAGAATCACTGAAACCCAGGAGGCAGAGGTTGCAGTGAGCTGAGATCATGCCATTGCACTCCAGCCTGGGCAACAAGAGTGAAACTCCATTTCAAAAAAAGAAAAAAATATACACCCCTGATTTGAAACAAGACTAGGATACACGGTAAAGAATGTTTATTCACTAAAGTTTTGACAGACTGAAGGCCATTATTTCAGATTGGAAATAGGAAACTTAAAAGAACTACATGGACATTGGGTCAAAGAACATGGGTTGAAATGTGCCTGGCAGTAGCCCAAAAGTAAATGCTCTTCGAGGTGCATGTGAAGGAACTGTAGGAGGGAAATGGGATAATTCACATCTCCGCCAATAAATAAATGTAGCCACACTAGCTTGGGGGATTTGAGGTGAGACATCGAAAATACTAAGTCATGGTGAGGGCTGGAAGACAAAAGAATGAATCACTTCATAGGAATGGCTGTGGGGAAGGGCTTGAAGGAGTCATCCTCTGACTTCCATGTGAACCATGAACATTAAACATGGAGAAATGAGGAGCGGCAGCAGATCGGTTTGGGATGCATCTTCAGGGGATGCTGAAACAACAACAGCATTTGGTTTGCTCTACACCCCTGTCACCCCTCGCCCGCAAGCCCAGGGAGTGGTCAGCAGTGGGGCTTTGTGACGTCGAAGCCACCCTAGGGGTGCCATTGGATGGGACACTGCCTGTATGATCAAACAAAGCTCAAGGGTGTGGCTTTGCCTTGTCACCAGGAGGGTATATATAGGGAGGGCAAGAGCTCCGGGCCACTGCGAAGATTCAAAAGCTACAAAGCTTTCCGCAGACATTGACAAACCAATGTATACAATGGGCCAACAATCCAGTGCTGGCGGGGTGAAGAGAAGCACCCCGTGTGAATCCAACGAGGTGAATGAGACGGTAAGATTGTTAGGTTTTGAAGCGAAGGCGAGGGTGAAAGAAAGACACACAGAGCAGGGGCGGCTCAAACAACAACACAGGAATATTGCAGACAATTGTGGAAGTGGTGGGCCCGCTTAATGCCAGAGCCCACCGCCGCTTACAGGCTGGGGTGCTTGTAGGTATGGGTGGGAGGGGCCTGGGCAGTATGGCTTGCTGCCCGGCAGGATATTGATAAGATGTTCTTAGCATCAGGTGGTTTGGCCCTTTTTCTGCTGGAATATCATTGTGGTGTTCCTTAAAACGTTGCCAAGCAAGATATGATAGGGATGTTTCTTTAGTTGGGCCTTCGTCCGCCTTGCGGACAGGTGGTTAGGCAGGATGTTTCTCACGGCCTGAACCCCCATGGGATGTTTCACTTTGACCAAGGTCTGCAAAATAGCAAAGAACTTACAGAATGGTGCAGTTTGGACTAACAGATGACCCTACCCACGCTCCTCTTCTTCTTCCCCATAGATCCCTACTCTGTGATTCAACCTTGTTCTTCTCTGGATCAAACCCCTTCCTCAACCTGCATTCCTTCTTGTCATGAAGCCCCCCGTGCTATCCAGTCTCTATCCTGTTCACCCAAAATAATGTCCTCCTGGCCTCTCCCTGTTTTCTTAACAGATGCCAGAGACGTCAAGGGGGGACTCACAGCCAGAACCCGCTCCTAAGAAATCAAAAGCATCGGACTCCTCGACCGTATTAGTGCTTTCCTACAGGAGAGAGGTTAGAAGACGTTACTCCGTCTCCGATGAATTGGTGAATGACCACTCCCGAGTGAACCGAATCAACCGCCTCCAAATAGACGAGGAAGAATTCACGCAGATTTCTGTGCAAACAGCTGCAAACCAGAAGGAAGATGCTGCCGTTAACCTTGGGCAATGAAAATAAAGTTTGAGAAGCTGATGGCTGTGCATATCTCTGCCTGTTTTCTGATGGTGGTGCGGGGGGGGAAGGGAAGGGAAGAGGTAGGCATTTGAGAAGGGAGGGATATGAGGTCCTGTAGGGTTGCTGGACAGACCCACAGGTGGACAGTAAGCCAGACATTGTAAATAAGGCCTGGGGGAGGACTGATTCCTAAAGAAAATTTCCTTCTTAAAATTTTATCTCACAGGAAGTGGAGATGTGTATATGTTCACGCAACTGTACCCGGCAGCACATAGTTCTGCTGAATGCACATATCGAAGGTATTCCCATCCCCTTTCCATCTGATATTTTCCTAGGTTAGAAATATATGCTTTATAAAGAGTAAACGTTCTGTAAAACACAAAGCACAATACAAAAGAAGATAGTAGATGTAGGAGTAAGTAAACGGCAGGAAAGCATTGCTTGTAATGAAATGATTGAAAAGCCAATTCTAAAACAAAATGTTCAATGCATCTTAAATATTTGTTACTGTTTTAATGACCTCAGCAGTCTTTAATCAAGATAAGTATGCTTTAGAAATGTGTTGATATCCGCAAAGTGTGAATATTCAAAATCGCCATGACTTGGGAAAAGGAAAGTAAAACACTCTTAAGTATGAGGAGCTTTTTTCCATGGAATGTGAACTGCAAGGTGGTGAGAAGGGTTAGGTGTGATGTGGTGAGATCATTTTTAGGAGAGTGTGTCTATTATCGGCTTCCTAACACTTCCATTTTGCATGATAATTTCCTGAAATTCGTCATTTAATTAAGGCTATAGATTTTGATTACAATGTGTCTTAAAATGTCAAACAGTATAATATTTATAGTGAAAAAGAAAACTGCTTGGCGGATACACATCGGTTAGCGGGAAAAGACACCACAGGGATTCACCATGGAGTCACCCGTGGATGGGGTTTTAGTTTCTGTCTTTGAATTGACCTTCACATAGTGTCTACGTCTTGAGAGTTCAGGGGATGTTGGAGAGATCATTAGGTAAAACAAGAAGGTCTTCTCAGGACACATGAGGGAGTTAAATAAAAATGCAGGAGCAATTACAATTTTAGTTATTTGTAACTGTGGTTTGCTAAGTCATAACACTGTCATGGATAACATGAAAAAATAAAATATACTAAATATCAATAGACAAAAACCAGTTTGCTTTTCTCCAACCAAATACCTAAATACCTAGCACTGATTTCCAGAACAAAATCCCCCACGTACCATCTTTGGAATAAAAGAATATTCTTTCAAGTTGTCGGACCACAAGGTAAAAACAAAAAATCCCAATGCTTTTTTTCTTACTCTTTGATATGTACAATTGAAGGTATTCCTCATTGCAAACTAATATTTCCATCCAGCACGTGACATTAAAGAATTTTTCATATTTAGGATAGTAATACGGGATCACATTCTTTAGCCTTAGGCATTGCAGAGGAAAAACAAACAAACAGAAACAAACCAAAACTAAGCTGAGAGAGGCGGAGCAAGAAAAGCAGAATAGAAGGCTGCACAGATCAGCCCCCTCGCAAGGACACAAATTTAGCAACTATCCACACAGTAGAAAACACCTCCATAAGAACCCAAAATCAGGGGAACTCTCATAGTACCTGGTTGTATCACTGAAAGAGGCACTGAAGAGTTAGAAGAAACAGTCTTAAATCGCTGACCCCACCCCTTCCCTATCCTAGGCAGTGGCAGTGTGGTGTAAAGAGCATCTCTGGAAGCTGGAAGAGCAAGAGCAGAGCAGTTGTGGGTCACTGAACTCAGTGCTGTCTCTTACAGGAGAAAGGAAAACCAGACCAAACGTAGCTGACTCCCATCTGGGAAGGGAGCATTGCAACCACCTCTAGCCAGAGGGAAATTACCCATCCCAGGAATCAGAACTTGAGTTTCTGCAAACCTTGCCACCAAGGGCTAAAAAACTGTTCCAGGTTTCTCAGACAACCTTAAAGGCAGTCTAGGCCACAAGACCTGTAACTCGTAGGTGAGTTCTAGCGTAGAATTGGGCCCAGAGGCAGTGGATTGTGGCGGGTATGTGGAGGGGTGCACATGACCTACTGAGATACCAGCTGGGGCAGCCAAGTGAGTGCTGGTGTCACCCCTGCCCTAGCCCCAGACTGCCCAGCTAGCGGCTCCATGAAAGACCCCCTCCTTCCACTTGAGGAGATGGAATAGTGAGGAGCGTTTTTTTTCTTGCATCTTGAATACCAGCTCAACTACAGCGGGACAGGGCACCGGTCGGGGTTGTGAAGCCCCTGTTCCAGGCACTAGCTCCTGGATAACATTTCTAGACACACCCTAGGCCAGAAAGAAACCTGCTGCCTTGAAAGAAATGAAAAGAGAACACCTATACACTGTTTATGGGAATGTAACTTAGTTCAGCCATTATAGAAAACAGTTTGGTGATTTCTGCAAGAACTTAGAATTACCATTCATCTCAGCCATCACATTACTGGATATATACCCAAAGGATATATATCATTCTACCGTTAAGACATATGCATGCGTATGTTCTTGACAGCACTATTCACAATAGCAAAGATATTGAATCAACCTAAAGGCCCATCAGCAGCAGACTGGATAAAGACATTGTGGTACATAAACAGCATGGAATACTATGCAGCCATAAAAAAACGAGATCATGTCTTTTGCAGCAACATGGATGGAGCTGGAGGCCATTACTCTAAGCGAACTCACGTGGGAACAGAAAATGGAATACCACCTTTTTCCATTTCTAAGCAAGAGCTAAACATCGGTACGCATGGACACAAAGAAGGGAGCAACAGACACCCGTGTCTACTTGGGGGTAAAGGATGGGGAGGAGGGTGAGGATTGAAAAGCTACCTGTCAGCTATTATGCTGATTACCTGGGTGATGAAATAATCTGTACACCAAACCCGTGTGACACACAATTTCCCTATATAACGAGCCTGCACGTGTACCCCTGAACCTAAAATAAAAGTTAACAAAAATTTAAAAATAAAATAATAAAAAATTAAGAAGTCTCACAGAGGTAGAGAGTAGAATGGTGGTGACTAGGGGCTCGGTGGTGGTGGCTGGAGAGACATTGCTCAAAGGATACCAAATTTCCGTTAGACTGAAGGAATAAGCTCCAGAGATATATTGTACAACACGGTGACTACGGGTGATCATAATATGTTGTATTATTGATAAATGCTAAGAGAGTAGATGTTAAGTGTTCTCAATACAAAATGATAACTTTGTGGGATGATGCATATGTTAATTAGCTATATTTATTCATTCTACAATGTATATACTTCAAACATTAGATACATGATAGATACATTCCATTTTATCTGTTCAGTTTAAAATAATAAAAATAAAGAAGAAAGACATGTCCAAGTGTTCTGCCTGGGAAGATGGGCCTGAGAGAGTCTTACATAGTTAATCATGTACTATGTTTTTCTGTGCAGGACAGCAGAGGGAGTGGGGCTACCTGAGAGCAGCACATAGTCAGTAAATGGCCTATAACAGCTCTACTTCCTTTCTTGAAGAATCAGAATGGTGAAAGAAACCAGTGTAATGTTTCTCATACCCCTAAGAAGGACACTAAAGTGTTTTAAAGAGAGTTGGATCTGAAGGTGCCCTGTGGTTGGGCTTGAGGGATGACATGAAAATGTTCTGCATGAATCAGCCATTTAGGGCCAGATGGGATGATACGCATCTCAGGAGATGTTCGATGGATACGACATTGGGAAATTCTGAGATTCTGAATTGACTAGGTGTGAGACTCATGCATATTAAGTGCAATTACATAAAATGGCATTGCATTTCTCATTCGGCCAAGCATTGTAACCAGGTATATTCATGTGCCAGCTATTTCAATAGAAAGTGCTAGCTCTCACAACCGTTTGCATTCCAATACAATTTTCTGAATGTAAGAGAAAGAGATATAGTTATAACCAAGGTGTTAATCAATGAGAATAGTTTGCATCTCATCTTCTCTATTCTGCAGAAAGGCCCTTGAAGAGCATATTGCATCATTTTCCTCATGGCCAAGAAAATCAAGAATCACTGATCTGGCCAGGTGCAGCGGCTCATGCCTGTAATCCCAGCACTTTGGGAGGCCGAGGCGGGCGGATCACCTGAGGTCAGGAGTTTGAGACGAGCCTGGCCAACATGGTGAAACCCTGTCTCTGCTAAAATACAAAAAAAAAATTAGCTGGTCGTGGTGGCGGGCGCCTGTAATCCCAGCTACTGGGGAGGCTGAGGCAGGAGAATTGCTTGAATCCAGGCAGTGGAGGTTGCAGTGAGCCGAGATCGTGCCACTGCACTCCGGCTTGGGTGACAGAGCCAGACTCTGTCTCAAAACAACAAAAACAAAAACAAGAAATCACCGATCCATTTGAAAGTCAGCAAATATTTTGTCATTGACTAAATGTAGACCCTAGAGAGTGATCCCCATACACCACACTACAACTTAAGACTGATTCTGTTTCTTAATCATCCTTTGGAGGTCATCACGTTTTTGAACTCTTGTAATAACAGGGGACTTGAACGCATTTCAGACAGCAAACCTCGTCCTGTGTTATCTTATGCTCTGGGAGGAATTAAAAGACAAGGAAGTAAGGAAGAAAGAAAGGAAGGAAGGGAGGGAGGAAGGAAGGGAGGGAGGGAAGGAGGGAGGGAGGGAGGGAGGAAAGGAGAAGAGGAGAGAAGAGAAGAGAGGAGACGATCTCTAAACCTAAATTGGTAGAAAGCTTCACAAGTCTGAATACTTAAAAAGTTAAATTAAGTAGCTAAAGATGTTTTTGAAAAGCATCTGAGCAAACAACAAAATGATTCTGAAAAATATTTGGTAATGTAATAATGACAATGGGTTATTTCTTCTATCCGTGATCTCCTACAATATATTTTAAGCCAGATCACGTTTTTCCTTTGATGAAAACTCCACAGAGTTTTCATCTTGATGAAAATAAAATCCAAATTCCTAATAAGGCCGTACATGATGTGGGCACCTATTACCTCTCTGACATTAATACTTATTCTTCTCATGAATCAATCACTCTGCTTCTATCACACTCCCCAATCTGTGACTCTTGTAACTCACCATGCATGTGATTCCTCTAACCTGCCATCCATATCAGGGTCTTTGCACACTTCTGCTGGAAGGTTCTTCTCTAAAATATCCACTATGTATCCTCATTTTCTTTTCTTTTCTTTTTCTTTCCTTCTTTCTTTTCTTTTCTTTTCTTTTTTTTTTTTTTTGAGATGGAGCCTTGCTTTGTCGCCTAGGCTGGAGTTCAGTGGTGCATTCTCGGCTCTCTGCAACCTCCGCCTCCTGGTTTCAAGCAATTCTCCTGCCTCAGCCTCCTGAGTAGCTGAGATTACAGGCGCCTGCTACCACGCCTGGCTAATGTTTGTATTTTTAGTACAGATGGGGTTTCATTGGTTGGCCAGGCTGGTCTTGAACTCCTGACCTCGTGATCCGCCTGCCTTCGCCTCCCAAAGTGCTGAGATTACAATCGTGAGCCACCACGCCCGGCCTGTGTATCCGAATTTTCTTAAGGTCACTAGTCAGAAGTCACTTTATTGGAAAGGCTATCCTCCATTTAATGGTGAAGACGTTAAATGGTACTTGTACTTCTTTCCCAAAAAATGACACTTTTATCAGTTATTTTACTACAGTACCTGGAACACGTAAACTTTCAAGAAATATTTGGTGAATGAATGCATGTTAATCTGAATTTAGTATTGCAGTCTTCATTACTAGAAAGCATTTACATGTTTTAACTGTCAGGGAGCAACGCTGGTAAGTGATTAATTCCCTATCAATAAAATGGATAGAGTACTATTCATGCTACATGTTCTCACAGTTGTGGCAAGGGTTATTAAATTGCCAACTGTAGTACTAAACTTATATTAATGTTGTACTCATTAGTATTACTCTTGTTATGTTCAGAGGAAATATGGAATAAAAGTAAGATCATGGGCCTGGTTCAAATCTGAAATTCTGCTACGTCCTAGTTGGGTGATCTAGGTCAAGTTTCTTAACTCCTCTGAGTCTTAGATTCTTCGTATGAAAAATGGAAAAAATGCTAGCACCTACTTCTCAGGATTGTTTTGAAAAACAAATTAATTAATATATTTAAGCTTTTAGCACAGAGCCTAGTACATACTGTGTGTGCAGTAATTACAAACTATTACTAGTGAGTATAATAGGATGTGAAAATTCATGACATCAAACAACTAGAACCGAGATTTATACACACACACACAGACATATGTATACACACACACAGACATATGTATACACACACACACACACACACATATAATTGTTTTTGCAACAGAGTCTAGCTCTGTCGCTCAGGCTGGAGTGCAGTGGCATGATCTCGGCTCACTGCAACCTCTGTCTCCCGGGTTCAAGCAATTCTTCTGCCTCAGCCTCCTGAGCAGCTGGGACTACAGGCGCGTGCCACCATGACTAGTTAATTTTTGTATTTTTAGTAGAGATGGGGTTTCACCATGTTGGCCAGGCTGGTCTCGAACTCCTGACCTCAGGCGATCTGCCCACCTCAGCCTCCCAAAGTGCTGGGATTACAGGCGTGAGCCACCGTGCCTGGCCTGCAGTAGGATTTTAGAGAGATGTGTTTGTGAGAGAGATTTGTGCCCAAAGGGTTTTATTTTAAATTTTTAAAATATTTATAAAATAGAGACAAGATCTTACTATGTGGCCCAGGCTGGTCTCGAACTGCTGAGCTCAAGTGATCCTCTCTCTTTGGCCTCCCACAGGCGTGACTCACCACAGCCGATCCACTCAAAGCATTTTAACTTAGGGAGGTGAGTGTTGACACAGACAAACCAATGCCATTGCAATATTTTCATGACTTAGATTTCCCGAGAGAAGGGGATATGCCCTACCACACAGGTTCACGGTGGGAAGCACCAGGGCTTGGCTTGGAAGCAGAGGCAGGAAGGAATGAGGAGCCCAAGCAACAGCCTTTATTATTAGGCTTTCCAAGGGAAAGGTCAGGCAGGGCAGGGTGAACAGCTTCACACTGGTAGTTTGAGTAATTACAGTAAGTTTGGAGCAACAGAGACTGCCCCTAGCTGCCTGGTACCCGGTGCTGGGTTGATTTAGGACAGAGAAAATATCAGCTTACTGTGTGAGAGTTAGATAAAGGAGGTGGATGCTTGCATAGGTAGGGTGTGTTCCTAAGTGAGTTGTTACTATTTGTATTAGTCCATTCTCACGTTGCTAATAAAGACATACTCAAGACTGGGTAATTTATACAGGAAAAAGTGGTTTAATGGACTCACAGTTCTGCATGGCTGGGGAGGCCTCACAATCATGGTGGAAGGCACATCTTACATGGTGGAAAGCAAGAGAGAATGAGAGCCAAGCGAAAAGGGAAATGCCTTATAAAACCATCAGATCTCGTGAGACTTATTCCTTACCATGGGAACAGTATGGCAGAAACTGCCCCCATATTCAATTATCTCCACTTGGCTCTGCCCTTGACATATGGGGATTATTACAACTCAAGGTGAGATTAGGGTGGGGACAGAGCCAAACCATATCGCTACTTTTAGGAATCAGCTAGTCCTGGGAGGAGCAGTCTTTCCCCAAGTCTATGAGGCCCCTCAAGCTGTCAAAATACTAGCCTGGCACAGTGGCTCACAGTTGTAATCTCAGCACTTTAGGAGGCCAAGGTAGGAGGATTATTTGAGCCCAGGAGTTTGATATCAGCCTGGGCAACATTGCAAGACCCTGTCCCTACAAAGAAAAAAAAAAGAATTAGCCAGGTATGGTGGCATACAACTGTAGTCCAGCTACTCAGGAGGCTGAGTGGGAAGTTTGAGGCTGCAGTTGGCAATGATCGTGCCACTGTACTCCAGCCTGGGCAACAAAGTGAGACACTGTCTCAAAAAAAAAAAGTCAAAACATTATAGGATACAGAAAATTAAGACAACATGATTCATGTGTGTGTGTAAGTATGCATTAGCTTGTGTGAATGTGTACATGAGAGAGAGAACAAGAGAGAAAGAGAGACTATGAATACCCACAGCTTAGGGATGACTGAAGTAATTATTCTAGCAACGAGGAGTAAATTCTTCAACGTGACCTGCCGGGTGGTTGCTTATCTCCACCTTCCTTCCTTTCTAACATCCTAGTGATTGTTTCTGTCCCACATTCGCGCTATGGAAGTCATGCAAACAAATATAAATTAACAAATAGTATCGTTTGCCTTAGACCTGTAAAGAAAGGTCTTTTGGAGTCATTGCATGAAATTCCAGAATTCTTACTTGGTTGGATTTAACTTTATTTGCAGGAGGAATTTTCTCTGATGGGATCAGTCACTTGTGGTGTGATGTATCTTCATTTTGATGTGGATAGTCCCACATAAAACAATTAAAAAAACAAAAATAAGTAAATAAAAATCTATGTTTTTAAGATTCTATATGAGTGCAGGACATGATCAATGATAAATAAAACAGCCCCGTAAACAGCACAAGCCTCCCGAATTTAACTATAGAGGATTATACAGTAGAATTTTTTGTTATTATTTTTTCTCATCATAATTTCAGAAGTTGGGAGCATGGGGCTGACACAGTGCTCAGTGCCACGGTCATGGGACCAGGGTTCTTTTTTTCCACTTGGCCACCTCTGACATGCTAGCTTTCATTCTTGTGCATCTCACCCCATGGTTGCAAAGTGGCTGCAGTTCCTCCAAGCATCACACCTGCACTCCATGCAGTAAGGAGGGAAAAAACCAAAGGCGGTAAAGAATCCAGTTAGATGATTTGATCCTATTTTAGTAGGAAAGCACAGCTTCTCTGCAAGACCCCACCAGTAGACTTCGGTATAATCCTCATTTACCAGAGGCTGGGGAATGCTTATGTTTCCTATCTAAAATTGATCTCTGCAGCCAGGCATGGTGGCACATGCCTGTAAATCCAGCTACTCGGGAGGCTGAGGTGGGAGAATCACTTGAACCCAGGAGGCAGAGGTTGCAGTGAGCTGAGATGTTGCCACTGCACTCCAGCCTGGGCGACAGAGTGAGACCCTGCCTCAAAATAAATAAATAAGTAAATAATAAAAAATGAAAAATAAAATTGATCTCTGAAAATAGATTTGGTAACGATTTCATATCAGAAGAAAGAAGAAAGGAAGGGAGGGAGGGAGGAAGGAAAGGAAGGAAGGAAAGAAGGGGAAGGGAAGGGAAGGAAAGGAAGGAGGAAAGGAGGGAGTGAGGGAGGGAGAGAAGGAAGGAGGGAAAGAAAGAAAAGAAGAAAACAGAAATGGAGGAAAAAAGGAAGGAAAGAAGAGAGTGAGAAAGAGGGAGGGAGGAAGGGAAGAGGAGGGAGGGAGAGACAGAAGAGGGAGGGAGAAAAGGATAAAGAATGATTAACTTTGCCAAATTACTTTTGTCAATTTCAGATGTGAAAGTGGCATTTAGCCTTGGATCATTTTTAATTTTGTTTGTACCTAATCAGATTGAGGTAGAATTTTAATTTGGTATTCCCAGAATTACCCAATTCCCATCTGGGTCATCATTATTATCTCCAAATATTCTCATGACAAGATTTCTAAAAATGTCTGCAAGTTTGCAGTGAAATTGTGCATTGTTCTTAGAGTTGAAGAAATGCTACTGTTGCTGTGTAATTCTGTGCAGAAGAGTATTATCAATCACTAGAAAAAGCTTTTGAGAAAAACATCTTTAACGAAAAGAGTCCTAAAAGCACCACAAAGATGGTATCATACATAATGCAACTTGTTTTTTAGGTGCAACTGTGTGGAAAGCTCATTGTGTGACTCCTAAATTCTACCCTGAAGGAACAGGTGCCTGCTATGGGAGTGGAATATGTTCATGGTCGGGGGATGTAACCTACCACGACCCACCACTCCTCTTTGACATCTCAAGAGACCCTTCGGAAGCCCTTCCACTGAACCCTGACAACGAGCCATTATTGGACTCCGTGATCAAAAAGATGGAGGCAGCCATAAGAGAGCATCGTAGGACACTAACACCTGTCCCACAGCAGTTCTCTGTGTTCAACACAATTTGGAAACCATGGCTGCAGCCATGCTGTGGGACCTTCCCCTTCTGTGGGTGTGACAAGGGAGATGACATCCTTCCCATGGCTCCCTGAGACCATGGGGACCACGTGTTACCCACCACAAACTTACTGTTACAACGGTCATAGGAGCAGAGCTCACCTGACTCATTCATTCCATTTGGGATAAAAACTGATGGCCCAACCCATTGTTTTATCCTCAGAAATCAGTTCTTTCAAGAGCTCGGTGAAATTAAAGTGGGCCCATAAAACAGTGAACCTGGAGGGGAGCATTTGTTGTATAATTTTTTTCTGGTATATAATTGTGCCATTGCCCAAGGAAAAGAGCAAATCAAGGTGACTTCAGCAGATTCTTGTAGAGCTTTTGTTCCTAGAATTCATGGAAGCATCAGGTCCAATGTCATAAGTTAGAAACTTCTGCTTGCAGATTCTATACCCAGGCATGCTAGCTTTCTAATAAATCATGATAAGTACTTAATTTTTTCATGAAGCAGAGGGTCACATAAAACTTGAAGTAGTGCTATTATAGTCAGTTTGACTTCTTGATTTTCTCTCTTTCCTTCTTTTCTCTTCCTGTCCGATACACATCTGGTTATGAGAAAAAATGCTGGGCTGAAGTTCTTGACTTTGCTTCCTCGTAGCTATATCATCGTGGAAATGTCTCTGTGATTTGGTTTCTTCATGTGTAAAATAAGGAAAACCAGTGTCTACTTCACAGAGTAGCTATGAGGATTACATGCATTAATTAATGTGAAATCGCCTTGTGTAGAATAAGCAGTCAATAAATGTTATTATTACAAATGTTGTTGTAAGCATCATCAATTGCAGTTAATCATGATTCCTTAAACACAAAATAAGAAAAATGGCAAAGAGTCAACATTTAAGAAAAAATAAAGAAACATGGCTAAAACAATTATTTAATTGAAGAAAGACATTTGGCAATACACATAGGAAGCAATTCAAAGCAGGATAAACAAACATAAATCCAAAATTTGAAGCATTTGTGACTGCAGACTACAAAAGACAAAGAAAGGATCTACAGATGGATGCAGGGCAGGTGAGCCCCAAATTGGGGCTTAGCCTGGGAGGGTTCTTGGCTTCCCTCAGGAAATAATTCAAGAGTAAGCCAGTGGTGGAAGCAACAGCTTTATGGAGAAGGTAGTGTCACAGTTCTGTGACCGCTCCTGCAGAGAACAGGAGCTCAGGGCACTGCTGCAGTCATATTTATACCCACTTTTAATTGCATGCAGATTAATGGGCAGTTTATGCAGAAATTTCTAGGAAAAGGGTGGTAACTTCTGAGTGCTCAGGTCATTGCCATAGAAGAGGCCAGTAATGCCCAGATGTTGCCATGGCAACGGTAAACTGACATGGCATGCTGTTAGGCATGTCTTATGGAATGCTGCTTCCACGGTTTAGCTAGTCCTCAGTTTGGTCCTCTGTCTGCTTCTGCTTCTTCTTCTTACCATTCCTGGGCTCAAGCAATCCTCCTGCCTTGGCCTCCCAAAGTGCTGGGATTACAGGTGTGAGCCACCACATGTGGCCAACAATGAATGTTCTTTATTTTATTATACTTTATATTTTGAGATAGAGTCTCACTCTGTCAGCCAGGCTGGAGTGCAGTGGTGCGATCTCAGCTCACGGAAACCTCTGCCTCCTGGGTTCAAGTGATTCTCCTGCCTCAGCCTCCTGAGTAGCTGGGATTACAGGCACACACCACTACAACCAGCTAATTTTTGTATTTGTAGTAGAGACAGGATTTAACCATGTTGACGAGGCTGGTCTCAAACTCCTGACCTCAAGCCATCCACCTGAATCAGCCTCCCAAAATGCTGGGATTATAGGCGTGAGCCACCGTGCCAGCAACAATGAATGTTCTTAATATCACCAGCCTGTGCACTTAAACATGATTTAAAATGGTAAATTTTGTTATGTGTTATTTTACCGTAATTAATTTTTTATTTTTATTTTTTTGAGATGGAATTTCCCTCGGTCGCCCAGGCTGGAGTGCAGTGGGAGATCTTTTCTCAAAAACAAAACAAAACCCCAAAAAACGACCGAACAAACAAATGCAATAACAACATCTTTTGCAATTTTTGAAGTTTGAAGATTACTTATTTCACTCAGAGCTCCCTTGTATTACTTGTCTTTAATGCTGTTCTCAAATTTGTGTGTGTGTGTGTGTGTGTGTGTGTGTGTGTGTGGAGAGAGAGAGAGAGAGAGGGCAGCTAGCAGGTCCTACATCACCCCAAATCCATCATTTTCTCTTTATTCAATTCTGCAGTGGTGCGATCTCGGCTCACTGCAACCTCCGCCTCCTGGGTTCAAGCAATTCTCCTTCCTCAGCCTCCCCAGTAGCTGGGATTACAGGCGCCTGCCACCACACCCAGCTAATTTTTTGTATTTTTAAGTAGAGACAGGGTTTCTCTATGTTGGCCAGGCTGGTCTCGAACTCCTGACCTCAGGCGATCCACCCGCCTCGGCCTCCCAAAGTGCTGGGATTACAGTCGTGAGCCACCTCACCCGCCCCCATTCTGCTATTTCTTATCCCTCTTTACATTGCCGCCACACTGCAATGTAAATGAACCTTTGACCTAAATGAACCAATTAATTATGCCCCCACTTCACTAATGGGCCAGTAGAGGGCGCTAGACAAACATTTCTCAACTACTCGGTCAATGCGTTCAAGCATGCCACAGGTGTTCTTGCCAGAGACTTGTCATTGATGTTTTCTTGAGCCATTAGAAGGAAATGGCCATGAGGAAAAGACTCGGTTTGTTTTATGTTAATCCAGGGGATATGATGGTAGACAGGTACCAACCAGACATGTCCATTTCAGACAGTCAAAGTAGCCAATCTGTCCTCCACAATTCAGCATTTTTAGAGAAATAAAAAATGGTGCTGAAACATGCAGAGTCTAAAACTGAATGTCTGCTTTTCAAGTTCTTTCTAATTATTGGCTAGGGAAAAATCAGTGTCACTTAACTTCTCTGTAGTGCAATGTCTCAACTTTAAAATGACTACAATAGCAAATGCTTCACAGAGTTGCTGCAAAGATTACATAGATAAATATGCTAAAACACAAGAGGCTGGAACGAGCACTTTAAGATGACAGTAATTTTATTTTATTACAAGAAAGACTGAGGTTGAATTTTCTTAACCCAGAACTTAGATTAGGAAGAAGTGGTCATTAAAATATACCATGCATTATTACTTATTATGATCACCATTCTGTGCAATAGATCACTAAGCTTATTGCTCCTGGGAGGGGATAGATTTATTAACTTGCCTGATGTAATCATTCCACATTGTGAACATATATCAAAGCATTCCATGGTACTCTCTCTCTATATAATATTATATATAATGATATATATAAAATATTATATATGATGTTATATATAAAATACTATATAAAATATTATATATAATGTTATATAATGTATTATATATAATGTTATATAAAATATTATATATAATATATTATATATAATATATAAAATAATATATAATATATATAAAATTTATCAATTAAAAATAAAAATAAAATGCTGACAAAATAAGAGGTGTTAAATGAATGTATAAGAAACATGAGGTAGCTGAAGTAGGAGTCTTACTCAAACCATCTGCCCTGATCTGTCTATCATCCCATGCTGGGACATGAAAAGGCACATATTCAGAGGACTGGGGGAATTGAGAGAGAGTGAAGGACAGACAGAGTCTTCATCAGGGACGCTCCCACACGGGAAGCCTCCTACCATGAACCTTAAAGACGTGAGTTCTGGAAGGTGTCTGAGAAGAGATTTTCTGTGGTTTTGCCAGAGAGCTGGCAACGAGGTGATGGGAGCAAACCCTTCCTTCATTATTATATTTTCCAAAACTCACAGCATTATTTTGGAGAATTGTTAAGGTAGTAGGAGGGAGATTTAAGAAATAGCCCCAGAGTGTCTTTGTGTTCACTGCCCTGCATGTTTGCCAGGAAGAACATATTCCTCAGGTATTAGTCTCGTGCTGCTGATAAAGACATACCCAAGACTGGGTAATTTATAAAGGAAAGAGGTTTAATGGACTCACAGTTCCACATCACTGGGGAGGCCTCACAATCATGGCAGGAGGCAAAAGGCACATCTCACATGGTGGCAGGCAAGAGAGAAAAAAGAGCCAAGTGAAACCTCTTATAAAACCATCAGATCTCATGAGGCTTACTCACTACCATGAGAACAGCGGAAACCACCCCCATGATTCAATTATCTTTCACTGGGTTCCTCCTGCAACACGTGGCAATTATGGGAGGTACCACTGAAGATGAGCTTTAGGTGGGGACACAGCCAAACCATATCACCTTAGGTATGGAGAGACTGAAGAAATGAATGTGCCATTTTTGATCTTTACAGAGGGTTTCAAATTTGCAAATGTTCAAAAATGTTATCCCTCAAAGACCTTTGAGGAAAAAGTTAGTTGATTGACTCCAGCAAAATGGAATGTCATCCAAGAAAGGTGAGAGTAGCCAAGCACAGTGGCTCATGCCTGTAACCACAGCATTTTGGGAGGCTGAGGTGGGAGGATCGCTTGGGTCCAGGAGTTCAAGACCAGCCTGGACAACATAGTGCAATCTTATCTTTACTAAAAATTCCTTTAAAATTGCTGAGTGTTTACTAAAAATTTGTTTAAAATTGCTGAGTGGCACATGCCTGTAGTCCCAGCTACTCAGAAGGCTGAGGTGGGAGGATCACTTGAGCCCAGGACATTGAAGCTGCAGTGAGCTATGACTACACTACTGCACTCCAGCCTGGGTGACAGAGCAAGACCCTGTCTCAAAATACTACTACTACTACTACTACTAATAATAATAATAAAAAGAAGAGAGTACACAGGAAGCAGTGCTGAATAAATAAATGTATAAAACAAAGTCTGAATGTGTTAGTGCACAGTTGTGAAAATAATCTGGAGTTAACATTTCACATGGGAGGTAATTGAAAGAGCAGAGAAGAAAGAGAGAATGAGCATATGTTCATGTTTTTGTTTCGTCTGGGAAGAAGACATAGGTAATGACTATCTTTATACTTGATAGAAAATATAAGCTTAAATACGTGTGCTGACAGGTGAAAGGTGGTTACCACCAGAAAACTAGAAAAGATGTGTACAAGTTTCAGAGCCTTAATGGGAAATGCGTGGATTGAAGAAAACCTGATTCATGCAATCAGAGGTGGGTGGGAAAGAATTACACCGAAGAAGCAGAAAATCTGATATATGTAAAAAAGGGAAAATAATATAAAGTGAAACTGCAGGACTCAATCCAAATATAACCATGATCATAATAAACATGGATGGATTAAAATTCCTTTAAAAAAGATAGGCTTTCTGAATGGGAAAATAAACATAAAATCCAGACATACAGTAGTGTAGGAGGCAGCTTAATTAAAAACAAAATGTTGAAAATAAATGGATGCATTTGATATGATTCTGTTCCACTATCCAATCTAAGTAATGATCAATTATTTTATAGATTGTTCTTCAGTTTTTTTGTTGTTGTTGTTGTTTTTTTTTGAGACAGAGTCTCCCTTTATCCCTCAGGCTGGAGTGCAGTGGCGCGATCTTGGCTCACTGCAACCTCTGCCTCCCAGGTTCAAGCAATTCTCATGCCTCAGCCTCCACAATTGCTGGGAGTAGAGGCACCTGCCACCACGCCCGGCTAGTTTTTGTATTTTTAGTAGAGACGGGGTTTCACCTTGTTGGCCAGGCTGGTCTAAACTCCTGACGTCAGGTGATCCGCCCGCCTCAGCCTCCCAAAGTGCTGGAATTACAGGCTTGAGCCCCTGTGCCCAGCCTTCAGTTTGGTTTTGTCCAGTGTTTTCTCATGATTAGACTGAGGTTATGCATTTTTGGCAAAAAAATCATCAGAATTGATGTAAGTTTTCAGTGTGTCATGTTACGGAGTGCATGATGTCTGTATGTCCTGTCCTGGTGATGTTAAATTTCATCACCTGGATTAAGTGGTGTCTGTTGGAATTCTCCACTGTGAAATTATTATTTTTTCTGATCCAGGAAAGGTTAAGCAAGAGTCTGGCACCATTTGAAGTCTAATAAGAAACATTTACTACCTGATTTCTCTGAAGCCTGCTACCTGCGGGCTACATGTGCATAATAAAAACTTTGGTCTCCTCAACGCCTTATCCTCACCCAGACATTTCCTTTCTATTGATTACAGGTCTTTAATCAGAAAATCCTGGAATCCACCTACGACCTGGAAGTTCCTCACTTTGAATGGAATCCCACCTTTCTGGACTAAGCCAATGTACGTCTCACATGTGTCGATTGATGTCTCCTGTCCCCGTAAATTGTATAAAGCCAAGCTGTCACCCAACCACCTTGGGCACTTGTTCTCAGGACCTCCTTGGGGCTGTGTCGTGAGCCATTGGTTAAATGAATAACTCTTTTCAAATATTTTACAGAGTTTGACTCTTTTCATGGACATTAATTGGTGCCCTACACGTGGGGCCTCAGAAAAGACTCAGAATCCTTGACGAAGTTGCCCGAACCCGGAGCTAAGTTACCCGCAGGGCCATTGGAAGCCCTCCCTGGCTTTAGGTTTCTCCTCCAGTGGAACCGGTGAGTCCTCTGCAGCTCTGGACCTTCCATTTGGTGGATGGTCCTTGGTTCATTCTGAGCTGTTTTTCTACCTCCTTTTTATTTTTCTCCTAGGAAGTTGTTGTATAGGATCCTACTTTACGTTTGGTGGTGCATTCTAAATGGTCTTCTCCACTGCCCTTTCCCCCCCAAATTAATGTCGATTGGCCTGTGAGTACATTTGCGTGAGAGACTGAACTGCCACTTTTGTGGCGTAATTTTGAATTGCCAAATGAGAGGCTGACCTCCTCAGCTTGGAAAAGAAAGGGAGTTTTGCTCCTCCTAGCCAAAAACCACCCCTGGGTGGTAGGGGTTGAGTGGGAGTCTCTGGGGGATTGACTCCTGCCATGATGTGCAGTGACCCTACAGGGAACCGCACAACAAAATTAATTTTAAGAGGCTCATCCAGGAGACAGGTGTAAGAGCTGATCACTTGCTATGTTGAGCCCTGTCAGAGGTCTAGACCTCTGGAGAGAGAAACTCAGACACGTGAAAGGGTAGAAAGACTCAGTGGTGACACACAGTGTAGTCCCTCTCACAGCCAGCACACTTCAATCCACCCTACTAAAACCCAGGCCACAGTTTAGTTCCTCATTTTTAAATAAAAGTGGGAGACATAGCATGTAAGGATGAGGAAAGGCGGAGACAGCGACCCCCATTTGGGCACCCCTTTTGGTTCTCTGCTTCCTCTACTTGCAAGTATTTGTGTAAGTGGGAAAAGCTTGAGGGCATGCCAGGTCAAACAAGAAGCTTCCTGTTACATATTATGTCTGTGCTTGTTCACACTTTAAACTGCTGCACACATTACACCAGAGAAAATTCCAGCCCAAAGGTCAACCTGCAACCAATCAGTTCCTAAGTCCTCTATTTTGCTATTTTCTTTTCTGCCTACTTTAAATCTTCTGTTTACTTTTTGTTCTTTTCTTTTCTTTTCTTTTTTTTTTTTGAGACAGAGTCTTGCTCTGTCACCCAGGCTGGAGTGCAATGGCGCTATCTACTGCAGCCTCTGCCTTCCAGGTTCAAGCGATTCTCCTGCCTCAGCCTCCCCAGTAGCTGGGATTACAGACGTGCGCCACCACGTCTACGTAATTTTTGTATTTTTAGTGGAGACAGGCTCTCACCATGTTGACCAGGCTGGTCTCGAACTCCCGACCTCAAGTGATCCGCCGGCCTCGGCCTCCCAAAGTGCTGGGATTACAGGCGTGAACCACCACTCCTGGCCCTTCTGTTACTTTTCCACTGCTGTTGAGATAGAAGTCACTGTTGGGATCCAACCTTTTTGTTTGTATAAACTGGTGAGTTTGTGTTGATATCTCTTGCTAGAGTTCTGAAGTAAAAGCTATAGGATCTTTGTGTGAGTGTGCATGCGTGTTTAGATGTGTTTATGTACATGCACATATGTGTGCACATACATACATTTTTTACGTGCTTTAGCCCTGAAGTGTCCAATTGGCTTCAAGTCAAAGAGTACTCATAAATTAAATAATAAGCCAAAACGCTTTTCAAGTTCACGTGACTTACATAAATCTTTAATAAATAAGCTGGCTTTAAAATTATTGGTACGATAGTATTAGAAATATCTTAAAAATTGTCAGCATACATGTTTGTTTGCATTTACTGATCAAGCAGTTTCATATTTACCTCTGACAGATATTATCAGGTGTCAAAATTTGCCATAAGGCTTACAAAACTATAAACCCAGCAACCCAGCATGAAACACAATAATCTTTGTTTCTGTACTTTTTGAGAAATAAGACGTTTAATGTTATTAGTGTAGTAAAAAGAGCTAAATCCCAAGTTATCAGTAAAATATCTATATATTTAAAATTTTTGTTTAGGCAAACACAGAAAATTCGTAGACTATAAAAATGGTTAACAGGGAAATAACTTTAAATGATGACTATGAGAGTTTTCACAGATAATCTAGGTAAAAGATTTTATAAAATTAATTAGGTAAATGTAATGAAACAAATGCCTGTAAATAAATATAATTTAGAATCTAAAGTTAAATAATAGATATTCACTAAATGTCTGGGCCATTTTCAATTTAAATAAATTGTATTATAGAAAAACTTTTCTAAAAAATATGTTCTTATTCAAAGCTAAGTTATTTTCATCTAATTCCATGTTTATTTATTTATATTTTTTGAGATGGAGCCTCGCTCTGTCTCCCAGGCTGGAGTGCAATGGTGCAGTCTCAGCTCACTGCAACCTCTGCCTCCCAGGTTCAAGCGATTCTCCTGCCTCAGCCTCCCTTGTAGCTGGGATTACAGGTGCCCACCACCATGCCTGGCTAATTTTTGTAATTTTAGTAGAGATAGGGGTCTTGCCATGTTGGCCAGGCTGGTCTCGAACTCCTAACCTCAGGTGATCCACCCACCTAAGCCTCCCAAAGTGCTGGGATAACAGGTGCAAGCCACCGCACCCGGCCAGATTCTAGGTTTATTTAAGGGTTATTTATGAAATATGGTAAAAGGAACCAAGAAACAAGAGATGTAAAGAAAGTTAGGCTGCGTGCATTGGGTCACACCTGTAATCCCAGCACTTTGGGAGGCTGAGGCAGGCGGATCATGAGGTCAGGAGTTTGAGACCAGCCTGACCAACACAGTGAAACCCCACCTCTACTAAAAATATAAAAATTAGTCAGGCATGGTGGCACGTGCCTGTAATCCCAGCTACTCAGGAGGCTGAGGTAGGAGAATTGCTTGCACCCGGGAGGCAGAGGTTGCAGTGAGCCAAGATCGTGCCACTGCACTCCAGGCTGGGTGACAGAGCGAGACTACTCCATCTCAAAAAAAAAAAGAAGAAGAAAGTTACAAGGAGGTATTTTTGGTAAGAAATGTTAAAAGAAAAATAATTTTGTATGAGAAAGAATCTTGTTGTTTAAGAGAGATGTTTAGGACAGAACAGAAAATCCAAGCAGGATGTATATGGTCTGTGCAAGTCATAATACAGTCTGTAAAAAAGGAATTCAAAAAAATTTTTATGTAATTAAGTTTGCTATAACTAAAAGGAAATTATAATCATTCTAGGTATTGGACTTCAATAATAAAAATACAGTAATGCCAAAGGAGATCATTGGTTAGAACAAGATTTTCTTAAAATACTGATGTACTCAGTGAAATTGCAAGAAGTTTTTTATTTTTGAATTCCATAATCTCTTCTTGAAATTCTTCAGATGGACATCCTAGGGGTTCCACTTCTGCTGCATCCTGCTTGCCTCAGAGCTTTCCCTCTTTTGAAAAGGCCTGGGATGGTAACTCTCTCCTTCAACTTTTGCTGGCTCCCGTAATTTTTTAAAAATTAGTAGTCTAAAGGAAGAGAGAGAATTTTTGAAAAGAGGCAAGTGAAAAATGTTATAGGATGTGCCTCTATCTGTGTGTCTGTCTATAAGTTTATTTATTGTCTGTTTGTTTGATTGATTTGTTTATTTTGGAGACAGGGTCTCACTCTGTCACCCAGGCTGGAGCGCAGTGGTGTGATCTTGGTTCACTGTTCCCTTGAGCACTGGGCTCAAGGGATCCTCCTGCCTCACCTCAGCCATCCATGTAGCTGGAACCACAGGTGCATACTATCTCGCCCAGCTAATTTTTTGTATTTTTTATGTAGAGATGGGGTTTTGCCATGTTGGCCAGGCTGGTCTCAGTCCTGAGCTCAAGCGATCCACCCGTCTTGGCCTCCTAAAGTGCTAGGATTACAGGCGTGCGGCACCATGCCTGGCCTTGTCTGTAAGTTTCTATCTGTCATGAGGAAGTAATATTTCAGTACCAAATTATATGAAAGAGCTCTAATCAAATGGCTTACAGAAAAGCAAGTGCTTATCAGACAACCAAAAGCTAGCTCAGATGCTTTTAATTGACATTCCTTTAGTAATCTTTGGTAAGACTAATTTGGTAAATTTAATTTCAAAATCCTGTCCAGTGGTTTAAAATCTTAGAGTCACGTTAGATGGGACTGTTCCCCTGACCTTGACCCCCTTCGTGGGCAGGAACTGGAGTGGCTCATGTTACTCAGCCTGCAGTTTGTGGACAGCTATGTGTTAACAGCTCAGTGAAGGGTCAAGGTGACAGCCTTCTGCACCTGTCCTTTTGGACACCGACTTCTTGTTTGGTGTCCAAGAATCATCAGGTCACACAAACTGAAAGATGATGAATGTGGAGGACTTTATTGAGCAGTGGAAGTGGCTCTTGGTGGAAGAGGAGCTGGAAAGGGGATGGTGTGTGAAGAAGGTGATGTTTCTCTGAAGCCTAGCCTTCTCTGGCTGGGCTCCCCTCCAAAACCACACCGTCTGAAGTTAGTCATGTTTATCTGTAGTCTCCAATGCTCAGTTACTTCTCTGCTCGCCACTCAGTAGCTTGTATCCCTGCCGGTCAGCTGCTTGTGTTGCTTTTTTCGTTTTCGTTTTCTTTTTCGTTTTTCTTCCTGCCAGCTGGTCTGGTCCTTATGGGCACAGGATAGGGGGCAGGGCAGGCCAAAAAGGCAATCATCTGGGCAGAGAAACGAGGTCAGCTGCTTTCACTAGGGCCGAGCTTCCAGACTTGAGGTTGTAGTTTAGCCGGGAGCCCAGCCATCCTGTATCAATGTTAGATTAAATTAGGCAATCCTAGGTTTTGCACTGGAAATTAGGGTTACTGGGAGTTGGAATAGTAGGAGAGTAAGATGTATTTTTGGTGAGGTTTATAAAAACACAAAGATGTGGTTTTTGCCAAAGAAAATGTAATGTTTAGAGGCTATTTAAAGGTCACTTTAAAATAAATGGAAAATTATGTAGATAAAACTCATTGGAGAAAGAGAAAAATAAAGAGGTGGGGAATGAGAAACCTTTGACTTTTGGGTGGCCACGTGGTCACACATGGTAATGAAGTGGCATCATTGTCTGGGGTAAATACCCGAGATTCATTGTCTCATGGCCACAGAAAACGAGGACGTGGACACACAGAATGAGGTTGAGAGCAGAAGTTTAGTAGGCAAAAGAAAGAGAAGAGCTCTCTGCAGCAGAGCGGGGTCCTGGAGAAGTGGGTTGCTGCTTCTTTGCTGAAATGCAGCAAGTTTTATAGATGAGCTTGAGGAGGCAGTGTATGATTTACACAGGACGCAAAAGATTGGTTGGACCAGGTGTACCATTTGCATAGGGCACGTAAAGCTGGTTAGGACTAGATGTGTCATTTGCATAGGGCATGAAAAGCTGGCCTAATCTTTTTTTTTTTTTTTTTTTGAGATAGAATTTTGCTCTTGTTGCCCAGGCTGGAGTGCAATGGCGCCATCTCGGCTCACTGCAACCTCCACCTCCCGGGTTCAAGTGATTCTCCTGCCTCAGCCTCCTGAGTAGCTGGGATTACAGGTGCCTGCCACCACACCCGGCTGATTTCGTACTTTTAGTACAGATGGGGTTTCTCCATGTTGGTCAGGCTGGTCTCAAACTCCTGACCTCAGGTGATCTGCCCAACTCGGAGCCTAATCTTTTATTATGCAGATGGACTCTTTACCTGGCTAGTGCCATGTCGCCTGTTTTTTTTGTTTGTTTTGTTTTGTTTTGTTTTTTGAGACGGAGTTTCACTCATTTTGTCCAGGCTGGGGTGCAGTGGCGTGATCTTGGCCTAATGCAACCTCTGCCTCCCGAGTTCAAGCAATTCTCCTGCCTCAGCCTCCTGAGTAGCTGGGATTACAGGCATGTGCCACCACGCCTGGCTAATTTTTGTATTTTTTTAAGTAGAGACGGGGTTTCACCATGTTGGCCAGGCTGGTCTCGAACTCCTAACCTCAGATGATCCGCCCGCCTCGGCCTCCCAGAGTGCTGAGATTACAGGCGTGAGCCACTGCGCCTGGCCTCTGGTTTTTTACTGTACACGTGGTGACAAAGAAAAGGGAAGACGGAGCCTCCATGTTGAACATACCTGGCTTCCAGGTAGCCCTTTCCCATTGGCACAGCTGCCAGCATTTACCCATGCAAGCTTCCAGCTTGCTTATTATCTATGCCTGCAGCTCTATTTTCCAGGCTGCTCTTTGTTAAAAAGAAATGATTTGGGGGCTCCTTTTTAAAAAGGGAAATTCTGCCAAGGACTCTTTTACCCTCACTATCTGCCTGAATAATTTCTTTCTAGTTCCTCTATCAGTAAGGAGATGCAGCTGGCTTGTCTTCAGTCACTAAAGGTCAAAGCCACCAGAGGAATTTAGAGATGGATCCTACTCATAGTCCCAGGGAATTTAGTTCACTGGATGTATAGCAAATGCAAATTAATAAGGAAAAAGTGAACTATTCAGTCCCTTGCTTACTGCCTATGTAGTTGCTAAAACCAAAGTAAAAGAGTGCTGCCTTGGGCGTGAAGGCAGCACCAAGCTCAGATGTGGGTCGGTCTCAGATCAGGCCAGTGACCTCAAAGCTTCCTACACAAGGAAAAATTAAGCCACGTCAACCAAAAGTTACCTCTGAGACCTGTGATTACCAAGAAGATAGACATGTGGAGAAAGGGCAAAACCAAGTTAACTATTAAACCCAGAGGGTATTTACGGGGCTGTTCAATCTTTTGGCTTCCCTGGGCCACACTGGAAGAAAAATTGTCTTGGGCCATGCATAAAATACACAAACACTAATGATAGCTGATGAGAAAAAAAAAAGGCAAGAAAATGTCGTAACATTTTCAGAAAGTTTACACGTTTGTGTTGGGCCACATTCAAAGCCGTCCTGAGCCACGTGCGGCCCGCGGGCCGTGGATTGGACAAGCTTGAAAAGGAATTGGTTCATCTTCTAGATTGGTATCGTCAGCTTCCCGAGTTCCCTTTTCTAAAATGGGTTGTAAGAATGACTACTTTAAAAACAGTATGTTTAATTTTTTTTTTTTTTGAGAAAGGGTCTCATTCTGTCACCCAGACTGGAGTGCAGTGGCATGATCTCAGCTCATCGCAACCTCCACCTCCTGGGTTCAGGTAATTCTCCCACCTCAGCCTCCTGAGAAGCTGGGATTACAGGCACACGCCACCATGCCCGGCTAATTTTTCTATTTTTTGGTAGAGATGGAATTTCACCATGTTGGCCAGACTGCTCTTGAACTCCTGACCTCAGGTGATCTGCCCACCTTGGCCTCCCAAAGTGCTGGGATTACAGGCGTGATCCACTCTGCCCAGCCGAGATGTTTAATTTTTAAATGCCACAGAAAGAAAGAGCATGTTTGGGCTGGTGCAGGGCCCGCAGCTCACTCACTATTAAACACTTGCTGATGAGTGTATGGGACCCAGATGCACAGAAAGTTTTTCCTGAGGAAATGGCCAGCCTGGTGGACTAGGTAAACACCCTACAAGGTCTGTTTATCCTGAAAAGGGGACTGCCCAGCCCTCCCTATAGAATGCCAAGTGGAGCACCCTAGATAAAGCAGCCGATGTGCTTCATATGCAAGCCATGTGGGATTGGCTTCATGATGACCGGGATATTCATCAGCTGAATATGCCCATTACCCAGTGTATTAGTCCGTTTTCATGCTGCTGATAAAGACATACCCGAGATTGGGCAATTTACAAAAGAAAGAGGGGTAATTAGACTTACAGTTCCACGTGGCGGCGGAAGCCTCACGATCATGGTGGAGGGCAGGGAGGAAGAAGTCACATCTTACATGGATGGTGGCAGGCAAAGAGAGAGAGCCAAGCGAAAGGAGTTTCTCCTTGTAAAACCATCAGATCTCGTGAGACTCATTCACTACCACAAGAACAATATGGAGGAAACTGCCACCAGAATTCAATTATCTCCCACCAGGTCCCTCCCACAGCAATGGGAATTATGGGAGATACAATTCAAGATGAGCTTTGGGTGTGGACACAGTCAAACTATATCACCGAGGTCATAGTGTGAAAGGAAAATAAATCTCAGGTCCCCAAAATCACTAAGCCAAGGGAAAAGTCAAGCTGGGAACTGTGTCAGGCAAGCCTGCCTCCCATTTGATTCTTAAATAAGACAGCTACAAAGATAAGAAGCTACATACCCCCCTCACAATTTGTGCTTAACGAAATTCCTTGTGGACAAAGGACAGACGGAACTCAAAGTCATCCTTCCAAGGCTCCCCTGAGACAAATGCTTATCTGATAACTTCCTCTGCCCCATTGCTTATGTAAAAGTACAGATTCACGGAGCCAGCCTAAATTGTGTATTCAGTGGAAAGCTGATCAAGGACTCAAAAGAATGTAACCTTTTGTCTCGTGTCTACTTCTAATCTGAAAGCTCCCACTTCAAGTTGTCCTGAATTACTGAACTGAGCCCATGTATGTCTTACACATATTGATTGATGTCTCATGTCTCCCTAAAATATATAAAAGCAAGCTGTGCCCTGAACACCTTGGGCACATGTCGTCAGGACTTCCTGAGGCTGTGTCACAGGTGCACGTTCTCAACCTTGGTAAAATAAACTTTCTAAATTGACTGAGACCTGTCTCAGATATTTTGGGTTCGCAATAGATTCTCAGTGTATTAATGATGTTAGCTGAAGAACTGTGAAGCTCATAAATTTGGAAAGGAAAGGTTTATTTCTATAAATGTTGTGGTTCAAGGGTCCCCTTCTACAAGAGCACCCCAGGTGACATGACTCTTGCAGAATCAAACAATGGTTTGAGAAACCTTATCAAATTTGCAGTTGTAGCTTTCCCTCATGGGTCTTACAGATGCTACCAAAAGACTAGGGTGTCAACGAGAAGAGACAAACTGTAAATTTTTTTAAGAGGTTTATTCTGAGCCAAATAGGAGTGACCATGGCCGCCCATGACGCAGACTTCAGGAGATCCTGAGAACATGCGCCCAATGTGGTCTGCGTACAGCTTGGTTTTCTACATTTTAGGGAGACATGAGACATCGATCAATACATGTAAGACGTACATTGTTTCCATTCAAAAAAGGTGAGATAACTCAAAGTGGGGGATTCCAGCTCATGGATGGACAAGACACAAAAGGTTGCATTCTTTTCGGTCTTTGATCAGAATACACAATTTACATGTGACGGAGGTTGGGGGGTGGGGGTGGTGGGTAGAGGAATAGTGACTGATGCCTGTTCAGTGAATCTGCATGTTTGCGTAAACAATAGGGCAGGGGAATCTATCAGATATGCATTTGTCTCAGGTGAGCAGAGAGGGCTGACTTTCACTTCTGTCTCTCCTTTGACCCACACCTGTGAAGATAAGCCAAGGTGAAATTGAACAGATCTGTTTTAGGGTAAAGATCTTGAGGTCCACAAAAAATTTCTTTGTGGGCAAATCATGAAAGAGGTATGCAGCTTTTTGTTTTGTTTTGTTTGTTTGTTTGTTTGTTTTTGTCTCCATAGCTGTCTTATTTAGGAGAAAATGGGAGGCAGGTTTTTCTGATGCAGTTCCCAGCTTGCCTTTTCCCCTTGGCTTGGGGATTTTGGTTTCCTTGCACTAATTAACAAACAAAATTAATAAATTAACAAACAAAAACAGGGAAGGGAAAAGTGAGTCAAAGGGCTCATGCCAGAAGGGTGGAAATCTTTAGATAATTATTTTGTTATTATTATTAATTTTTCTTTTTTTGAGATGGAGTTTCGCTCTTGTTGCCCAGGCTGACATGCAATGGTGCCATCTCGGCTCACTGCAACCCCGCCTCCCAGGTTCAAGTGATTCTCCTGCCTCAACCTCCTGAGTAGCTGGGATTACAGGCACCTGCCACCACGCCCAGCTAATTTTTTTGTATTTTTAGTAGAGACGAAGTTTCACAATGTTGGCCAGGCTGGAATCTTTAGATAATTGTTAAGAAATAAAAGAAAAGGAAAATTGATGGAGTTAAAACAAAAGACTTTACAACATGATCAAAGGTTGGGTAGGCCACAGGGAGCCCCAACTGGTCCCCCAACATGAAGGGGCCCCATGCCAGTTTTCTTCATTTGCCTCAGATTGGAGAAGTTTAAGAAAACTTGAGGCTGGGCATGGTGGCTCAAGCCTGTAATCCCAGAACTTTGGGAGGCCAAGGCAGGCGGATCATCTGAGGTCAGGAGTTCGAGACCAGGCTGGCCAACATGGTGAAACCCCGTCTCTACTAAAAATACAAAAAAATTTGCTGGGCGTCGTGGCACGCACCTGTAATCCCAGCTACTCAGGAGGCTGAGGCAGGAGAATCGCTTGAACCCAGGAGGCAGAGGTTGCAGGGAGCAGAGATCATGCCATTGCACTCCAGCCTGGGCAACAAGAGCGAAACTCTGTCTCAAAAAAAAAAAAAAAAAAAAGTTTTAGAGCAGGAATGAAAAGAAGGAAAGTACACTTGGAAGACGGCCAAGTAGCTGACCTAAGAGATCAAGTGTATGGTTGACCTTTAGACTTGGGGTTTTATAGGTTGGCATGCTTCTGGAGTCTTGTGTCCCTTCTCCGCTGAGTCTTCCCTTGGGGTTGGGCTGTCCACATGCACAGTGGCCTGCCAGCACTTGGGAGGGGAGCATGCGCAGTGTGTTTACTGGAGTTGGACGCATGCTCACTTGAGGCGTTCTTCCCTTACCAGCTGAATGTTCCTAGAAGGTTACAGACCAGTTAAACTCCACCGTTTTGCTTCTCAGTGTGCATGCTTGAGCCCACTCACTCACCTCCTGAGATCGTATTGGGAAACTGCTGACCACCAGTTTTAGGTGTTTTCTATTTACTGGGAGACGGCCTTTCCCTGGTGCTGACTGTGACCAATTATTATTTTAGAGAGACACTTTAATAACCGCCTGATGCTCGCCTGACATTCCTGGTGGGGCTGGGGAGAGCCTTTCCTGCCTTGCTCATGCCTGACTAGCTACCTACTGTAACAATAACTGAACTCTTTCTACCGATTTCCAGTGAGAAAATCTATGCATCTATCTATGACCTGCAAGCCCCCACTTTGAAGTGTGTCACCTTTCCTGGCTGAACCAATGTCCATCTTACATGTATTGAGGGGTGTCTTATGTCTCCCTAAAATGCATAAAGCCAATCTGTAACTCAACAACCCTGAGCACATGTTCTCAGGATCTCCTGAGGGCTGTGCTATGGGCCAGTAGTCACTCATATTTGGCTCAGAATAAATATCTTAGAATAGTTTACAGAGTTTGACCCTTTTCATCAGCAGAGGCATACACTCTTGCTATGGGATGTTAACCGAAGCTAATGGAAATAATGGTGTCCAAAAGAGTTCCGTGATGACACATAAATGGTTCATGTAGGACCTGCTACCTGGGGAATGCAAAGATAATATACAAGGAGGGAGCTTCTTTTTCCTCTTCAGACTGACTCTGTAACTATGTGAGAAGATTTTTGCCTTCCAAAGTTATTAGTGTGTTCATTTTTATCTCTTAGGAAAAAAGTGGCAAAGTTGGAGATGGTGTACACTTTCCTTTATTGCTTGACTGAGGTTAAAAATTTGGCCAGGCATGGTGGCTCACTCCTGTAATCATAGCATTTTGAGAGCCCAAGGCCAAAGATAGCTTGAGCCAAGAAGTTCAAGAGCAGCCTGGGCAGCATAGCGAGACCTTGTCTCTACAAAAAATAAAAAAATTAGCTGGGTGTGGTGGTGAACACCTGTAATCACATCTACTTGGGGGGCTGAGGTGGGAGGATTGCTTGAGCTCAGGAGCTGGAGGTTGCAGTGAGCCAAGATTATACCACTGCACTCCAGCCTGGGCAACCAAGCGAGATGCTGTCTCAAAACAACAACAACAACAACAAAAAGAACAACAAAAAACAAAAAAAACTTGTATTCTATTGTCACCCATCAGATTATTTTTAACTAATTTCATTTTAATCACTTACTGTTGAGTCACCTCTGAGATTTTCTATTCCAGTGGCATCCTTATAAAATGAAGCTTCCTTGTCAACTGCACTCGTGATAACACCGAGCTTCTGCTAAGAAAAAGCAAATGCAGAACTCTGTATAACCTATCTCCCATGACAGGGTCTATGCCTCGCTGTATTTAAGCATTCATTTTAGTTTTCAGCAATGTAGTACTTTCACCTACATTTTGTCAAATTCAAACACTTGCAATACTTCATTTATTTTTTCTGCATGTCCTTCATATTTTGGCTTTGCTAGTCCACTTTGGCCAAAAAGCTTTGATTCTTTAAGTATAGGCCTAAATATCCTATCTTAAGCATGGGTGTAATTTTCTTCTATTACCAACAGAGGTTCTTTTATAGTTTTTGAAATCACTGATTAAAAAGAAACAGCTCAAATTATATTCTACTGTAAAAATGATACATTCAGCCTGGGCACGGTCAGTCACATCTGTAATCACAACACGTTGGGAGGCTGAGGCAGGAGGATCACTTGAGTCCAGGAGTTGAGGCTGCAGTGAGCTGTGATCACACCATTGCACTCTAGTGTGGGTGACAGTGAGACCCTGTCTCAAAAAAAAAAAAAAAGATACATTCAAAGAAGTCAAAATAAAACAGTATAAAACCTATCTCCCTGATTGCAGCTACCTTGTTTTATGCATATGCCTGCAATCCTTTTACACCTATCACACACTAAAAATGTTTTACAGTTATTGTTATTGCACACAGAAGGCATCTAGGAATGTTTTAAAGAACCTGTCTCTCTGAAGTTCATCCTGCTTATCTAACTTGTCTATCAAGGAAATTATTTTCTTGATTATTATTGCTGAGAAAGACTGGGTGAGGTCGCTACCCCAGAATTAGCAGATGCAAATCAGGAGGAAGTGAACAGGCTGCAAATTAGCAAGTTCTGGCATGGGGTGAGGCAATGGCAGAAAATCGGTTTCCTGGGAACTATGCCCAGGAACTAGCCTGACATTGTGAGAAAGCTCCCAACATTCATAATGAGTTGCATATTAAATTCCAGGGGAGGGCACTGTAGGTAAGATGGACCACATTTGGAAATACACTTTTTCAGACGTTTTATTTAGGGAGAATTTCTGACATGTCCTCCGATAATCTGAACTTCCTTGATTTGCAGTTGTACATTGAGAGATCATTTCTTGGTCAAAATAAATGTTCAGCAGGTGTGAATGCTGTATCCACAACTTTTTTTTTTTTTTTGAGACAGTCTCACTCTGTTGCCCGGGGTGAAGTACAGTGGTGTGATCTCAGCTCACTGCAACCTCTGCCTCCCGAATTCAAGCAATTCTAGTGCCTCAGCCTCCCGAGTAGCTGGGATTACAGGCATGTGCCACCATGCCTGGCTAATTACAACTTAATTTTTAAATTTGGGCAGATTTACAAAACTATCAAGCTATTACCCTGCAGCATCCTTAGCCCTAAGCTTGTCACTACTTGTAATGTATTTTTATTTTATTTATTTATTTTTTGAGACAGAGTTTCACTCTTGTTGCCCAGGCTGGGGTGCAGTGGCATGATCGCGGCTCACTGCAACCTCCACCTCCTGAGTTCAAGCGATTCTCTTGCCTCAGCCTTCCGGACCACAGGTGCATGCCACCACGCCTGGGTAAATTTTTTTTTTTTTTTTTTTTTGAAATGGAGTTTCGTTCTTGTCATTCAGGCTAGAGTGCAATGGTGCGATCTTGGCTCACTGCAACCTCCACCTCCCAGGTTCAAGCGATTCTCCTGCCTCAGCCTCCCAAGTAGCTGGGATTACAGGTGCCCACCACCACACCCGGCTAATTTTTGTATTTTTAGTAGAGACAGGGTTTCACCACGTTGGCCAGGCTGGTCTCGAACTCCTGACCTCAGGTGATCCACCTGCCTCGGCCTTCCAAAGTGCTGGGATTACAGGCATGAGCCACTGCACCCAGCCTACCTACTGGACTTTTTTTCGGAGACACACTGTAGTTTCTCAAGAAAGAATGCCTGTTCCTGGTCCCAGCTGCACACTCACTTTACAGTGTGTGCTGTACTTGGTCAAGTGTATTGATATTGAAACACAAGCCAGAGTGGATGGACCTTGGTCATAAATCATGGGGCAGCTCTCCTTCACTGTCAGATAAAATCCAAATTCTCTATTACTACCTCCAAGGTCCCAGCATTGACGATCTGTTCTTTTCTTCCTGAAGGGACATCACCCCCGGTTCTCAGGGTGTCTCCTCACAGGCTTCTTACAAATGCCTTTCCTCAGGAATGTGGCTCCACAATGACTTTTTTTTAATTAAAAAATTTGCAGCCTACAATCAGCCTCCTCAATTATTATTATTATTATTAATTGTTATTATCATTACTTGAAATAGGGGGAGAGTCTCACTATGTGGTCCAGACTGGTTTCAAACTCCTTGTCTCAAACCATCCTCTTGCCTTGACCTCCCACAGTACTGGGATGACAGGTGTGAGGCCCCGCACCTAAGTGTCCTCTTAAAACCCATGAAGTCTTTCAGGGCTGTCTACTTTTCTCTATGGAATTCAAATCGCTAAGCATTCATGAAAGTTTAGATAAGGTGGAAATAAATCCAACCTTTAGGATGGATGCATGAAACTGCTCTCTCTTTTTTTTTTTTTTTTGGTAGAGTTTTGCTGTTGTTGCCCAGGCTGGAGTGCAACGGCACGATCTCGGCTCACTGCAATCTCCGCCTCCCAGGTTCAAGCGATTCTCCTGCCTCAGCCTCCCGAGTAGCTAGGATTACAGGCATGTGCCACTACGCCTGGCTAATATGTTTTGTATTTAGTAGAGACAGGGTTTCACCATATTGGTCGGGCTGGTCTTGAACTCCTGACCTCAGGCGATCTACCCACTTCAGCCTCCCCAAAGTGCTGGGATTACAGGCATGAGCCACCACATCCAGCCAAAACTGCACTTCAAATCCAATCTTTGGCTGGGCGCAGTGACTCATGCCTGTAATCCCAGCACTTTGGGAGGCCAAGACGGGCAGATCACCTGAGGTCAGGAGTTCGAGACCAGCCTGAACAACATGGAGAAACCCCGTCTCTACTAAAAATACATAATTAGCCGAGCATGGTGGCACATGCCTGTAATCCCAGCTACTCGGAAGGCTGAGGCAAGAGTATCACTTGAACCTGGGAGGCGGAGGTCACAGTGAGCCCAGATCGCGCCACTGCACTCCAGCCTGGGCAACAAGAGCAAAACTCCGTTTCAAAAAAAAAAAAAAAAAAGAAAAAAATCTAATATTGTCCCCAATTCCTACTTTTGGGAGTAAACTATGCCTATTTCAAACTATTGCTGGACAAGATTGCCTGGTTTCTGCTTCCCCTTATCCCTCTTGTTCAAGTCAACCAGTCAGGAAATATAAAGAATGATCAAGGAAACCTCCAAGTTAACACAGAAATACGTATATATGGTGAATGCTGTCTGAAGACAGCTTATGGCCCCATGGTTCTAGCCGTCATAGCACATGGCAAAGTTGTCCTATTGACTCTGCTGTCAGCCCCTGCGTGGAAGACCAAATAAAGGTGCTGGGACAGAAGGATGAAAAGGAATCCTAGGATAAATATCTCATCTTCATCGTCCCTGGGTTGGATAATTCTGAGGGTCTGTCGTTGAATCTCAGTGTTTCTGCACAGGACTCAGCTTCAATAGCCCAGTGGCAAGCTGCTTCATAAGTACAACCTGTACTGGCTTCCTGCCTTTCCCTGTCTCTCTTCCTCTTTCCCTGACCAATGCTCCCTCAATTACCTCCCTAATAACCTACTTGGATTTAAGGTTTGAAAAAGAAATGCGGCATCATTCTTTTTGTCTTAAATTTTTAATTAAAAAAAATTTTTTTCGAGATGGGATCTTGCTCTGTTGCCCGGGCTGTAGAACAGTGGTGGAATTACGATACGGCTCATTGCAGCCTCAAACCCTTTGGCTGAAGCAATCCTCCCACCTCAGCCTCCTGAGTAACTGGGACCACAGGTGTGTGCCACCGTGCCTGGATAATTTTTGTAAAATATTTTTTGTAGAGACAGGGTCTCACTAGTTGCCCAGGCTGGTCTCAAACTCCCAGGCTCAATCAATCTGCCTGTCTCAACCTCCCAAGGTGTTGGGATTACAGGCGTGAGCCACTGCGCCGGGTCGCACCATCATTCCTATTTTTTTTTTTTGGAAATGAAGTTCCCTCTGTCACCCAGGCTGGAGCACAGTGGCGCTATCTCGGCTCACTGCAACCTCTGCCTCCCGGGTTCAAGTGATTCTCCTGTCTCAGCCTCCTGAGTAGTTGGGATTACAGTCATGTGCCACCACACCTGGCTAATTTTTATATTTTTAGTAGAGACGGGGTTTCGCCCTGTTGGCCAGGCTGGTCTCGAACTCCTGGGCTCAAGCCATCTGCTTGCCTCAACTCCCAAAGTGGTGAGATTCCAGGCGTGAGCCACCACTCCCGGAGGAAGCATCATTCTTAATTTCAATGTCTAGTCTAGACATTTAAAAGAATTGAACATATTGGATCGTATCAAAACAACATCTTGTTGAAGAGAATGACCCTCTCCACCCAACCTGAAACAGATGGAGGCAGTGCTGACTTTATCTCAAATCTTAAACAAAATCTGCTTCACTCAATTTTCTTGTAGACAGGACGACTGCTTTATTAGAAAACGGGAGAACATTGATCTTTTTCTATGATTCTCTTCCGATCACCCTAGGTAGAATTCCTTTCACTTTCTAACCTGTGTCTGTTTCAGCCCAGGATACATTAAGCTTGTTGTCTGTGACACTTTATTGAACTTTTTAATAGCCACGACTGACACTGATCCTCTGTGCTGAGAGAGGAGCTATTCTGATTCCATTCATTGTGACTCCAAAGTCTACCCTGGAAGTCAGATGCTCAGGTGGGATTTTATAAGTATTCCATGAACAAATGAACTTTGGCTTTGGGGTAAAAGAGTGGGTTGCCCATCATTTGATAGATCCCTGGATATTTTTTCATAAAAAACACCCTAGCAGGTTGCTTATTGCAAAATGACATGTGTCATATCTTCTCTGGAGCTGAATATTGTTAAGCAAAATTTATATTAATGAGAAGCAAAAAACAGTTTGTTTGTTTTGCTTTGCTTCAGCAAGAATTATCTGTTGCATCAGAAATGCAGGGAGCACTTTTGCTCTTTATTAGCGTTTTTTTCCCCAGAAACTCTGACATTACTAGGACACTTGGTCATCTGTGATCTGCTTAAAAGCTCCCTTCAGCTCCTGGAAGAGTGGGTGGTTCTGATTCTCTTTCGGTGAGATGGTTTATGGAGCCCTCTTCATCCCATAATTCTGAAGAGTAACAGGCAGAACGTCTTATTAGGGGGCAGCTGAAATCGTCTAGGGAATGTGGCTAGGGAGTGTCGTCATCTTTACATCAAAGGCTATGCACAGATAACACGCCAATCCTGATTTCACCCATGAGAAAAGTGAACTCCAAGAATTTCAGGAATGTAGATGTGTCGATGATAAACATTGCATTTATTACAATTTCACTTTATTTCCTAGAAGAGGGGACATTATATTTCCTGGCCAGATGCTACCCTTTGAAAGAAATGCAAACTTTGATAAAATAGACATGCTATCAATTTCCTTAGGGGAGCTTTCTCTTCACTGGGTCACTATACCCAGCATGACAATAAAGTCTGCCATGTGTTTCTTGTCCCACTGGAAAAAATACATAGAAAAGCTATGTACAAGGACTGTATTAAGATTCATCTATGTCTTTCAGAGATGGCAGGCAAGTGCCATTTCTGAACAATTTGGGTGAAGTCAGACACATGCACCTTACCCCGACAACCACTCAATGGACAGCAGAACATTGCAAATCATGACCTGTAATAGGACTGTCTTTGACTTACACAGCTCAGGAAACAACACTTGGTTTGGTCAAAGGTTTGTTCCTTTTCATTTTGTGTTCTAGTGTTTTCTTTTCCTGCCCTTATGACAGTTGTGTGCAATGGCATTATTGCATTAAATAGACACGACTGATTAGGTAGCATGAACCATAGTTTAGAATTTGGCTAAGTGTGGCTATGTTACTGTTTGTTTTTTCTTTTTCTTTTTTTAGGAGATAGGGTCTTGCTGTGTTGCCCAGGCTGGAGTACAGTGGCTATTCAGGCATGTGATTCCACCACTGATCAGCACGAGAGTTTTGACCTGCTGCATTTGTGACTTAGGGTGGTTCACCAGGCCTTAGGCGGCCTGGTGGTCTTCTGCTCCTGGGAGGTCACCATGCTGGTGCTGAACGCAGTGCAGATACTTGATCAGCCTAGCGCACCATAGCCCAGAACTTCTGGGCCCAAGCCATCCCCCACCTCAGTCTCCTGAGTAGCCGGGACCACAGGCAGGCTACTTGCTGTTTTTGTCAACATAAAAGGGAGTCAGAAAAGGCAGAACATATCAAGATCAGTAAATCTAGGCTGGGCCTGATGGCTCACACCTATAATCACAGTGCTTCATGAGGCCAAGGCAGGAGGATTCTTTGAGGCCAGGAGTTCAAAACCAGCCTGGGCAATATAGGGAGACCTTGTCTCTACAAAAAAATAGAAAATAAAGAAATTACCCAGGTGCAGTGGTGCATGCCTGTAGTTCCAGCCACTCCAGAGGCTGAGACTGGAGGATCTTTCGAGCTTAGGAGGCTGAGGCTGCAGCGAGCTCTTATCACACCAGTGCACTCCAGCTTGGGTGACAGAATGAGACCCTGTCTCTAAAAGAAAAAGAAAAAAAGAGATTAGTAAATTCTTTAGAAACCAAGATTTTACCACGAGCAGTTGCACGAAGGTGGAAAACCTTTCTGTGATTATAAGTAGGGATTCTGAAAGAAGTCCTCAAAGTGAATACTTATTCCATGGAGAAACAGAATGAATTGAGAGAGTCCTGGAAGCTGGGAGGAGAGGAATCTGTAGAAAGCAGAGTCACTTAACTAATTCACCAATGAGACTGCAAACCGATGGTCATGGAGCTGCCATGGGAATCTGAATTACAGTCACTTTTATTCTTTGTATTTTATTGTTTGGGTTGAAAATGCGGCCAGGCACGGTGGCTCATGCTTGTAATCCCAGCACTTTGGGAGGCTGGGGTGGGTGGATCACCTGAGATCAGGAGTTTGAGACCAGCCTGACCAACATGGTGAAACCCTGTCTCTACTAAAAATACAAAAACTGGGATTCCATTCCAAGATGGCCAAATAGAAACAGCTCCGGTCTATAGCTCCCAGCGTGATCAACACAGAAAACGGGTGATTTCTGCATTTCCAACTGAGGTATCTTGTTCATCTAATTGGGACTGGTTGGACAGTGGGTGCAGCCCACAGAGGGCAAGCCAAAACAGGGCAGGGCATTGCCTCACCTGGGAAGTGTCAGAGGATTTCCCTTTCCTAGCCAAGGAAGCTGTGACAGACTGTACCTGGAAAATTGGGACACTCTCGCCCACATACTGCACTTTTCCAATGGTCTTAGCAAAGAGCACACCAGGAGATTATATCCTGCACCTGGCTCGGCAGGTCCCACGCCCACAGAGCCTTGCTCACTGCTAGCACAGCAGTCTAAGATCGAACTGTGAGGCAGCAGCCTGGCTGGGGGGGTGGGCATCTGACATTGCTGAGGCTTCAGTAGGTAAACCAAGCGGCCAGGGAAGCTCGAACTGGGCAGAGCCCACTGCAGCTCAGCAAGGCCTATTGCCTCTGTAGATTCCACCTCTGGGGGCAGGGTATAGCTGAACAAAAGGCAGCAGAAACTTCTGCAGACTTAAACGTCCCTGTCTGACAGCTCTGAAGAGAGCAGTGGTGCTCCCAGCATGGTGTTTGAGCTCTGAGAATGGACAGACTGCCTCCTCAAGTGGGTCCCTGACCCCCTTGTAGCCTAACTGGGAGACACCTCCCAGTAGGGGCCAACTGACAACTCATACAGGTGGTGCCCCTCTGGGACGAAGTTTCCAGAGGCAGGATCAGGCAGCAATATTTGCTGTTCTGCAATATTTGCTGTTCTGCAGCCTCCACTGGTGATATCCAGGCAAACAGGGTCTGGAGTGGACCTCCAGCAAACTCCAACAGACCTGCAGCTGAGGGACCTGACTGTCAGAAGGAAAACTAACAAACAGAAAGGAATAGCATCAACACCAACAAAAAGGACATCCACAGCAAAACTCCATCTGTAGGTCACCAGCATCAAAGACAAAAGGTAGATAAAACCACAAAGATGGAGAGAAACCAGAGCAGAAAAGCTGAAAATTCTAAAAACCAGAGTGCCTCTTCTCCAAAGGGTTGCAGCTCCTCGCCAGCAACGGAACAAAGCTGGATGGAGAATGACTTTGACGAGCTGACAGAAGTAGGCTTCAGAAGGTCGGTAATAACAAACTTCTCCGAGCTAAAGGAAACATTCAAACCCATCACAAGGACGCTAAAAACCTTGAAAAAAGATTAGACGAACAGCTAACTAGAATAAACAGTGTAGAGAAGACCTTAAATGACCTGACGGAGCTGAAAACCACGGCATAAGAGCTACGTGATGCATGCACAAGCTTCAATAGCCGATTCGATCAAGTGCAAGAAAGGGTATCAGTGATTGAAGATCAAGTGAATGAAATAAAGTGATGAGAGAAGTTTAGAGAAAAAAGAGTAAAAAGAAATGAACAAAGCCTCCAAGAAATATGGGACTATGTGAAAAGACCAAATCTACGTCTGATTGGTGTACCTGAAAGTGATGGGGAGAATGGAACCAAGTTGGAAAACACTCATCAGGATATTATCCAGGAGAACTTCCCCAACCTAGCAAGGCAGGCCAACATTCAAATTCAGGAAATACAGAGAACGCCACAAAGATACTCCTCGAGAAGACACATAATTGTCAGATTCACCAAAGTTGAAATGAAGGAAAAAATGTCTGCTCTTTCAATGTTTTTCCTACACTGTCTCGGGATTTCTGAAATGTCTGATCATCTCAGGGTGGCTTATTCACATTTAAGATTAAATCAGGCTGGGTGTGGTGGCTCATGCCTGTAATCCTAGCACTTTGGGAGGCCCAGGTGGGTGGATCATGAGGTCTGGAGTTCAAGACCAGCCTGGCCAATATGTTGAAACCCTGTCTCTACTAAAAATATGAAAATTAGCTGGTCCTCGTGGTGCAAGCCTGTAATCCCAGCTGCTCGGGAGGCTGAGGTAGGATAATTGCTTGAACCCCAGAGGCGGAGGTTGCAGTGAGCTGAGATTGAGCCACTGCACTGCAGCCTGGGTGACAGAGCGAGACTCCGTCTCAAAAAAAAAAAAAAAAGAAAAAGATTACATCCAACACATACTCGTTGAGAGCTCTGTTTGACTCTTCTTATTGAGGGACCACTGAATGTCAGTATCTGGAAATAATTTTTATGAGGTCAGTCAGTTTCTCAATAGAAAAATCCACCAATGTCATCTCAGGGTGCCATAACCTAGTGTTCTGGGAAGAAGAAATTGATAGACACATAGGAATCTCAGTATGCACGTCTTCACTTCATCCTTTTTTTTTAATCCACTCTGGATCTTGCCACTGCCAGCCAGTGTTAGGTGTCTGAAAGTCTAGAACTTCACAAGTTCAACTTTCAGAAGGAAAACATTTAGTCTCTTATCTGAGAGGAGCAGAAAGTGGAGGGTAGCAGAGGGAGACCTGGAAGTCTATCACCTATAAACACAGACTTTCAACAACTCTCTCTGTTTTAATTCCAGCTTTCCATACCTGTCTTCTGCAGTATCTGATGCCTCAAGACCTGACCTATCCTGGCTTCCGTGTGGCAAATTGTCTCACCTCCTTTTATGTCTGCCCCATGTTGACATTTTTAACTTCCTCTACTTTGCTAAATCAATCGCTATCCTTCCATCACTTTCAGGCTTCTTTTGAAAATGTGCTCTGGCCGCTAGAACATTGGATACGTGATGGCAGGAATTTTTGTCTGTTCAGCTTACTGATTTGTTGTCAGCGTTGAGAAGAGTACCTGGCGCATAGCAAGGCATCCCGGACATAGTTGCAGAAATGAATGAATGTTGAAATCTCTTTTGGGCCAGTGACTTCTCTTATTTTCTTTATCCTTGGGTTTTATACAATTTTTATTCCTTTACAACCATTGAAACAATGTTTTTGAAGAGACATGGTAAACATGAGAAGTTAATCCACCATATGAATAAGAAATAGAACTTTTCTTTTTCACGGTAACTAAATCAGACCTTCTGAGTATCCTCTTGAAAGACATCAAAGGAGTTCATTTTCCTGACTCCTTAGGAGTTACATCCTTAGCCCAATCTGGCCCTTGCTGCTTTCCAGCCATTCTAACTTCTATTCTTAATACTGTATTCATTCATTCATTTATTTATTAACTTATCCATTCATTTACTCATTCCTTTACAGTTACTTACTCATCTATTTTAGAAACACTTACTGAGCACCTACCTTGTCAAATATCTTTGCCAGGTGCCAGGTATATAATGATAGGTCCAGTACAGGCCACACCATTGAAGTGTTCAAACTTCCAGAAAGGAAACCAGCAAAGGGTTGAGAGGCCCTCCAACTCTGTATTTTTAGTGAGCCTGTGCTCTAAGGATAAAATTGAGATTGTGTCCAGGTCCTTGTTCGCAAGAGGACTCTCGGTGGTTAAATGGAAAGGTTCCCTTCTAAATAAATGCATACACACACACACACACACACACACACCCCACAGACAACCTTCTTCCACCAGTATTGTTGACATACACTATTTTTAGACCAAGAAGATACTGTTCCTCAAGTTACTATACATTTTGATGGAAAAAGAGCAAACAGAGACCATGCCAAAAAAAACCAATTTGGTACAAAATAATGGATTGAAATTCTGGCAATTTACTTTAGAGAAAGAAAAGAATAATGAGTGGTTCTTCCTAGTTATACACCCAAATAATCTCCTGCCTGTTCCCATCGGGAGCCCATGAAGTTGAAATTTCCAGCAAAGTGCAAAAACTAACAGACTGTTTGGAAAACATCCTTGCTGCTGGAAGAATTAGAGAATAATGTGTAGACAAATGAAAAAGGAAATGAAAGCAATGCCTCTACAACAGTAGCTTTGTTTAAGGTATCTGTCTATTTGCAAGGCTGCTCGAAAAGACTCACAACCACAACAAATCACAGGTTTTCTAGACCTTGTGCTGAGTATAGAATAGGTTCAGTGGAGAGAAGATGTTTAATATGAGAACAAAACCTGCTTAGGTAGCTCCACCCTAAATCTTGCACCATACAAATAAGAAGAACATCCAACAAAGTCACTAACACTGAAGCCAAAAACTCTGAGTACTCGTATTATCAATTATTTATTAATTTATTCCTTAACAAACCTTTATGTTTCATTTTAGTGAGACAGTGTGGAAAAATGGAAAAAGAAGGAATTTGGAGTCAAACAGAGTCAAATGGTCTTCCACCACTTGATGGTGTGTGATTTGTAGCTAATTATTTGAACTCTTTGAACCTTGATTCTTCCTTATGTTAAAATGGAGATTATAGTAGCTTTGCTGTTTTTCTGGTTTGTTATGAAGTTTATATGTGATAATGCATGTAAAAGTGGGCCAGTAGTAAATATATTTGTAACTGACATTTTATATACACGGCTAGTACAATCAATCTGCAATAATAGTTCCCAAATGATTAAAATCCTAATAACTTAGGCCCTGCATTTGTCAGAGTTCTCCAGAAAAACAAAACAAATAAAAAACATATATAATAATATAAGATTCTTATATATGTAATAGATTTGTAATATAAGATATTTATATATCAGCCTCCAAAATCAAATGAGTCAATTCCATATTTTATTGTGAGAAGTCTCACAATCTGCTCTCTGCAAGCTAGAAAACAAGGAGAACCAATGGTGTAAATTCGAGTCCATGTTTAAGATCTGAGAACCAGGAGTGCTGACTATGTAAGTCCCAGTACAAGGGCAGGAGAAGACTGATGCCCCAGCCCAATCAGTAAGGTGGAGAAACAATTCTCTTACTCTGTCTTTTTGTTTTATTCAGGCCCTCAATTGATTGGATGATGCCCATCCACATCAGGGAGGGCAATCTGCTTTACTCAGTCTACCCACTCAAATCCATCCCAAAACACCTTCACAGACAAACCAGCATAATATTTAACTAAATATATGGACACCCAGTGGCCCAGTCAAGTTGGCAATTAAAATGGACTATCATAGACCCCATCTAAGCTTCAGGTATAAACCTCAAGAATGGAATTGCTGTCTTTATAGTGTAGGTGCTTTGCAGGATGTATTAATTTGGAAAAGATGATCATTACTTTCTTATTACATCATTTATCACATTAGTGTTATAGGTCTGCTTAGCGTTCACCTTGGCTCTGAACTCTGCTCATTGCTACTCATAGGAACTCCTCAGACTTCCTGTCATTGATGTCTTATGTCCTCCAGGCTCCCAAGCTTTATCCCTTCATTAGGGCTTTATTCCATGCTTTTTTTTTTTTTTTTTTTCCAACTGGTAGAATTCATGCAGTAAATTGAGCTTAGCAGTCAGTAAAAGTAGAAAGCTAAGGAAAGTAGCACTGACTAAGGAATGAGGTCAAAGATATGAAGGTAAACAGAGATGTTTGTTACTTTGTAATAAAGTGAATCAAAATAAAGAACAGAGAGTCAATAAAATAAGGTAAATGATCAGTACTAGGATGTGCAAGGAGATTGTAGAATATGTGTTAGGTGTAAGGAATGTGAGAGGCATTTACAGCCACTACCTAACTTGAAACTCACAATTGACCTATGAGGGATGTACTGGCATTATGTAGCTGCAGTCTTCCTACTTAGGAAATAACCTTCCATAACACAGTGTCAGTCTCTAGATAACTCAAAGGCAGGACACAGACAGAGGCAGTGTAATAAAATGGAACAATGAACTTGCCTTGAGACCTGACTTTTATTCCCAGGTGCATCATATTTGCTGCTAGGGGGTTATTTTGGACAATTTTCTAACCTCTCTGAATTTTCGGTTCCTCATGTGGAGAACCTGGATGCTATGTCATGCTTACCTTACACTGCTGCTGTCGATCTCACGTGAGGTGACACGCTGCTATCATGGCTAAAGCTGTGAGCTCTATGGAATAGGGCTTGGCTTCCAACCTGGAGAACTAATTGTGTGACTTTGAGCAAATGTCAGCCACCTACATCTTTCAGTCCCCTTTTCTCTAATATTACGATAATAATGGAAACTTCCACTAGATTGTGGAAGAATTAAATTAGATAATTTATGTAAAAGTGCTTCTGACAGGGCCTAGTTAACACTTTTCTATGAATTCTTTTTTTTTTTTTTTTTTTTTTTTTTGAAACAGAGTCTTGCTCTGTCACCCAGGCTGGAGTGCAGTGGCTCGATCTCAGCTCTCTGCATCCTCCACCTCTCGGGTTCAAGTGGTTCTCATGCCTCAGCCTCCCAAGCAGCTGGGATTACAGGTGCCTGCCATGACACCTGGCTCATTTTTTTTTTTTTTTGTATTTTTACTAGAGACGGGGGGTTACTAGAGACAAGACCAGGCTGGTCTTGAACTCCTGACCTCAGGTGATCCACCCACCTCAGCCTCCCAAAGTGCTGGGATTACAGGCGTCAGTCACCACACCCAGCCCAGTCTTCCTGTAATAACTCATTTAGCTAGTAGAGAAAGAACATTTTAAACAGGACACTATCCACTATACAAGTGTACGAAATTATTCTTACTAAAACAATCTAACTTTTATGTATTCCGTTAATGGGTTGTATTCTTTACAGTATTAGCTTATAAAGAAGGTTTATATACACAATGTTAATTAATTGGTTTACTAAGTGACCTAGCTTCCAAATTTCTATTGATGAGAAACCCCTCACACAAATATGAATTTATTTAAATGTGTCATTACATAGATGTAGTTGACACTATCCCAAAGTCATTTCTGCCAAGCTGAATCTTGCCCATTAATTGGGACTGAATGGTGTACTGGTTAGCAGGGCAATTGAAAAAGACTAATCGAGGCCTCAAAATCTTCTCTAGAACTTCTGAGAAAGGAAGTGGCATAATTGCACACCAACAATGCTTCCTCTCTAACAGCCACCAAAACAAACAAAATAAATATACCTCCACGAAGACCAGGAAAAGTCACAAGGACATACTAGAATCTCCAGATAATATTACTGTTCAAGAACAATCCAGTTAGACCAAAAGGAGAGTGGATACAACAATTCAGACTCTGCAGGTTTTGAATGCCATATATAACTGATTTTCTTCAGTAAGTACGTGGAAGAAGTTATTAATATTTCCAGTGATAGGTCTCAGCTTAGAAGGCTGGGGAGGGAAGCAAAAGCAAATCATACGAAATAGCACACCCCGCTTGCTTTGTATTCCTTGACCTCAGCTCTCTACAGGGAAGGGAGGGCTAGAGGAACAGCCACATGACTAAATGCATCACCATGTTTTTCCTGGCCCAGCTTCCTAAACAGAGTCTTGAGGCAACTCTTTTAGAGCTACGAGTCAGGGGTTACTGTGTAGAAAACAATGTACTGACCCATAAAACAATTGATGATTATAGAATATACGCACACACACACACACACACACACACACACCCTTGAAAAATGAGCAAAATGGTTTATAAATAATTACAATGTAATATGTTATAAATAATTACAACATAATGGGGCCAATATCCCCAAAATTTCAAATAGAAAATGAGGAGACAGGGTATGAACACAGAGGAACAACTATGAATATCTGTGTACGGGCAGCTATTCTTTCATCTTTTCTTCAGGTTATAGTAGAAAAAAACTGCCTTTCTTAAGCATGCACCAAATTCCTTTCATCTTTCATCTTCTAAGGAAATTAACTTTTTAAACATTCACCCTTTTTTATCTCCAGTTATGTCATTGATCTGTCACATCTCCATATAAATATGCTAACATATTTTTCATCTTAACCTTTGCTTCTCTCCAAATCCCACCAGCTACTGCCCTATATCTTTCCTCTGTCTTAGCTGAAAATTGCTTCACAGACAACTTCCCACTGTAATTGGAATTCTGTTCCTTCCAGTCCTCTGAAACTATTCTCACAAGTTCATTAATAATATTTCTATATTTCTCAGTCTTTTGATCTATGGCCACTTCTCATTGTGCTATGAGCAAACTCAGCCACTCCAATGGATTCAGTTACCATTGATGAAATGTTTCAATACAAGCCCATAGAGGAATTATCAAAGTATCTAGAAGTGCATGATAGGGGAGAATACGTAGTTTGAAAAACACATATTACAAGTAGCAATCATTTTTAATATAGAATATTGAATATAAACAGTAAAAATATGAGATAGTAGATAAATAAAGTAGATTAAGGAAGATCACAAGAGTTACTTATTTAGAAAGGGTGAAAAACAATAATACTAATGAAAAGAAGTTCCAAATCCAAATTACCATTTGGACCAATTTCTTAATCTCCAACTCTTATACTGAACTGCCTCGCAGACATCCACTTGAAAATCTCACTAGCGCTTCCAACTCAACTGTTAAACACGAATTTATCTTCTCCCGTGGATCTGGTTTCTCCTCCTGTGTTCGTCAATATAGTGAATTTCAAGACTGTAATCCCTGTTACTCAATCCAGAGCCTTGGGTATTACGGTAAAGTGTTTTCATTCCCCATTCTCTCACATGAAATCACCAAATCTATCATCTCTTAATATTACTTGCATAAACTGTTTTCTATACTTTCTTGACTTTAACAGCTTTATTGAGGTATAATTAACGTACCATAAAGGTTATGAATTATAAATTGCGCAATTTAATATTTAATTTATGCAGTTGTGCAATCATCATGAGAATCCAGTTATAGAACATTTTCATTGCCCAAAAAGAGCCCTAAGTCAGTTGGGCTTAAGAGCCCTTAAGTCATGGCTGGGGAGACCTCACAATCACGGCAGAAGGCAAAAGACACGTCTTACATGGTGTCAGACAAGAGAGAATATGAGAACCAAGAGAAAGGGGTTTCCCCTTATAAAACCATCAGATCTCATGAGACTTATTCACTACCACAAGAACAGTATGGGGGAAACAACCCCTACGTTTCAATTGTCTCCCACCAGGACCCTCCCACCAGACATGGGAATTATGGGGGTGACAATCCAAGATGAGATTTGGGTGGGGACACAGCCAAATCGTATCAATTATTATAACCATTTTATAAATGTAAAAACAAACAGTAGGTAGAAGAGTAGGGAAATCCAGATTTTGAATCTTTGCCCCTCTCTCTCTCTCTCTCTCTCTCTCTCCCATTCTCTGGCTAGAGAGGTCATTCCTTTAACCAGTATAATTGCTACATATTTTAAACTGTTTCAGAGTGTGGAAGACAACAACACTTTTCTAATTGTTTCATTAAGGAAGCATAATACTAATACCCAAATGAACCTAATGGCAATAATGAATGCAGAGAAATCTACTGAAAAATATATCTTAACACAAAAGTCTGAAATAAAGTATTTGAAAATATTTGTAAAACTAATCCAACAGTATATCAATAAAATAATATATAATGATGAAGTGGGAGACATTCTAAGAATGAAAAGCATTCAAAATCAGGAATCCTGTAAAGAATTATGTAAATATAATTTACCATATTAATAAGCCAAAGGAGGGGAGAAATATGGCCATTCCGGTAGATGTCAATGAGGGAATTTATAAAGTTAAACCTTCATTTAAATATAAGTGCTTTCTTGAAATGTGTAACATATGATTCAAATTAAAAGCCTTATGTTTAATTGTAAAAATAATTGAAAAATTTAAAATTTATATATGAAGAAAATTAGGATGTGGCTTTTGACAGTTATATAAAATTGCTTTAAAATTGATAGATTTTATGCTGTATATGTGTATAACATCACATTTTATACCTTGAATATATACAAAAAAATATTTTTTAACAATTGCTACATAATACATTTAGAAAAGAAAAGAAAAAGCCCAGGCACAGTGGCTCATGCCTGTAATCCCAGCACTTTGGGAGGCCGAGGTGGGTGGATCACCTGAGGTCAGGGGTTCGAGACCTGCCTGGCCAACATGGTGAAATCCCGTCTCTACTAAAAATACAAAAATTAGTTAGGCATGGTGATGTGTGCCTGTAATCCCAGCTACTTGGGAGGCTGAGGCACAAGGATCGCTTGAATCTGGGAGGTAGAGGTTGCAGTGAGCTGAGATTACGCCACTGCACTCCAGCCTGGGCAACAGAGTGAGAGTGTGTCTCAAAAAAGAAAAAAAAAAGAAAAGGGTAGAAAAATTTTACATGTTTGATATGAAAGTGACTGTAAAATTAATATATAATGTCTAATATCTTCCTTTCATACCAACAAAAAGCTAAAATGAAATGAAAAAGCCCATTCACACAAGCAGTCAAAAGCAAAATGAAAAAACAATAACAAGGAATAAATTAAATAAGGGATGCATGAGCACTAAATGAAGAAAACTACCATATAAAACTTGACTGGGAGAGATTAAAAGAAAAAGGCCTGAATCAAAGTAGAGAAACATAGAAAAGGCAGTGATTTAAAGATATCAGTTCTTCCTGTGTCTATCAAGAGATTAAAATGAGATATTTGACCTTTCAAATTGATAACAAAAACATTAGCCAAAAGAAAAGAACATAAGGAAATCTGCTGTCAGGGATGTCATGGAATGTGGGCATATTTATGCACACTGTTGCAAATGCAAATTTTTCTAGCTTTTTGGATGGGCAATTAGCACTGTGCTTTCTTAACAACTTAAATATAGGACTCAAACTAAAAACAGCATATTTAATCATAAAAAATAAAGAAAGTTCAAAATTAATTCCAGAAACAAGTGAAGGATGCTTACTGTTACTAAAAATTCTTTTGGCCGGGCGCGGTGGCTCACGTCTGCAATCCCAGCACTTTGGGAGGCCGAGGCGGGTGGATCACGAGGGCAGGAGATCGAGACCATCCTGGCTAACACGGTGAAACCCCATCTCTACAAAAAATACAAAAAATTAGCTGTAGTCCCAGCTACTCAGGAGGCTGAGGCAGGAGAATCGCTTGAACCGGGGAGGCAGATGTTGCAGTGAGCCAAGATCGCACCACAGCACTCCAGCCTGGGCGACAGAGCAAGACTTCATCTCAAAAAACAACAACAAAAAAATATTTTGAGAGTACTCTAATGTTTTTGGAAAAGACAACATCATTTTTTTTATACATCAGAAATGAATGCAACTGATAGCAAAATTAGTATATAATTATAATATCGTTCTTTCATTTAAAAAACAAGTTAAAAATATTACTGAATGGGATTCCGTGTGTGTGTGGATCTCAACTCAATAGTTCCAAAGTGTACCTGGAGGGTAATAATATGGAAGAATATCTATACAAAGGCCAAGTAAAGTAGAGTAATGGCAGGGACCTTGCCCACTAGACATTAAAAACTACCCTAAATGCTCTTGTAATTCAAAAGACGTTACCCAGATGCGCAGGCGGAACAATATGGCAGATTAGAGGGTTTAGACATTTAGACATATATCTAATCGTATATTGTAATTAAGTATGTATTGAAGATAACATTTTCAATCTTTGGGTAAAAGGTAGACTAATCAATAAATCGTTTGGGGAAAACTGTTTACTTACTTGGAATAGTAATAATAACATGACAAAGTCCAGCTAACATTAATAACATGCTTAATATGTTCCAACATTTGCTCTAAATTCTGTGACCCGTTATTTTCATCACAAACCTGTGAGTTAGGGAGTATAATTGTCCCTTTTCACAGATTAAAAAAAACAGGCTTCAAAAGGTTAAGTGATTTTCTTCAAGGTCACTTGGCAATTAAGTGATGGAGCTCAGACCTTAATACAAGTCTTTCTTATTATATAGCCTAACCACTAGTTACTAAGCTTGATGACAGTACCTCACTCCAAAGCTCTCAAATCAATTCCAGATAGATCAAATATTTAAATGTTAAAAATTAAATTACAGTTGAAGGAGTTATGTATGAATGCTTTTTATAATCTTGATGTAGGTCATGCCTTTCTCAACCTCACTAGCATACCAAGAACTCCTAAAAAATGATAAATATGATGACATAAAAATGTAAGCTTCTTTTTAGCTAAAAAATACCATAATGAGAGTTAAAAGGCAATCTGGGAAACATATGTGTAATACATTTGACAGACTAATTTTCTTCATATTCAAAGAGCTTGTATAAATTTAAACTAAAAAGATGAGTAACATTTTTTAAAACTGAGCAACAAACATGAAAAGCCAATTAAGAATTGAAAATGCCAAAATAAGAATTGAAAATTGTTAGTAAAAATGAAAAGATGTTCACCTTCACTATTTATCAAAAATGTAGATGAAAATGAAGTTTTTTTTACCCTTCATAGTGATAATTAAGAAAATATTAACAAAGCTGGAGGAGCCTGAGGTCTCCCGCTGTCAGGAAAGGTGTATGATGTGGGCATATCTGTGCACTGGTGGGAATGCAACTTGTCCCAGCCTTTCCAGAAGGGGAATTAGCATTGTGCTTCAAAACTGTTTAAATTAAATATTATTTGGCTTAACAGATCTTGCAGAAATATTTCTGAAGATGATAGCAAAAAATGCATAAAGAGTTTGCACCAGCGTGATCACTCCAGCATTGTTTTATCAGGGAAGCTCTGCTAACAAACCACCTAAATTCCAGTCAAGAAAAGCATAGCTTAGGAAAGAACTGTAAAGCCATGAACCATTCATCAGCTATGAAAATAGTGATGTAAGTGGAAATAAAAAGGCATTTACGAGACATTCATGAGTAAAAGTAGCAAAGTAGCAGATAACATATACATTATGGATTTATATGTGTAAAGGCGTGTGTGTGCACTTGTGTGCACATATATGAATGTATGACTAAAATAATCTTGACCTTCATGTTCTCTCATTAAAGTCTATTTCCAGTGTTTCTCATTCAAAGAAACAACAGTCGGCTGGGCACAGTGGCTCACACCTGTAATCCCAGCACTTTGGGAGGCCGAGGCAGGCGGATCACCTGAGGTTGGGAGTTCGAGACCAGCCTGACCAACATGGTGAAACCCTGTCTTTACTAAAAAATACAAAAATAAGCCGGGCGTAGTGGTGCATGCCCGTAATCCCAGCTACCCAGGAGACTGAGGCAGGAGAATCGCTAGAACCCGGGAGGCGGAGGTTGCGGTGAGCCGAGATGGCACCATTGCATTCCAGCCTGGGCAACAAGAGCGAAACTCCGTCTCAAAAAAAAAAAAAAAAAAAAAAAAAAAAAGAAACAAAGAAACAACAGTCTATCATTGCCAATATGCACAAAGCAACTTTATTTTTCATTTCCTACTTTTGAAAATGTGCCAGAGTGGAAAATATATTCATAATGCACAGAAGAGCTTATTACACAACTTCTTCCTCTTTTTGTTTATCTCTGTCTCCCTCTAGATCTTCAGTGCTTCTTCAATTCATGTAATCAAAAGTACGGCCTTAGAAATATCTGGTACATTGTGTATTATAGGTTTAGTCACCATAGGGAATGAAAGAGAGAGTAGATTCTCACTCCCAATGTCTTTCCCCAAATTTCCAGGGTCAAAGCTTATATTGAATTAACATGGCAGCTCCTCCATTACTCAAGTATGGGTAGCAAAGAAATGGAATAGAGTGACTGACAGCAGTTAATCGAAAAAAAAGTTCTGTGCAGATATAACTATGAAGATAACTACAAACAAAAATATATATTCTTAATCAAATCCTCCTGGTCATTTCTCAAGGAAAAATATATTAATTTGGGTGCATTGTAAGACTCCCTACTTTGCAACTTTCTTAATATAAGAGTAGATTGAATACCATCAGAAACAAAGCTTCTAGCACTTTCCTGTAAAACTTTCCCATATGTACTGTAAGGACTTAGGGCATGTTAAAGATTTGTGCTATGATATAGAATTGCTTGAATTATCTGTGTACATTTTTACATGCTTTTAGACCAGACCTGAATTTTTTAGACCTGGACACTATTGGTAACTTGAACTGGATATTTTTTTTTTCCTTGTTGGGGATGAGGGTCTGGACTGTGCATAGCAAGACCATTGGCCAAATCCCTGACATGTACCCATTAGATGCAACTAGTATCTCTCCCTGTCTCCTCTCACCCCAGGTGGTGAGAGCCACAGATGTCTCCAAACATTTCCAAATGTGTGACGTGGGACAAAATTGCATCTCACTGAGAACCAGTGGAATTGACAGATTCTTTACACGGCACCAGATTGCAATAACAAAATGGATCATGTCAAAAGTAAGCACAATAATGTTGAAGCTCATACAATAAATACATATTTATTTATAAAATTCATGAAAGGTTGATCAGATAAAAAATCATGAGAAAAATGTCATTATTAGAAAAAAAACAAACACTGATAAAAATGTTATCCAGAACTGAAAAATGCAGCTATCAGGGGTAAGGAACTGACAGAATTCAATTAAATCTAATTAGAAATATTCTCCAGGGCAAATAGAAGACTACTTAAATTTATGTTTTAATCATTTTTGGTGTTTTTTTTTTTTCATTCTTCAAGGCAGAATATGCTTAAGCTCATACTGGGCTTATTTCTGTATAATTCTAGAATGATGAAATGAATCAGAGAATTGCATAAACTCCCTGGTGAATTCACCATCTGCCCATGCCCTCTGAATATTTCCTATGACTGAAGTCACTGAGCAAGTGAAGTTGAAGGCATAGCAGAACAGAAAGAAACAATGAGAATAGAAAATAAAGAGAACATGCAAATATCAAAACACTTGCTGATTTAGGAGCCCATACTGCAGTCTTGCTTTGGGGATATTTGTCAATGTGCCCAAAGCTTCCTCCAGCTTCAGAAGTACTTCTTGCTGTGATGAAAACCTTTGGTGATACACATTGCCATCAGATTCATCTTTAGCACAAAGAGCTAGCTGAATTAAACAACAGCAAAAGAAAAAGAAAGTTCTAAAGTAATGCTACCATTGTTGAACTGGCCAAGCCATACATAAAGAAAAACTTAGAGTACACAGACCTAAAGTTATATTATTGTTCAAATGCTGGCTTCGACAGTGATTTCCAAGTCACTTTCCTGTGACGGTTGCTTAACCTAATCAAATACCTTTAACAGGCCATCTGTCCATCTACCATCTGCAGAAATACATGGAAATTCTTAATTCCCCATCCTTTGTGAAAAATTTTCTTATAGCTAAGAAGCCTCATTAAAGATCTCTGTGCATTTCATAAAAGCAATATGTTTGATAACTTAAAATGCAATCCAATGTGTATTTTGATTGGTGTCAATATATTGGCTAGGATGCTGTGAGAATGTAATCACACATAAAAATTGGAACAAATAGGTGAGAGTAGGATCTTAAATCTATCCAAATTCGTAACTATCATATAACTTTTATTCATTAATGTTTTCTTCATTTCTGTCATGTTCATATGTAGAACACGATAGTATTCATGTATGCTTAAGATAGCCAATGCTCTTCTTAATAAGCTACAGCCAAAAACCTATTTACTTCTCAAAATTCCCAGCTTAATTCTGACTTGAACAAAAAAGATGGAAGCACATAAGTAAACTCCACTTCAACAGAGAGACACCTTTAGGCGAGGCATGAACAAAATTAGTTCTGACTATATTGATCCAAACAGAAAAAGGAAGAGTGGAATTGGTCACACACAAAATTCTTCATTGCTCCATAGACCACGGCTCATCAAACTAAGTTCTCTGGGCTAAATTCAGGCCACACTCTGTTTTGTAAGTAGAGTTTTACTCTAATGTAGTCATGCCAATTAATTTACATATTATCTACAGCTGTCTTTGTTCTGTACAGATAGAGTTGAGTAGTTTTGACAGAGACATTATGGTCTGCAAAGCCTAAAATATTTACTATCTGGCCCTTTGTAGAAGATAGTTGTCAATTCCTGGCATAGAATATCAAAGGGAAGGGTCTGTAGAAATAATCCAATCTTCTCATTTGAAGAAGGCAGCAGAAAGTGAGCCCTAATGGGACCACGTAGCTTGTCTAAAGTCACACATCTTATCAACAACAAAGTAGTTACTAGATGCCAGGTTTCCTGATGTCCTTTGGGAGAAATGGATATTGCCTCCCAGAATTATAGCTAAGGTTCACAGTTATTCAGAGTTCATATTTCAGCCTCTTCTATTATTATAATTCACAAAAGTTTTTGGTTTTTTAGATAGAAGAGTGAAAAGACAAGTCTGTGCACTAATGGTTCTTTGCTTTTTTCTGGAGATTAGATGAGACAATGTACATATATGTGTAGCCCAGCTCCCAACCCAAGTTAATTTCCTTTCTACCTTCATTTTTCCAGATGAGGAAACAGGTTTGACAGGTGGAGTGACTTGTACTGAGGACATATATGCAATAAGAGTTAAAGGTAGAATTCACCTTCCATGTTTAAGATTCCGAGTTCAGTCTTCATTCTATAATGCTAAATAAACAATTTGAATACAGATTATTAGGATTTAGGAATCAGTTGAATTAATGGTTTTTCTTTGTGCTGCTTATGAATGGTTTCTTAACTAGGAATGTCAAAAGTCCTCTCTCTTGCACTGTAATGTCCCGTGATGAGAACAGGAAGCAGAGAAGCACCCACATAACTGTAAGTTGTGGTGAGCATCTACATTCCTGTGCTTTGCACTTGTTGTAGTTTCTAAAAGTAAAGTATCCTGTCTGTAAGCAATAGCAAGAGTAAGTTAATGCATAATGAATGATCTAAATGAAACAAATCTCACGTGGAAATAGGGGGTAAAAAACCAACTTCCTTCACGCTGCTGGCTCTCGCTAAAGCCCCTCTCTTCTACTTCTACATACTCCCCTGTGTCATTGCATGCATTTTAGAATGATGGATCGCTTTGCACAAATGTGGACCAAGGCTTAAGTGTAGAAGGCAAGAAAACTAGCAAAGATAATACGACAAATAATTCAGTGGAGAGAAAATGAGGTACTGAATTAAATGAAAATAAAGCTAGAAAAGATGAACTTTTTTGAAGATATTAACCCAGTAAAAACATTAAATCCTTTCTAAGACAACATGGTGGTGAGGGAGTGATAAGCCAACAAAAATTAAAGATAAAACCCACACAAATTTTCATTATGACATTGATAGAAATGGTGGAGAGGTACAAAGAAAAGTTAACGATGGCTATCAGTTTCCTAGCGTTGCTGTAACAAATTACCACAAACTTAGCGGCTTAAAATAGCAACAACGTATTATCATACAATTCTGGGAGTCAGAAGTATTAATGGATCCCATTGGACAAAAATCAAAGTATTTTGATTTTTTCCTTTTGAAGACTGTAGGGGAAAATCTGGATAATTTGCTATATTCCTTTTTGCTATATTCCTTTTGAAGACTGTAGGGGAAATTCTGGATAATTTGCCTTTTCCAACTTCCAGAGGCCACCCACATTTCCTGGCTCATGGCCCCATTTTCCATCTTCAAGCCAGCAATGTCAGACCATGGCCTCTCACAGTGCCATCTCTTTAATTATCTTTTATTCTGCATGCTTATTTCACTTTTAAGAACCCTTCTGATTACTTTGGCCATACCCAGATAATTTTCCGATCTATTGATTAGCAACATTAATTCCGTCTGTAACCCTAATTCCTCTTTGCCATGTAATGTAACAGATTTATAGACTACAGGGATTAGGACATAGATATCTGCAGGCAGGGTCCACTTTTCTGCCTACCAGAGTGACTTCTCAAATTCTTACTTGGGCAATTGAGATATCATTGTAGTATAAAATATACATTTCATGCTGAATCAAATCTAGAGTTCTGATAATGTTCTATATGGCTCTCTATGTAGTTAAGGACTATGACCCTGAATATAGACTGAATTTGAGTAATGTTACTGCCACTTAATAGTTTGGTAAATACATATATATGTGTATACATATATATATGTATACATATATATGTGTGTGTGTGTGTGTGTGTGTGTGTGTGTATATATATATATATATCTCACAGCTTCGATTTCCTCATCTGTAAAATGTGAAAACCAGCTATCTCTAACAAATAAGAGTTATGGTGAAGATCAAATAAGATAATGATACAGTGCTTAGCCTAGTGTCCCACTCAAAGAATTTTAGATACTAATGAGCACTGAATAGTAATGCAGGTGAAGGAAAGTTGGGATTTAATTTTTAGTATATAGATTTCAGTTATGTGAAAGACATCCAATCCCATCTCCTGTATTATTTCATTCGCACACTGCTATGAATAAGTACCTGAGACAGGGTAATTTATAAAGAAAAGAGATGTAATTGACTCACAGTTCCGCATGGCTGGGGAGGCCTCAGGAAACTTATAATCGTGGTGGAAGGCAACTCTTCACAGGGAGGCAGGACAGAGAATGAGTACAAATAGGGGAAATGCCAGACACTGATAAAACCATCAGATCCTGTGAGACTCACTCACTATCATGAGAGCAGTATGAGGGAAACCTCCCCCATGATCCCATTACCTCCACCTGGTCCTGCCCTTGACACATGTGGATTATGGAGATTACAATTCAAGATGAGATTTTGGGTGGGGACACAGCCAAACCATATCATCTCCCTAGAACATACTTTTCCACTCACCTAGAGGGCCATATTATACTTTCTTTTCTCTTTTCCATTTTTTAAAAGCTCTTTGCCTATGCTCATCCTCTGCAAAAGACAGAAACAGCCAGAATTTTCCAAAGCTCTTACTTCTTCCTCTAGACACCCACCTGTGACTATGGCCATGTATTCTACCTTCTTTCTTGTTGCTATGTGTAATTGTCCATAATCCTGACTAACTACAGAGCTCACTGCCATTTACACACTAGATTCCGTGCCTTATTGCCTATTCAAGCAATAGCCCCTTTCTCGTCTGCATCACCAAATTCTTCCCTGCTATCATTTGAATGTGTTCCCAAAGTTCATACGTGGAAAACTTGGTTCCCAGTGCAATAGTGTTGGGCGGTGGGGTGTAATAAGAGGTGATTGAGTCAGGAGGGCTCTGCTTTTATGAATAAATTAATGTCATTATTACTGGAGTCAGTTAGTTATCATGAGAGTGGCTTAACCTCACCTTATCTTGCCTTTCTGCCTTTCACCAGGAGATGACACAGCATGAAGCTCCCTGCCTAGATGCCAGGGCCATGGTCTTGGTCTTCCTAGCTTGCAGAACTGTAACACAAATAAATTTTTATTATACATTTTCCAATCTATGGAAATTGATTATGGCAACATAAAACAGACCAAAAACAACACCTCTCTGCTAGATCATTGCCTTTAGTATACAAACATTTTAATAGTGCTCTCATTGTGTTCACAAAAAAGCTCCAACTGTACCTCATTTTAACCTGCAACAAATGCCCCATTTTCTTTTTCTCTTGACAGAAAAACTCCTTGAAACAGCTGTCTGTATTCCTTGCCAGAATTGTTTCTCTTCTTGTTTTCTGTTGAACTATCCAAATAAGCTTTTTACCACACCACTCCACTGAAACTGCTCTTATCCCAGGTTGCCAAATAATATTTCTATTGCTAGATGCAGTGATTATTTCTGTCTGCGTCTTATTTGAGCCATCAGCAGGATATGACACAGTTGATGACTCCTGATTTCTTAAAATACTCTTCTCACCTGGCTTCTAAGACATCACACTCATTTTGTTTTCCCTGCGTTTTTGACCAGTCTTGCAAGTCTCTTTTTCTAGTTCTTCTTCATACTCTGCCCCCTACACATTAGAATATTTCAGTTCCAGTACTTGAATTATTTTGCTTTCCTGTCTAGTTTTACTCACAAGCTGATTTTATTCAGTCACATGACTTTAGACATTTATCTGTTGATGACTTCCAGATTTATGTCTATAGTCTAAACTGAAATGCACATTCTTATATCCAACTGCCTAATCACCACCACCACTTAAAGGTTTAACAAGCACCTTAAAACATCCAAAAATGAGTTTTTGACAATCTCCTCTAATCTGAGGATTAATGTAATACAAGTATCAATCAAAATTTAGTCTGTTAGTCTTCCCTATCTACTCTTAGTCTTTTCTACAGTGGATGGTAATTCCAAATTTCCTGTTGTTTAGGCCGAAAACCTTGGACTAATTTTTTTTTTTTTGAAATGGAGTCTCGCTCTGCTACCTAAGCTGGAGTGCGGTGGCGCGATCTCGGCTCACCACAACCTCCGCCTCCCAGGTTCAAGCAATTCTCCTGCCTCAGCCTCCCGAGTAGCTGGGACTACAGGTGTGCGCCACCATGCCCGGCTACATTTTTGTATTTTTAGTAGAGACGGGGTTTCACTATGTTGATCAGGCTGGTCTTGAACTCCTGACCTCATGATCCACCAACATCGGCCTCCCAAAGTGCTGGGATTACAGACTTGAGTCACCGCGCCCGGCCTGGACTAATTTTTAATTCCACTTTTCCTTTCAAAATGTGCATTTAATCCATCAACAATCCTGTGGATTCTAACTTCAAAATATACGCAAGTGCTGACAACTTCTCGCTATCCCTACTCATACTATCCTGGTTTCAGCCACCATAGTCTATGACCTGGAATATTGCCAGTAGCCTCCTAGGTTTTCCTGTGTCTACAATTGTGCTCTCAGTCTGTCCTTAGCATACAAGCTATAGTGATCCTGTTATATCCTGTTAATCATAAGTTAAATTACGTTATTTCCTCTCCTAAAAACCCCCTCCATGCCTTGCCTGTCTCATAATAATTAAAATCCAGAATGTCACATAGGTTCTATGTCAATAGTGCACCAGCAATTGCTTAACAGCCAGTTTTATATTAAAACAAAAATACTGCATATGGGTGTGAGTGCTGTGACACCCACCAGTATACATATGCACACATATTTATATTTAAGGTTTATTGTTTTAAAGAAGTACTAGCATACAATTTACAAATATTACTCAAATATACAACACTTTTTTGAAAATATCAAAGAACCTATTGATTCTTACAAAATGCTTTTATTGAATTTTGCCAAACTCTTGTTTCCATAACCAAACTATGGCTGCAGCTGATGAATGTGTTTAGTTTCTTTTCTTTTCTTTCTTTTTTTTTATTTTTTATTTTTGGAGATGGAATCTCCTCACTCTGTCACCCAGGCTGGAGTGCGGTGGTGGGATCTTGGCTCACTGCAACCTGTGCCTCCCGGGTTCAAGTGATTCTTCTGCCTCAGCCTCCCGATAAGCTGGGATTGGATTACAGGCATGCACCACCAAGCCCAGCTAACTTTTGTATTTTCAGTAGAGATGGGGTTTCACCATGTTGACCAGGCTGGTCTCGAACTCCTGGCCTCAAATGATCTGCCCGCTTTGGCCTCCCAAAGTGCTGGGATTACAGGCGTGAGCCACCACGCCCGGCCATGTGTTTAGTTTCCACATAAATGTTGGTTGATATTTGTATGTGTTTTAACGAGTAAGAGGAAAGTGAAACAACAAAGATATATGTTGGAACATCACTGGTTCATCAATGAGAGGAATAGCTTCTTCATTGAATCAGATAGTAGTTTTCAAATAGTGGAAGGATATTTTCTCAGTTTTTTACTATTCACAATGCAATGCCTACAGCCATGACACCCTTTTAGGTTTACTCTGCATTGTTAACATTTTCTCCAGCATATTTTTAAGTGTAGATGATCAGCAAAACAATAAACTAGCCCTTATTTGCAGCATTTTTAAGTTTCCCTAGTGTAAATATTCCCACCATGGTTGATTTCAATGTGATGTCACTAAATGCAGGAATATTACTAGATTTTTTTAATGCTGCACTGCCATCACACAGATAGATACAATAAATCTATACAAGCTGGAGTCATGGTTACCTGTTATAGGACACATGTTCAAGGTCATTCTTCTGTACAGGAGTTGAACTGCTCCCTGAGAAATGGTAGCTGGATAATAGTAAGAGATTACAGATATAATTGCAAGGTGTCAGAATCAACCTAAGAACTTCCTGTGACTTTGATTGAAAGGTTTGAGGCTTAGGGGTATTAGAATATCTATAACTACAACACAATTTTACATATCTGGAATTTGAACCTTTTATGTTTTCTCCAAGCCTTTGTTAAAGTCTGGTTAAATTGTTTCAACACAGCCTCATCTTACGCTGTAGAGAACTGAAGAAAAGGCCTTTTTCTATACTTGTGGAAAAACAGTAAAGGGAAGAATGGCAGCTGAGCAATGGAAGCAAGTTAGGAGCTGGCAGTAAGGAGATAACAAGCTGGAATCAGACAACTGGTTGAGATAAAAAATGAGAACAAGCTGGATGCGTGAAACATGGACAGATTCCTTGGGGATTTCCAGAGATACATGAGGAAAGGAACTTGGTAGAAGACAGAGCTAGTAAAATATTGATAAATATTAACTGTATCATCTTGTGATGATAATGGTGCAGAGAAATTGGTACCTTTGAATACTGCTGGTAAAAGTTCACAGGATTTTTTAAGAGAGGAAAATGATAATATTTATTAAAAGCTTAAGGAATTTATACCTCTGGACTCAGTAATTTCACTTATAAGAATGTATTTTAAGGAAATGTTCAGAGAGACACAGACTTACGTACAATATTGTTGATAATAGCATTATTTATGAGCAAAAAACCATGAAAACAGCCAGGTGCGGTGGTGGCTCACGACTATAATCCCAGCACTTTGGGATGCCGAGGGGGGCGGATCACTTGAGGTCAGGAGTTCGAGACCAGCCTGGCCAACATGGTGAAACCCTGTCTCTACTAAAAATACAAAAAATAGTCGGGCATGGTGGTGCACATTTGTAATCCCAGCTACTTGAGAGGCTGAGGTGGCAGAATCGCTTGAACCCAGGAGGTGGAGGTTGCAGTGAGCCGAGATGGCGCCACTGCACTTCAGCCTGGGTGACAGAGCCAGACTCCGTCTCAAAAAAAAACCCCACAAAACCATGAAAACAATTTAAATGCTATGCAGATGAGACTAGTAAAATAAGATATGGCATATCCATATAATGCAATACTACATCGGTATTATAAATCAGATTTTCAAAACCTATTTCATGACATTCAGAATTTCTGAAAAATAATATAAAGTATCAAAAGTAGGATACAATCCACATGTACCATGACTCTAGTTTTGTTTAAAAAGAGTAATGATAGCAGAATAATAAAATAAAATGTCAGCACTGGCTATAATTTGGAGGTAGAATTTTGGATAATTTTTAGTTCTCTTTCTTTTTTCAACTACTCTAAAAAATATGTAATTATAAATATAATGTTTTTGCCATGATCATGTATTTAAAAGTTTGTATTTAATATAGTACATATACAGAGAATCGAACACATTAGGAGGATTTATCTTGCTGAATTTTCACAAATTGAATGAATCCCATGTAACTTGCACCATGATTAAGAATAAGATATCACCATCACTGGTCCTCTTCATGCACCCCAGAGGTTTTCACTCACTAACCCTCCCAATCCCTACACAAACGTGCACACACACACACACACACACACACACACACACACAGCCTTTTCCACCTAGGGTCACAATTATTCTGACTCTAACAGATTATATTAGCTTTACCTGTTTATACAGTTTACACAAATACAATTATATAGCATGTAGTCTTCTTTTTCCCAACAATTTAAGTTGCATTTCTCTATCTCTGTTTCAATACCTGCTATGATTTGAGTATGTCCCTTCCAAAATTTTGGTGTTGCCAGTGTGATGGTTTTAAGAGGTGGAGTCTTTAAGACATAATTAGGCCTTGAGGGCGCCTCTCTCATGAATGGGATTAGGTGCCCTTTTAAAGGGGCTTGACAGAGGAAGTTCTTCCTCTCTTGCCCTTCTGCCTTCCACTATTGAGGACACAGCAAGAAGGTCCCCATCAGATGTCGGTGCCTTCATCTTGAACTTCCCAGCCTCCAGACCTGTGAGAAATAGATTTCTGTTCTTTATAAATTACCCCGTCTCAGGTATTCTGTTATAGTAGCCCAGACAAAGACAATGAACTAAAAGGAAAACATGAGGCTGGAAATAACAATGAACACTTCTTGTCTCATGCAGTGTCCTCTGTGAATGAGTAGCTCACAACATAGCTACTCTTTCTGAAATGTCAGGATTGTTTAGTTTCTGGACAATTCTCCAAATCATCATAAACCGATCAATTAACATACTACTGCGGCACTACTCACAATAGCAAAGACTTGGAACCAACCCAAATGTCCATCAGTGATAGACTGGATTAAGAAAATGTGGCACATATACACCATGGAACACTATGCAGCCATAAAAAAGGACGAGTTCATGTCCTTTGTAGGGACATGGATGAAGCTGGCCACCATCATTCTCAGCAGACTATCGCAAGGACAAAAAAACAAACACCGCATGTTCTCACTCATAGGTGGGAATTGAACAACGAGAACACTTGGACACAGGAAGGGGAACATCACGCACCGGGGCCTGTTGTGGAGTCGGGGGAGAGGGGAGGGATAGCATTAGGAGATATACCTAATGTAAATGACGAGTTAATGGGTGCAGCACACCAACATGGCACGTGTATACATATGTAACTAACCTGCATGTTGTGCACATGTACCCTAGAACTTAAAGTATAATAAAAATAAATAAATTTAAAAAATAAAAAAGAAATAATAATTGTGATAGTAAAAATAATAAAACGTAAATTCTCAAGAGGAAAAGACAATCTGTGGGAATTTATTTTAAATGTATAGATTAGATTCTACATGAAGATAAATTAGTTGAGAATAAGGCAAATCAATAGATTTTATATAGTAGCTACTATTTGCATGTACCCGTTATATGCTAGGCATTTTACATATATTGTCCCATGGTTTAACCTTTACAATAAACTAAAGGATTAGAAGATAATATTCCTATACTACAAATAGAAAAGTAAGTCTCTGAGAGGTTTTCTGCTCAAGATTGCTAAAATGCAGAGAACAGTATTATAATCCAGGTTTCTCTGATTTTAGAGCCTGGACTGTTTCTGCTGTGATGCTTACTGGTAGTTATTTCAGGAAATTGTGTTTTTAGTTCCCTTCCTTTTGAGTTCACATAGTAGCATCTGATTTTGATTCAGAGTGTGATTAACGCAGGGAACTTTGAGCGGTAACAAAGTGCTGATTGTCAGGAAGGCCTGTTTATACCTTGCCTGTTTTACTTTAATCAGCAATACACTTATAAATTATGTATCAATTTATACTGATAATAAAATTTGCATTTTTTAAACATCCTGGATTCCATAGAAACTGAATGCATTGTTGCTTTTCAGTTAGATGTGGCCAAAAAAATGCTCAGAATTATTGAAATGACTATTTCATCAGAAACCACCTTTCAATGTTCAATGAATAACACACCATTTCAGCTTTGTCATGCTCCCGGCATGCTGTGCAGGTCTGCTTGTTTCCTGAGGGCGTGGGGTAGCCATGCAGTTTTGGATGTCAAGGTCTCAGTCATTCAGTCTGGCCTAGGCTCTGGGCAGCTGGGGTCGTGATGCTGCAGGCAACCATACGCACCTGGTGGCACGACGGTGGGACCTCAGAGATGAAGAGAGTCCGTTGCTACTGGTCCCCAGAGCAGGATGCACTGTATTAGTGGGTCCATTTCAAGATGGTGCTGAGTCACAGCAGTTTAGGTCGCTGGTGCGGAGGGTGCTCATGTTGAACTCCTACTCTGAGGCAATGCAGCTACACAAACTCCTAGCTACTCTCCAAACTGGATTCAGAGACTGTGAGGACTGGGGGACTCTCTTGTAGCAAGGATTGTTAATGTTTGTGGCATAAATGAGGACTACTGTGGCTCTCTAGCTTACCTTTTAACTGTAAGATTAATTTCCTCCTGACTCTGAGCTGATCCCCATGGGGGAGACGGTGTTGCAAAGGCAGGCTTCCTCATTCCCCTTGCTATGGTGCTGTCCTGGATTTCATTGCTCTGTGGGGTTTTCACCACTCCCCTGGTGCTCTCCAGAGTGCTTCCTCGGTCACTGTACTCAAAATATAGTTGTTCATTTGTTTTTTGTCCCTTTTTATGGAGAAGATGGGCACCAGGTAACTCTTGTTAGCCATCTTGGTGACGTCACTCTGTACCTTGGTCTTTTAAATGGCCATAGTTTGCCCATTTCTATTATGGAGGGATAGAAATAACCCCAACTGTGTAACATTATTTATTCACATAATTATTTTGCTTTTTTTCCCTAGATTAGCCAACTGTCTTTATGGCCACTGCTTGTTCTGCCAACCTGGGTCAGGCTGGCAGAACAAGCAGGAACATTTCTCAGCAGACTGCCTGCCTTCTGACTTCCTCATTCAACAGAAGCCAGGAGACTCGCTTGTCCTACAATTTCACTTTGCTTCCCTAATAACCATCTCATTGAATCCTTTAGACATCTAAGTCATAGGACCGCTAGTTATCTTTCCTTGTCACCAGCAGTCTTAAATCAACACTGTTAAAACCTACCTTTAGTGACAAATAGCAAATTCAATGTGCTTTCCAGAGGTGAGCTGATAAAACCACTCATGTAGGTATATAAATGACTGGCAGAGTTTAATTTATAAGCTTTCATAAGGGTTTACTCCCCCAAAATGTGTATGTGGTGTGTGTGTGTGCGTGTGTGTGTGCGCGCGCGCACGTTTCAGTGTTATTTTGGAGAATCATTTCATAGATGACTAACCCTGTCTCTGTTAGGTAATCATCCATTTTTAATACATTTTTTATATCGTGGAAGACTCGCACCTCTTCACCAATAGATATTCATTGTGTGAAATTAAGCTTTTAACATTATTTTTCTCATGAGGCCAAATGAGTGTGGTTTTAGAGTTAGGTTTACTGCACCTCCCGGGACAGATCAGGCACCTATGCACGGACTCCCCAGCGGACTGCATTTTAGCTTCCTGGTTAATCAGAAATCTGCAGCTTGTTTTGTCCTGCCACCGCGCTTTCCCACCACGAGAACATGACTGATGCCTTGATCTCAACAGATGTAAGACTGTATAAGTGATGAGACACTTTCATATTCACTTAACATTGAAACTATAACATAGATAGCACCAACTTGATCTTAGTAGAGAAGGAAGGGAAGAGAGACAAGTTAAAACAAATCCTGTTTCTCAGAGAGAAAGAAGTAACAGAAAAAGAAACTTTAAGGCAGGTGCCATTAATTGCCTCTTTCCCGGAAGGAAGTGTTTAGAGAGCTTGAAGCTAACAGGAGAGAAGATAGCTAGATAATGGCTACACATCTGTGGCTTCTTATTTAGAAAAATAATTGTTACGATATGTTGTAATCATTTTCTCATCAGCAACATTTTCTCATTGGCTACTATTGCACCAGGTGACTATTCCTTCACGTTTTGACATCCTCTCTTTCCCTAGCAATAATGGAAAAGACAAGGGAAATGAATTCTGCTGAGTTCTTCTTCAGCCAATCACCTTCTGACTGTCCCGGCCTTTAACATCTTTCCAATAGCCCCAACTATTCCCATTCAGATTTCTGTGTGTCCTATAAGCTCTGAGGTAATCTGTCCTACCCCAATAGCCCAACCTAAACTAAGACAAGGAAGGCTTCATCCTACACCAGAGTTTTCATCGTCAGCACTATTGTTTTAAGCCTGATAATTCTTTGCACAGAGACTCTCCTGTGCATTGCAGGATATTCAGAAGCATCTCTGGCCTTCACCCACTGTCAGTAGCACTCACCTCCCACCAGTTACAGCAACCAAAAATGTCTCCAGACACTGACGAATGTTCCCAGAAACGGGGAGGTGGAAATCACTCCCAGTTTGATAATGACACTGATGGGAAAACATAATTGTAGGAGAGCTTGGTGTGAGACAGTGGGTCTTTTGTCCTCCCCATACATGGCACCAGGACATGCTCTGTGTCCAGGTGTGAGTGTACACTATGGATACAGCATGCCCAGAGCACTCAGCAATGGCTGGAGCTCCTATGAGCTTCCGAGAAGAGGCTAAGCCAAGGCCTGAGCTTTCTTGAGTGGTTGGCCCCACAGAACACAGATAAAACATAAAGGAGCAGCTGCTGATAAACACAGACAGGTTGACTGACCTCCTCTGATCACTCCATGTCTCTCAATTAATATCTGCTCACTCATCAAAACTATGAAATAATTCCCCAATGTGGCATTCCAGCAAACAACAAAATTTCCACATTAATTTCATTTTGGTCGACAAATTGTGTTATACCCTTTTAGGCAAAATAAGCACATGCCTATGTATGGATGAAATGGAAAGCCTATTTTTTAAAAAATACGGCCAATTAAGAAATTGTCTATTGACTATCTCTCTGTAGAACACTACTGGAGTTTGGGGGGGCTTCTAACATCCTGCACAGGGAAAAGAGTCAATGTTTGGGGTAGCAGGTATCTCCCTGGGCCTCTTAGCACCACTCCTGCTCCTGGCTGCTGAGCTCACAAAAACACTGGCCTCCTTTATTCTCATGGATCCCAGACCCTGGCCCTAACATTCTTTCAAAGCATCCATCCATCATGCGGTACTTAAAATCATGAACTCTGTAGCTGCACTGTCTCGGTTTGAATCTTGGATCCACTATTTACTAGCTGCATGGCGTGGGCTAAGCTAGTTATCCTCTCTGTGCCTCAATTAGTAAATATTGAGTACTCATATGTTCCAGGAATTATTTCTTCATTGTTTCTAAAAACTAAATTAGCTAATACTTATTTAAAAATTTAATAGTGTTGAATATGTATTAAGTGCAAATGCATTAGCTATTATTATTATTATGCCCAACTCCTCTCCTTTTTTTACCCCAAATCCAATTCATCAGCAAATCCTGTATGCTCTTTTAAAATACTTTTCAAGCTGGCCCACTTCTCACCATCTCTAACATTACAACTCTCAACCAAATCATCATTATCCCTCATCTGGATTACTGGAATAGACTCCTACTTGGTATTTCTGCTGCCATCCTTATCAATCTGTAGTTCATTCTGCACACAGCTTCTAGAAGGATCTTTTAAAAATTCATCACATCACTCCTTCACTCAAAACTGGCAATGGCTTTCCAGCTCGCTCAAAGCAAAAAAAAAAAAAAAAAAAAAAAAAAACACACTTTATGTCATTTGGAACCTACTACCTCTGTGACTTTAGCCTCCATTATTGTGCCTGTTTCTTATTCTTCTTTGGTCGATATGACCTCCCCATGATTCTCTATGTATGCCAAGCACATTTCTGCTTCAAGAATTCAGCCTTTGTTCTGAATGAAAAGCAGTTCATTATTGTTTTGAACCGCTTTTCCTCAAATATCTACATTACTTGCTCCCTCATTTTCTCGCGGTTTTTTTCCTCAAATATCACCTTTTCAGCGAGGTTTTACGTGAACTCCCTATTTAAAACAGCATCCCCTCAGCATTCCCTGAACCCCCACGTTCTACATTATTTCCTCCATTTCAATGTATACTATCTCAAATAGTATATATTTAGCATATTTATTTTTGCTTATTGCCTGCCCCTTCTCCCCAGAATAGAAGCCACGTGAAGGAAAAAAAAATTAATGTTTGTTCACTGCCATATCTCTAATATCTAGAGCAGTGCCTGATTCAAAATATGTGCTCAATCAATTAAAGTATGCATTGAACATAATAAATAATTATGAGCTAATTGATTCGTTTTCTTTCTGAGATGGAGTCTCGCTCTGTTGCCCAGGCTGGAATGCAGTGGCATGATCTCAGTTCACTGCAACCTCCGCCTCCTGGGTTCAAGCGATTCTCCTGCCTCAGCCTCCCAGGTAGCTGGGATTACAAGCATGCACCGCCATGCCCCAGCTAATTTTTGTATTTTTAGTAGAGACGGGGTTCACCATGTTGGTCAGGCTGGTCTTGAACTCCTGACCTCGTGATCTGCCCGCCTTGGCCTCCCAAAGTGCTGGCATTACAGGCATGAGCCACCGTGCCCGGCCAGCGAATAGAATTATTGGTAACAGTGATGTTAATGTAGCTGGAGCATGTGATGCAGGGGTAAGTAAATATAAAGGTTTTCTATGAGATGTGATCTTTGGAAATGGTAGCGAATGTTTATTGAAAGCTTACCTATTATCTCATTTAATCCTTGAAGCAACCATATAAAATTGATAATCTAATTATTATTTCACAGATGCAGAAAATAAGGCCAAGGTGGTTAGGGTCACACAGTAAGTGGCTTAGAGAGGATTTTAACTCCAGGTGTTTGGCTTCAGAGCCCTTGTGCGTAACAACTAAGTGTTTTATTGTCCCTAAAATGCAGTTTGGGTAATAGTTTGAAAGATGAATATTTAATCAGAGAGCAAGAGAGTAGAGAAACTGGCTTCGAAACTACACTTCATTGAGGAATTACGTACTCGTTCTTTTGAACAGCTAATATTGATCAAGCTCTGTACTAACCACGAATAATGTACAGAAGAAATAGCATATTTGCAGTCTTCCTAACCCACAGTTAAGTGAGGAAACAAACACATAAATAATTTGTGAAAAAACATAAGATAAGCACTGTTCTACACATACATATGAGGATTTACAGAAATTTAGAGAAAGAATCAGTCAACCAGTCTCCAGGTAAGTGAAGGTGAGTTTACTAGAGGAGATGATATTTAAGTTATCCTTATAGTATAATGAAGAGTTCACATTGACCACGATGGAAAGAATATTCCAAGCAAAGGAACCAACAGCATGTGGAAGTATTAGAAATGACAAAGATCATAGCCCACTCAAAAACTCAGAGAAATTCAAATTTGCAATTAAGGGTTTCTGAGGGGAAAACGTAGCAGGTGAAGACATGAAGGAGAATGGGGTGCAAATCCTAAATAATTTAGATATTTTTAAAAGCTTCAGAATTTTTGTGCAGATCATAAAAACTCTTGTTCCCCTTCTCCTCTATCCTCTCAGGCATTTTTCCCACTAAATCTTTTGCACTTCTAATTATGCCTCGACATCTGCTTCCCAGAGGTCCAGAAATGACACATCATGTAGTATAGGGTGCTCTTTCACAAAATATTTGTAACTGTAATCCAATCAAGCCTTCAGATTGAACTACCAGTTTATAGAAAATACAACAGCTATCAGAAGAAAGTAAATTACACCATGAGTAAATATGCACACAATTTCAGAATCCTGGGATCAAGATATCCGCCCATCTTGGTATTGCAAATGTTGAGATTACGGGCATGGGCCACTGTGCCTGGCCTTAGGAGATATTACTTTTGTTTGCTATCTTAATAGTATTGCAGTTTCTTTTCTTAATGTTGCTTTTTAGAGATACATACTAATATGGTTTGGCTGTGTTCCCACCCAAATCTCATCTTGAATTGTAGTTCCCATAATCCCCATGTGTCATGGAAAAAATAGGTGGAGATAATTGAATTATGGGGACAGATTCCCCTATATTGTTCTCATGATAGTGAGTGAGTTCTCACAAGATCTGGTGGTTTTATAAGGGGCTTCCCCCTTTGCTGGACACTGATATGGTTTGGCTGTGTCCCCACCCAAATCTCATCTTAAATTCCCACATGCTGTGGGAGGTACCCTGTGAGAGGTAATTAAATCATGAGGGCAGGTTTTTCCCATGCTGTTCTCTTAATAGTGAATAAGTCTCACGAGATCTGATGGCTTTATAAGGCAGAGTTTCCCTGCACAAGCTCTCTTTTTGCCTGCCACCATTCATGTAAGATGTCACGAACTCTCCCTTGCCTTCCGCCATGACTGTGAGGCCTCCCCAGCCATCTGGAACTGTAAGTCCAATAGGCCTCTTTCTTTTGTAAAATTGCCCAGATTCAGATATGTCTTTATCAGTAGCATGAAAACAAATGAATACAGTAAGTTGGTGCCGGGGGCATTGCTGAAATTATACCCAAAAATGTGGAAGTGACTTTGGAACTGAGTAACAGGAAGAGGTTGGAACAGTTTGGAGGGCTCAGAAGAAGACAGGAAAGTATGGGAAAGTTTGGAACTCCATAGAGACTTCCTGAATGGCTTTACTAAAATGCTGATAATGATATGGACAATGAAATCCAGGCTGAGGTGGTCTCAGATGGAGATGAGGAACTTGTGGGGAACTGGAGCAAAGGTGACTCTTGTTATGTTTTAGCAAAGAGACTGGTGACATTTTGCCCCTGCCCTAGAGATTTGTGGAACTTTGAACTTGAGAGAGATGATTTCGGGTATCTGGCAGAAGACATTTCTAAGCAGCAACACATTCAAGAGGTGACTTGGGTGCTGATAAAGGCATTCAGTTTTATAAGGGAAGCACAGCATAAAATTTTGGAAAATTTGTAGCCTGACAATCCAATAGAAGAGAAAATCCCATTTTCTGAAGAGTAATTCAAGTCAGTTGCAGAAATGTGCATGAGTAACCAGGAGCCAAATGGTAATCCCCAAGACAATGGGGAAAATGTCTCCAGAACATGTCAGAGGTCTTCACAGCAGCCCCTCCCAACACAGACCTGGAGGCCTAGAAGGAAAACATGGTTTCATGGGCCAGTTCCAGGGTCCCTGTGCTGTGTGCAGTCTAGGGACTTGGTGCCCTGCATCCCAGCTGCTCCAGCCATGACTAAAAGGGGTCAAGATGCAGCTCAGGCCGTGGCTTCAGAGGGTGCAAGCTCTAAGCCTTGGCAGCTTCCACATGGTGTTGAGCCTGTGGGTGCACAGAAGTCAAGAATAGAGGTTTGGGAACCTATACCTAGATTTCAGAAGATGCAAGGAAATGCCTGGGTGTCCAGGCAGAAGTTTGCTGCAGGGCTGGGGCTCTCATGGAGAACCTCTACTAGGGCAGTGTGGAAGGGAAATGTGGGGTTGGAGCCCCCCACACAGAGTCCCTACTGGGGCACCGCTTCGTGGAGCCGTGAAAGGAGGGGCACCATCTGCCAGACCCAAGAATGGTAGATCCAGCGACAGCTTGCACCGTGTGCCTGGAAAAGCCACAGACACCCAACACCAGCTTGTGAAAGCAGCTGGGAGGGAGGCTGTACACTGCAAAGCCACAGGAGTGGAGCTGCCCAAGACCATGGGAACCCATCTCTTGCATCAGCGTGACCCAGACGTGAGACATGGAGTCAAAGGAGATCATTTTGGAGCTTTAATATGTGACTCCCCCCTACTCGATTTTGGACTTGTGTGGGGCCTGTAGCCCCTTGTTTTGGCTAATTTCTCCCCTTTAGAGTGGCTATATTTACCCAATTCCTGTACCCCCATTGTGTCTAGGAAGTAACTAACTTGCTTTTGATTTTACAGGCTCATAGGTGAAAGAGACTTGCCTTGTCTCAGATGAGACTTTGGACTGTGGGCTTTGAGTTCCTGTTGAAATGAGTTAAGACTCTGGGGGACTGTTGGGAAGGCATGATTGGTTTTGACATGTGAAGACATGAGATTCGGAAGGGCCAGGGGCATAATGATACGGTTTGGCTGTGTTCCCACCCAAATCTCATCTTGAATTTCCACATATTGTGGGAGGCGCCTGGTGGGAGGTAATTGAATCATGGGGGCGGGTCTTTCCCATGCTGTTCTTTTGATAGTGAATAAGTCTCATGAGATTTGAAGGCTTTATAAGGCAGAGTTTCCCTGCACAAGCTCTCTTTTTGTCTGCCGCCATTCACATAAGATGTGATTTGCTCCTCCTTGCCCTCTGCCATGATTGTGAGGCCTCCCCAGCCATGTGGAACTGTAAGTCCAATAAACCTCTTTTTTTTAGTAAAATTGCACAGTCTCAGGTATGTCTTTATCAGCAGCATGAAGATGGACTAACGCAACACTCATTTTTCTCCCTGCTGCCATGTGAAGAAGGATGTGTTTGCTTCCTCTTCTGTTATCATTTGTAAGTTTCCTGGGGCCTCTGCAGCTATGCTGAACTGGGAGTCAATTAAACCTCTTTCCTTTATAAATAACTCAGTCTTGGGTATGTCTTTATTAGCAGCATGAGAACGGACTAATACACATACCAATAAATTAAGTTACAAAATGTCAAAATGTCTATAAGTTTAAATACTTCATAATGTAAAAATATAGATGAAATAAACATGTAAAAGAAACCTCTAAAGACTATCATCCCTAAGATAAAGAGCAAAATAAAGATGTTTACTTACACCACTATTATTTCTCTTTTCTTTTGAAGTTGCAGCCAATAAAATAATATTAATAATGGCATCAGCAACAAAAAACCTTTTATAGTGCTTATTATGTGATAGGCATTGTTCTAAGCATTTTGTCTAAATGAACTCATGTGATCCTTTGATGGTCCAGATCACCTTGTGTGGTAAGTAACCGTCTCTCGGATTTAAAGAAAGTTGAGGTTAAGAGACGTAAAGTATCACAGCTGGTAAGTGGTGAAGCCATATTAAAATATATGAGCTCCAGTTCCTATAAATAAATAAACAAATGAATATACACATATGTGTAATAACAATGTGTAATTCCTTATAAGATACGTAATTATCTGTAGATTACATTCTTATATACCGAGAAAATCTGAGAAAATTCATTCTATATCTTTTTAGAACTAATTAGAGGTTCAGTATGGTAAAAAGTGGGCATATGTATTACAGTAAACAACAACAAAATGTATTTAGGAATAATCAAAGTAAAAATGTCTATTTTATGTAAATGTAATTATAATTTTTATTCTGTTCCAATCAAAATATTATTTAAAAATACACTGGCAAAAGGACTCAAAGATATACCTGGAATAATAGGTGATACTAAGATACTTTTGATAAAGACGAATGAGGGAAGACCGGTCCCAACATCAATGCCATTATAAAGATAGAAAAAACAAAACAGTTGGTATTGGCAAAGAGCAATAGCTAAAAGGAACACAGTACAAAGTCTGGATTTAGACTCAAGAATATATAATTTAGTATATGATAAGGCAGCATTTGAAATAAACACGGTCATATCAAATTGGCATGTAATGTACCCCATCTTGAAACTTGCTACTATCTTGGCTTGTGTGTGGATAGCATATTACATTAATGCCGAGCAGATTAGTAACGCCGAAGTAGCTGGCGCCTAAATGGCTTAAACACGGAGAAACCACTTACTGATGATGGAACAAAAACTGACCAATCAGATTATAGAGCGGGCTTTTTAAAATTTCAGAAGCTTCTTTGTAGCTAAACCAACAAGAACAAAGACACAACACACCAGAATGTCTGAGACACATTCAAAGCAGTGCGTAGAGGGAAATTTATAGCACTAAATGCCTACAAGAGAAAGCAGGAAAGATCTAAAATTGACACCCTAACATCACAATTAAAAGAACTAGAGAAGCAAGAGCAAACACATTCAAAAGCTAGCAGAAGACAAGAAATAACTAAGATCAGAGCAGAACTGAAGGAGATAGAGACACGAAAAAACGCTCCAAAAAACCAATGAATCCAGGAGCTGGTTTTATTTAAAAGATCAACACAATTGATAGACTGCTAGCAAGACTAATAAAGAAGAAAAGAGAGAAGAATCAAATACACGCAATAAAAAATGATAAAGGGGATATCACCACTGATGCCACAGAAATACAAACTACCATCAGAGAATACTATAAACACCTCTATGCAAATGAACTAGAAAATCTAGAAGAAATGGATAAATTCCTCGACACATACACCCTCCCAAGACTAAACCAGGAAGAAGTTGAATCCCTGAATAGACCAATAACAGGCTCTGAAATTGAGGCAATAATTAATAGCTTACCAACCAAAAAAAGTCCAGGAATAGATGGATTCACAGCCAAATTCTATCAGAGTTATAAGGAGGAGCTGGTACCATTCCTTCTGAAAATATTCCAATCAATAGAAACAGAGGGAATCCTCCCTAACTCATTTTATGAGGCCAGCATCATCCTGATACCAAAGCCTGGCAGGGACACAACAAAAAAACAGAATTTTAGACCAATATCCCTGAAGAACATAGATGCAAAAATCCTCCATAAAATACTGGCAAACGGAATCCAGCAGCTCATCAAAAAGCTTATCCACCATGATCAAGTTGGCTTCATCCCTGGAATGCAAGGCTGCTTCAACATACACAAATCAATAAACGTAATCCAGCATATAAACAGAACCAAAGACAAAAACCACATGATTATCTCAACAGATGCAGAAAAGGCCTTTGACAAAATTCAACAGCCCTTCATGCTAAAAACTCTCAATGAATTAGGTACTGACGGGATGTATCTCAAAATAATAAGAGCTATCTATGACGAACCCACAGCCAATATCCTACTGAATGGGCAAAACCTAGAAGCATTCCCTTTGAAAACTGGCACAAGACAGGGATGCCCTCTCTCACCACTCCTATTCAACATACCGTTGGAAGTTCTGGCCAGGGCGATCAGGCAGGAGAAAGAAATAAAGGGTATTCAATTCGGAAAAGAGGAAGCCAAATCGTCCCTGTTTGCAGATGACATGATTGTATATCTAGAAAACCCCATCGTCTCAGCCCAAAATCTCCTTAAGCTGATAGGCAACTTCAGCAAAGTCTCAGGATACAAAATCAATGTGCAAAAATCACAAGCATTCTTATACACCAATAACAGACAGAGAGCCAAATCATGACTGAACTCCCATTCACAATTGCTACAAAGAGAATAAAATACCTAGGAATCCAACTTACAAGGGATGTGAAGGACCTCTTCAAGGAGAACTACAAACCACTGCTCAGTGAAATTAAAGAGGACACAAACAAATGGAAGAACATTCCATACTCATGGATAGGAAGAATCAATACCGTGAAAATGGCCATACTGCCCAAGGTAATTTATAGATTCAATGCCATCCCCATCAAGCTACCAATGACTTTCTTCACAGAATTGGAAAAAACTACTTTAAAGTTCATATGGAACCAAAAAAGAGCCCGCATCGCCAAGTCAATCCTAAGCCAAAAGAACAAAGCTGGAGGCATCACGCTACCTGACTTCAAACTATACTACAAGGCTACAGTAACCAAAACACAGATATAGCATGGTACTGGTACCAAAACAGAGATATAGACCAATGGAACAGAACAGAGCCCTCAGAAATAATACCACACATCTAAAACTATCTGATCTTTGACAAACCTGACAAAAACAAGAAATGGGGAAACGATTCCCTATTTAATACATGGTGCTGGGAAAACTGGCTGGCCATCTGTAGAAAGCTGAAACTGGATCCCTTCCTTACACCTTATACAAAAATTAATTCAAGATGGATTAAAGACTTAAATGTTACACCTAAAACCATAAAAACCCTAGAAGAAAACCTAGGCAATACCATTCAGGACATAGGCATGGGCAAGGACTTCATGTCTAAAACACCAAAAGCAATGGCAACAAAAGCCAAAATTGACAAATGGGATCTAATTAAACTAAAGAGCTTCTGCACAGCAAAAGAAACTGCCATCAGAGTGAACAGGCAACCTACAGAATGGGAGAAAATTTTTGCAGTCTACCCATCTGACAAAGGGCTGATATCCAGAATCTACAATGAACTCAAACAAATTTACAAGAAAAAAACAACCCCATCGACAAGTGGGTGAAGGATACGAACAGACACTACTCAAAAGAAGACATTTATGCAGCCAAAAGACACATGAAAAAAATGCTCACCATCACTGGCCATCAGAGAAATGCAAATCAAAACCACAGTGAGATACCATCTCACACCAGTTAGAATGGCGATCATTAAAAAGTCAGGAAACAACAGGCGCTGGAGAGGATGTGGAGAAATAGGAACACTTTTACACTGTTGGTGGGACTGTAAACTAGTTCAACCATTGTGGAAGTCAGTGTGGCGATTCCTCAGGGATCTAGAACTAGAAATACCATTTGACCCAGCCATCCCATCACTGGGTATATACCCAAAGGATTATAAATCATGCTGCTATAAAGACACATGCACACGTATGTTTATTGTGGCACTAGTCACAAAAGCAAAGACTTGGAACCAACCCAAATGTCCAACAGTGATAGACTGGATTAAGAAAATGTGGCACATATACACCATGGAATACTATGCAGCCATAAAAATGGATGAATTCATGTCCTTTGTAGGGATATGGATGAAGCTGGACACCATCATTCTCAGCAGACTATCGCAAGGACAAAAAACCAAACACCGCATGTTCTCACTTCTAGGTGGGAATTGAACAATGAGAACACTTGCACACAGGAAGGGGAACATCACACAACGGGGACTGTTGTGGAGTGGGGGGAGTGGGGAGGGATAGCATTAGGAGATACACCTAATGTAAATGACGAGTTAATGGGTGCAGCACACCAACATGGCACATGTATACATATGTAACAAACCTGCACGTTGTGCACATGTACCCTAGAACTTAAAATATAATAAGAAAAACCCGTAAAAAAAAAGTAAAAAAATAAAATAAAATAAAATAAGCAGCGAGAATGTCAATTATTTAATTTCTTTGTGATTACTAGTTAACCATTTGTTAAAAACTAAAATGGTTTCTCAACTCAAATAAATGCAAGGATATATCAAATACTTTAAAACATTAAAGATGAAGTGTTAACATAAATAATTACTAGTGACTTAACTACTAAATATCTTTAGGTAGAGTGGTTATTTCTAAGCATATAATGAAAGCTAAGAAACATAAAAAAGGTTAATAGAATTAAATATAACATATAACCTTTATTTAAAAAGAGAGCAAAATTTGTCAAGGCATAAATAATAACTAAATGGGAGAGTATTTGCAATACCAGTAACAAAGGGCTAATATCTTGAAGGCAAAAAATCCCTTTCTACTAAAATATGATTACCCTCATAGAAAATTGCAAATATCAGTTAAAATATAGATGGACACTAAACAAGAAAATACTTTAAAATTGTAAGGTAATTAAAGATAATTCCTCATTTATCAAAAATTGTCAAGCACCTCATTGTATACACTTGCTGTTTCCTCTATCTGGGATGCTCTCCTCATAAATCTTCACTTGGCCAGCTCTTTCTCAAGATTAAATATCATCTCCTCATTGAAGTAGTTCCTGATCAAAAGCTTAATTTAAATATCTCCCCGAACAGTTTTCATTATAGCAACCATTACCGTCTGACCTTACCTCACTCATTTAGTTGTGTTTTATTTGCCCCCTGAGGTTTCCCAAGGGTATGTGTAAATCCTCAGTGCCTAAAATAGAGCCTGATCCAAAACTAACATTCAATAAACCTGTAAAAAATTGCCAAATGAATAATAGCTACCACGATTCCTGCCAGCTTCAAGATGCGATAGTGATCATAAGTAGAAATAGGGAAGCCAGGAAAGGTAAACTTGGGTAAGATTTGCCCAACTGTCTATTATACACACAATTGCAGAGTACCCACAAAACCAAGAGCATTGGAAATCTCTTTGCAAAAGGAATTATTTTCCCAAAATGAGTAAAATATTAGAGAAAAGTATATATTTTCAAATGATATATGTCATTTTTCTTATGTATTAGCCCCTCCTATGTGTCTAATTTAGCCTAATATTTATTATCTAAGCAACAATTCTGAACACTTGGTGGGAAATTTTTAGCAATATCTACAAACTCAGACCTACTCGACAGATTAGGAAACAGAAGTTTCCATGGTTTTATAGGTGATCGTGTGGCTGCATTTTGCAATTTAAATTTAAAAAATGTCTTGGTGATAAACAGACACCTAGAGCTTTTGTCTGATCAACTGGAATAAAATGTGAAAACTTTCTATGGAAACCTCAGGGGAACGAAGGTGAGGTTGGTGATTTCACTGTGTTAGCAAATGGAAATGCATTGGGAGTGATGACGAATGTTATTGTCTGTGTTCCTGGGCGATAACACAATTGCATTCCAGTGGCTTTTAATGAGTTTTCACTTGAGATACAGTGAGTACATTTGCATGTCAACTACAGAGACCAAAAATATATTTCTTGTCATCACTGCAGGAGGAGAAATCATTTCCGTGCTGTATAAAGTAGAAGGAAAGTAGGTTCACGTACTGCCTTTTGTATTAACGATAAATAATTGAGTTCAGTTAGCTTGTTCTTACACAATCTGAGGAAGAAGAACTGAGTACAGTGGCTCCCATTTTGTAACAGTTTGTTATTTTTTTCTGGGATGACCTGAAGCTAAGAACATGGGGGTAGAGACATGTCTCATAATTTTTTTTTTTTTTTTTTTGAGACGGGGTCTTGCTCTGTCACCCAGGCTGAGAGTGCAGTGGCACAATCTTGGCTCACTGCAACCTCCCCCTTCCAGGTTCAAGCAATTCTCCTGCCACCACGCCCGGCTAATTTTTGTATTTGTAGTAGAGACAGGGTTTCACCGTGTTGGCCAGGCTGGTCTCGAACTTCTGACCTCAAGTGATCCACCTGCTTCAGCCTCCCAAAGTGCTGGGATAACAGGCATGAGCCACAATGACAGGCCCCCAATTTTTTCTTAAAGGTCTAAAAAAGTGTTTTCTTCCAACATAATATTCCGTACACTGCAGATGGTCTTTTATTTTGCTTATTGGTAACTGGCCTAAGAGATTTTACATTTTATTGAAATAAATCCTATGTCATTATTATAAACTTCTGCATTGCTTAGAAAAAAAAACATAAAATTTTTTTTACTTAAGGTTATTACATCTGTGTAACTTTCTGTATGTGCTTTTAAAGTCCTTGTGCCATTGAGTTATAGGGCTTTGACTTCTGGGTCTAACAAGGACACCAAGTTCTGCTATATCTTAAACACTGACAGCAATTACAGCCTTATCTTCAGGCCCAGTAGAAGATGCTAATCAAAGTAAACTGCGTTCATGAGATGCAGGGCCAGAAATTAAAACTATTCAACTCCTCAAGGCCCGAGGACTATTGCGGAAGAGGTGGGCATGTGAGATTGTAAGGGCTGATATTAAGAGAAAAGTAGCTCAGTTTCTCTAGGAATTAACCATTAATATCAAAGGCACACTAAAGCAAAACCAGTATCTAGGTTGCTGTGTCAGTTTAACAAGGCTTTCTTGGAGCATGAACTCACTCCTTCATGCAAAATGATAAAGGTTACAAGGTTTATAGAAATTATATTTTATAGTCAAGATGATTAAACTTTTATTATAAAATTTCAAAGACACAAATTTAATTTGCCGCATCCTGTTTTTAATTAGGGCTTATTGTTTGGGATATTAAGCCTCCTCTCTCAAAGAATAAAGATTTTCACCTTTTTTTTTTTTTTTTTTTGAAATCTTTGAGTTACTGCTTTGGTTAAATGAATGACTTATTTTACAATGACCCATGACCCTATTTCGTGATATCAAGCATTTTAAACTTTTTATCTTTGACGAACTTTCCAAAGTCAAATTCTAACTTGATTCCTCATTAATTTTTTGATATGAGTCCTCTGAAGTCCAAAAGAGACATATTTGTCTTATTTGGTATAAAAATCATACAAGAAGCATCGTCAAATATAAAATGGTGTTTGACTTTCTTTGGGCTGTATTTATGGAAATGTTATTGATATGTGCTCCAAAATTATGGGAAACTCTTATAATTCTGAAATAACTTCTGTATGTTGTGAATTATAAATTTTATGTTAAATTGTTGTATGCTACAGAAGTAACCAAAATTTCCTTGTCAATGGTGGTTTTAATAATGGCCGTCCTGGCTGGGTGTGGTGGCTCACGCCTGTAATCCCAGCACTTTGGAGGCCAAGGCGGGTGGATCACGAGGTCAGGAGATCAAGACCAGCTTGGCCAAGATGGTGAGACCCCCGTCTCTCCTAAAAATACAAAAATTAGCCGGGCGTGGTGGCACAGGCCTGTAATCCCAGCTACTCAGGAGGCTGAGCCAGAGAATCACTGAAACCCAGGAGGCAGAGGTTGCAGTGAGCTGAGATCATGCCATTGCACTCCAGCCTGGGCAACAAGAGTGAAACTCCATTTCAAAAAAAGAAAAAAATATACACCCCTGATTTGAAACAAGACTAGGATACACGGTAAAGAATGTTTATTCACTAAAGTTTTGACAGACTGAAGGCCATTATTTCAGATTGGAAATAGGAAACTTAAAAGAACTACATGGACATTGGGTCAAAGAACATGGGTTGAAATGTGCCTGGCAGTAGCCCAAAAGTAAATGCTCTTCGAGGTGCATGTGAAGGAACTGTAGGAGGGAAATGGGATAATTCACATCTCCGCCAATAAATAAATGTAGCCACACTAGCTTGGGGGATTTGAGGTGAGACATCGAAAATACTAAGTCATGGTGAGGGCTGGAAGACAAAAGAATGAATCACTTCATAGGAATGGCTGTGGGGAAGGGCTTGAAGGAGTCATCCTCTGACTTCCATGTGAACCATGAACATTAAACATGGAGAAATGAGGAGCGGCAGCAGATCGGTTTGGGATGCATCTTCAGGGGATGCTGAAACAACAACAGCATTTGGTTTGCTCTACACCCCTGTCACCCCTCGCCCGCAAGCCCAGGGAGTGGTCAGCAGTGGGGCTTTGTGACGTCGAAGCCACCCTAGGGGTGCCATTGGATGGGACACTGCGTGTATGATCAAACAAAGCTCAAGGGTGTGGCTTTGCCTTGTCACCAGGAGGGTATATATAGGGAGGGCAAGAGCTCCGGGCCACTGCGAAGATTCAAAAGCTACAAAGCTTTCCGCAGACATTGACAAACCAATATATACAATGGGCCAACAATCCAGTGCTGGCGGGGTGAAGAGAAGCACCCCGTGTGAATCCAACGAGGTGAATGAGACGGTAAGATTGTTAGGTTTTGAAGCGAAGGCGAGGGTGAAAGAAAGACACACAGAGCAGGGGCGGCTCAAACAACAACACAGGAATATTGCAGACAATTGTGGAAGTGGTGGGCCCGCTTAATGCCAGAGCCCACCGCCGCTTACAGGCTGGGGTGCTTGTAGGTATGGGTGGGAGGGGCCTGGGCAGTATGGCTTGCTGCCCGGCAGGATATTGATAAGATGTTCTTAGCATCAGGTGGTTTGGCCCTTTTTCTGCTGGAATATCATTGTGGTGTTCCTTAAAACGTTGCCAAGCAAGATATGATAGGGATGTTTCTTTAGTTGGGCCTTCGTCCGCCTTGCGGACAGGTGGTTAGGCAGGATGTTTCTCACGGCCTGAACCCCCATGGGATGTTTCACTTTGACCAAGGTCTGCAAAATAGCAAAGAACTTACAGAATGGTGCAGTTTGGACTAACAGATGACCCTACCCACGCTCCTCTTCTTCTTCCCCATAGATCCCTACTCTGTGATTCAACCTTGTTCTTCTCTGGATCAAACCCCTTCCTCAACCTGCATTCCTTCTTGTCATGAAGCCCCCCGTGCTATCCAGTCTCTATCCTGTTCACCCAAAATAATGTCCTCCTGGCCTCTCCCTGTTTTCTTAACAGATGCCAGAGACGTCAAGGGGGGACTCACAGCCAGAACCCGCTCCTAAGAAATCAAAAGCATCGGACTCCTCGACCGTATTAGTGCTTTCCTACAGGAGAGAGGTTAGAAGACGTTACTCCGTCTCCGATGAATTGGTGAATGACCACTCCCGAGAGAACCGAGTCAACCGCCTCCAAATAGACGAGGAAGAATTCACGCAGATTTCTGTGCAAACAGCTGCAAACCAGAAGGAAGATGCTGCCGTTAACCTTGGGCAATGAAAATAAAGTTTGAGAAGCTGATGGCTGTGCATAGCTCTGCCTGTTTTCTGATGGTGGTGCGGGGGGGGAAGGGAAGGGAAGAGGTAGGCATTTGAGAAGGGAGGGATATGAGGTCCTGTAGGGTTGCTGGACAGACCCACAGGTGGACAGTAAGCCAGACATTGTAAATAAGGCCTGGGGGAGGACTGATTCCTAAAGAAAATTTCCTTCTTAAAATTTTATCTCACAGGAAGTGGAGATGTGTATATGTTCACGCAACTGTACCCGGCAGCACATAGTTCTGCTGAATGCACATATCGAAGGTATTCCCATCCCCTTTCCATCTGATATTTTCCTAGGTTAGAAATATATGCTTTATAAAGAGTAAACGTTCTGTAAAACACAAAGCACAATACAAAAGAAGATAGTAGATGTAGGAGTAAGTAAACGGCAGGAAAGCATTGCTTGTAATGAAATGATTGAAAAGCCAATTCTAAAACAAAATGTTCAATGCATCTTAAATATTTGTTACTGTTTTAATGACCTCAGCAGTCTTTAATCAAGATAAGTATGCTTTAGAAATGTGTTGATATCCGCAAAGTGTGAATATTCAAAATCGCCATGACTTGGGAAAAGGAAAGTAAAACACTCTTAAGTATGAGGAGCTTTTTTCCATGGAATGTGAACTGCAAGGTGGTGAGAAGGGTTAGGTGTGATGTGGTGAGATCATTTTTAGGAGAGTGTGTCTATTATCGGCTTCCTAACACTTCCATTTTGCATGATAATTTCCTGAAATTCGTCATTTAATTAAGGCTATAGATTTTGATTACAATGTGTCTTAAAATGTCAAACAGTATAATATTTATAGTGAAAAAGAAAACTGCTTGGCGGATACACATCGGTTAGCGGGAAAAGACACCACAGGGATTCACCATGGAGTCACCCGTGGATGGGGTTTTAGTTTCTGTCTTTGAATTGACCTTCACATAGTGTCTACGTCTTGAGAGTTCAGGGGATGTTGGAGAGATCATTAGGTAAAACAAGAAGGTCTTCTCAGGACACATGAGGGAGTTAAATAAAAATGCAGGAGCAATTACAATTTTAGTTATTTGTAACTGTGGTTTGCTAAGTCATAACACTGTCATGGATAACATGAAAAAATAAAATATACTAAATATCAATAGACAAAAACCAGTTTGCTTTTCTCCAACCAAATACCTAAATACCTAGCACTGATTTCCAGAACAAAATCCCCCACGTACCATCTTTGGAATAAAAGAATATTCTTTCAAGTTGTCGGACCACAAGGTAAAAACAAAAAATCCCAATGCTTTTTTTCTTACTCTTTGATATGTACAATTGAAGGTATTCCTCATTGCAAACTAATATTTCCATCCAGCACGTGACATTAAAGAATTTTTCATATTTAGGATAGTAATACGGGATCACATTCTTTAGCCTTAGGCATTGCAGAGGAAAAACAAACAAACAGAAACAAACCAAAACTAAGCTGAGAGAGGCGGAGCAAGAAAAGCAGAATAGAAGGCTGCACAGATCAGCCCCCTCGCAAGGACACAAATTTAGCAACTATCCACACAGTAGAAAACACCTCCATAAGAACCCAAAATCAGGGGAACTCTCATAGTACCTGGTTGTATCACTGAAAGAGGCACTGAAGAGTTAGAAGAAACAGTCTTAAATCGCTGACCCCACCCCTTCCCTATCCTAGGCAGTGGCAGTGTGGTGTAAAGAGCATCTCTGGAAGCTGGAAGAGCAAGAGCAGAGCAGTTGTGGGTCACTGAACTCAGTGCTGTCTCTTACAGGAGAAAGGAAAACCAGACCAAACGTAGCTGACTCCCATCTGGGAAGGGAGCATTGCAACCACCTCTAGCCAGAGGGAAATTACCCATCCCAGGAATCAGAACTTGAGTTTCTGCAAACCTTGCCACCAAGGGCTAAAAAACTGTTCCAGGTTTCTCAGACAACCTTAAAGGCAGTCTAGGCCATAAGACCTGTAACTCGTAGGTGAGTTCTAGCGTAGAATTGGGCCCAGAGGCAGTGGATTGTGGCGGGTATGTGGAGGGGTGCACATGACCTACTGAGATACCAGCTGGGGCAGCCAAGTGAGTGCTGGTGTCACCCCTGCCCTAGCCCCAGACTGCCCAGCTAGCGGCTCCATGAAAGACCCCCTCCTTCCACTTGAGGAGATGGAATAGTGAGGAGCGTTTTTTTTCTTGCATCTTGAATACCAGCTCAACTACAGCGGGACAGGGCACCGGTCGGGGTTGTGAAGCCCCTGTTCCAGGCACTAGCTCCTGGATAACATTTCTAGACACACCCTAGGCCAGAAAGAAACCTGCTGCCTTGAAAGAAATGAAAAGAGAACACCTATACACTGTTTATGGGAATGTAACTTAGTTCAGCCATTATAGAAAACAGTTTGGTGATTTCTGCAAGAACTTAGAATTACCATTCATCTCAGCCATCACATTACTGGATATATACCCAAAGGATATATATCATTCTACCGTTAAGACATATGCATGCGTATGTTCTTGACAGCACTATTCACAATAGCAAAGATATTGAATCAACCTAAAGGCCCATCAGCAGCAGACTGGATAAAGACATTGTGGTACATAAACAGCATGGAATACTATGCAGCCATAAAAAAACGAGATCATGTCTTTTGCAGCAACATGGATGGAGCTGGAGGCCATTACTCTAAGCGAACTCACGTGGGAACAGAAAATGGAATACCACCTTTTTCCATTTCTAAGCAAGAGCTAAACATCGGTACGCATGGACACAAAGAAGGGAGCAACAGACACCCGTGTCTACTTGGGGGTAAAGGATGGGGAGGAGGGTGAGGATTGAAAAGCTACCTGTCAGCTATTATGCTGATTACCTGGGTGATGAAATAATCTGTACACCAAACCCGTGTGACACACAATTTCCCTATATAACGAGCCTGCACGTGTACCCCTGAACCTAAAATAAAAGTTAACAAAAATTTAAAAATAAAATAATAAAAAATTAAGAAGTCTCACAGAGGTAGAGAGTAGAATGGTGGTGACTAGGGGCTCGGTGGTGGTGGCTGGAGAGACATTGCTCAAAGGATACCAAATTTCCGTTAGACTGAAGGAATAAGCTCCAGAGATATATTGTACAACACGGTGACTACGGGTGATCATAATATGTTGTATTATTGATAAATGCTAAGAGAGTAGATGTTAAGTGTTCTCAATACAAAATGATAACTTTGTGGGATGATGCATATGTTAATTAGCTATATTTATTCATTCTACAATGTATATACTTCAAACATTAGATACATGATAGATACATTCCATTTTATCTGTTCAGTTTAAAATAATAAAAATAAAGAAGAAAGACATGTCCAAGTGTTCTGCCTGGGAAGATGGGCCTGAGAGAGTCTTACATAGTTAATCATGTACTATGTTTTTCTGTGCAGGACAGCAGAGGGAGTGGGGCTACCTGAGAGCAGCACATAGTCAGTAAATGGCCTATAACAGCTCTACTTCCTTTCTTGAAGAATCAGAATGGTGAAAGAAACCAGTGTAATGTTTCTCATACCCCTAAGAAGGACACTAAAGTGTTTTAAAGAGAGTTGGATCTGAAGGTGCCCTGTGGTTGGGCTTGAGGGATGACATGAAAATGTTCTGCATGAATCAGCCATTTAGGGCCAGATGGGATGATACGCATCTCAGGAGATGTTCGATGGATACGACATTGGGAAATTCTGAGATTCTGAATTGACTAGGTGTGAGACTCATGCATATTAAGTGCAATTACATAAAATGGCATTGCATTTCTCATTCGGCCAAGCATTGTAACCAGGTATATTCATGTGCCAGCTATTTCAATAGAAAGTGCTAGCTCTCACAACCGTTTGCATTCCAATACAATTTTCTGAATGTAAGAGAAAGAGATATAGTTATAACCAAGGTGTTAATCAATGAGAATAGTTTGCATCTCATCTTCTCTATTCTGCAGAAAGGCCCTTGAAGAGCATATTGCATCATTTTCCTCATGGCCAAGAAAATCAAGAATCACTGATCTGGCCAGGTGCAGCGGCTCATGCCTGTAATCCCAGCACTTTGGGAGGCCGAGGCGGGCGGATCACCTGAGGTCAGGAGTTTGAGACGAGCCTGGCCAACATGGTGAAACCCTGTCTCTGCTAAAATACAAAAAAAAAATTAGCTGGTCGTGGTGGCGGGCGCCTGTAATCCCAGCTACTGGGGAGGCTGAGGCAGGAGAATTGCTTGAATCCAGGCAGTGGAGGTTGCAGTGAGCCGAGATCGTGCCACTGCACTCCGGCTTGGGTGACAGAGCCAGACTCTGTCTCAAAACAACAAAAACAAAAACAAGAAATCACCGATCCATTTGAAAGTCAGCAAATATTTTGTCATTGACTAAATGTAGACCCTAGAGAGTGATCCCCATACACCACACTACAACTTAAGACTGATTCTGTTTCTTAATCATCCTTTGGAGGTCATCACGTTTTTGAACTCTTGTAATAACAGGGGACTTGAACGCATTTCAGACAGCAAACCTCGTCCTGTGTTATCTTATGCTCTGGGAGGAATTAAAAGACAAGGAAGTAAGGAAGAAAGAAAGGAAGGAAGGGAGGGAGGAAGGAAGGGAGGGAGGGAAGGAGGGAGGGAGGGAGGGAGGAAAGGAGAAGAGGAGAGAAGAGAAGAGAGGAGACGATCTCTAAACCTAAATTGGTAGAAAGCTTCACAAGTCTGAATACTTAAAAAGTTAAATTAAGTAGCTAAAGATGTTTTTGAAAAGCATCTGAGCAAACAACAAAATGATTCTGAAAAATATTTGGTAATGTAATAATGACAATGGGTTATTTCTTCTATCCGTGATCTCCTACAATATATTTTAAGCCAGATCACGTTTTTCCTTTGATGAAAACTCCACAGAGTTTTCATCTTGATGAAAATAAAATCCAAATTCCTAATAAGGCCGTACATGATGTGGGCACCTATTACCTCTCTGACATTAATACTTATTCTTCTCATGAATCAATCACTCTGCTTCTATCACACTCCCCAATCTGTGACTCTTGTAACTCACCATGCATGTGATTCCTCTAACCTGCCATCCATATCAGGGTCTTTGCACACTTCTGCTGGAAGGTTCTTCTCTAAAATATCCACTATGTATCCTCATTTTCTTTTCTTTTCTTTTTCTTTCCTTCTTTCTTTTCTTTTCTTTTCTTTTCTTTTTTTTTTTTTTGAGATGGAGCCTTGCTTTGTCGCCTAGGCTGGAGTTCAGTGGTGCATTCTCGGCTCTCTGCAACCTCCGCCTCCTGGTTTCAAGCAATTCTCCTGCCTCAGCCTCCTGAGTAGCTGAGATTACAGGCGCCTGCTACCACGCCTGGCTAATGTTTGTATTTTTAGTACAGATGGGGTTTCATTGGTTGGCCAGGCTGGTCTTGAACTCCTGACCTCGTGATCCGCCTGCCTTCGCCTCCCAAAGTGCTGAGATTACAATCGTGAGCCACCACGCCCGGCCTGTGTATCCGAATTTTCTTAAGGTCACTAGTCAGAAGTCACTTTATTGGAAAGGCTATCCTCCATTTAATGGTGAAGACGTTAAATGGTACTTGTACTTCTTTCCCAAAAAATGACACTTTTATCAGTTATTTTACTACAGTACCTGGAACATGTAAACTTCCAAGAAATATTTGGTGAATGAATGCATGTTAATCTGAATTTAGTATTGCAGTCTTCATTACTAGAAAGCATTTACATGTTTTAACTGTCAGGGAGCAACACTGGTAAGTGATTAATTCCCTATCAATAAAATGGATAGAGTACTATTCATGCTACATGTTCTCACAGTTGTGGCAAGGGTTATTAAATTGCCAACTGTAGTACTAAACTTATATTAATGTTGTACTCATTAGTATTACTCTTGTTATGTTCAGAGGAAATATGGAATAAAAGTAAGATCATGGGCCTGGTTCAAATCTGAAATTCTGCTACGTCCTAGTTGGGTGATCTAGGTCAAGTTTCTTAACTCCTCTGAGTCTTAGATTCTTCGTATGAAAAATGGAAAAAATGCTAGCACCTACTTCTCAGGATTGTTTTGAAAAACAAATTAATTAATATATTTAAGCTTTTAGCACAGAGCCTAGTACATACTGTGTGTGCAGTAATTACAAACTATTACTAGTGAGTATAATAGGATGTGAAAATTCATGACATCAAACAACTAGAACCGAGATTTATACACACACACACACACACACACACACAGACATATGTATACACACACACACACACACACAGACATATGTATACACACACACACACACACAGACATATGTATACACACACACACACACACACACATAATTGTTTTTGCAACAGAGTCTAGCTCTGTCGCCCAGGCTGGAGTGCAGTGGCGTGATCTCGGCTCACTGCAACCTCTGTCTCCCGGGTTCAAGCAATTCTTCTGCCTCAGCCTCCTGAGCAGCTGGGACTACAGGCGCGTGCCACCATGACTAGTTAATTTTTGTATTTTTAGTAGAGATGGGGTTTCACCATGTTGGCCAGGCTGGTCTCGAACTCCTGACCTCAGGCGATCTGCCCACCTCAGCCTCCCAAAGTGCTGGGATTACAGGCGTGAGCCACCGTGCCTGGCCTGCAGTAGGATTTTAGAGAGATGTGTTTGTGAGAGAGATTTGTGCCCAAAGGGTTTTATTTTAAATTTTTAAAATATTTATAAAATAGAGACAAGATCTTACTATGTGGCCCAGGCTGGTCTCGAACTGCTGAGCTCAAGTGATCCTCTCTCTTTGGCCTCCCACAGGCGTGACTCACCACAGCCGATCCACTCAAAGCATTTTAACTTAGGGAGGTGAGTGTTGACACAGACAAACCAATGCCATTGCAATATTTTCATGACTTAGATTTCCCGAGAGAAGGGGATATGCCCTACCACACAGGTTCACGGTGGGAAGCACCAGGGCTTGGCTTGGAAGCAGAGGCAGGAAGGAATGAGGAGCCCAAGCAACAGCCTTTATTATTAGGCTTTCCAAGGGAAAGGTCAGGCAGGGCAGGGTGAACAGCTTCACACTGGTAGTTTGAGTAATTACAGTAAGTTTGGAGCAACAGAGACTGCCTCTAGCTGTCTGGTACCCGGTGCTGGGTTGATTTAGGACAGAGAAAATATCAGCTTACTGTGTGAGAGTTAGATAAAGGAGGTGGATGCTTGCATAGGTAGGGTGTGTTCCTAAGTGAGTTGTTACTATTTGTATTAGTCCATTCTCACGTTGCTAATAAAGACATACTCAAGACTGGGTAATTTATACAGGAAAAAGTGGTTTAATGGACTCACAGTTCTGCATGGCTGGGGAGGCCTCACAATCATGGTGGAAGGCACATCTTACATGGTGGAAAGCAAGAGAGAATGAGAGCCAAGCGAAAAGGGAAATGCCTTATAAAACCATCAGATCTCGTGAGACTTATTCCTTACCATGGGAACAGTATGGCAGAAACTGCCCCCATATTCAATTATCTCCACTTGGCTCTGCCCTTGACATATGGGGATTATTACAACTCAAGGTGAGATTAGGGTGGGGACAGAGCCAAACCATATCGCTATTTTTAGGAATCAGCTAGTCCTGGGAGGAGCAGTCTTTCCCCAAGTCTATGAGGCCCCTCAAGCTGTCAAAATACTAGCCTGGCACAGTGGCTCACAGTTGTAATCTCAGCACTTTAGGAGGCCAAGGTAGGAGGATTATTTGAGCCCAGGAGTTTGATATCAGCCTGGGCAACATTGCAAGACCCTGTCCCTACAAAGAAAAAAAAAAGAATTAGCCAGGTATGGTGGCATACAACTGTAGTCCAGCTACTCAGGAGGCTGAGTGGGAAGTTTGAGGCTGCAGTTGGCAATGATCGTGCCACTGTACTCCAGCCTGGGCAACAAAGTGAGACACTGTCTCAAAAAAAAAAAAGTCAAAACATTATAGGATACAGAAAATTAAGACAACATGATTAATGTGTGTGTGTAAGTATGCATTAGCTTGTGTGAATGTATACATGAGAGAGAGAACAAGAGAGAAAGAGAGACTATGAATACCCACAGCTTAGGGATGACTGAAGTAATTATTCTAGCAACGAGGAGTAAATTCTTCAACGTGACCTGCCGGGTGGTTGCTTATCTCCACCTTCCTTCCTTTCTAACATCCTAGTGATTGTTTCTGTCCCACATTCGCGCTATGGAAGTCATGCAAACAAATATAAATTAACAAATAGTATCGTTTGCCTTAGACCTGTAAAGAAAGGTCTTTTGGAGTCATTGCATGAAATTCCAGAATTCTTACTTGGTTGGATTTAACTTTATTTGCAGGAGGAATTTTCTCTGATGGGATCAGTCACTTGTGGTGTGATGTATCTTCATTTTGATGTGGATAGTCCCACATAAAACAATTAAAAAAACAAAAATAAGTAAATAAAAATCTATGTTTTTAAGATTCTATATGAGTGCAGGACATGATCAATGATAAATAAAACAGCCCCGTAAACAGCACAAGCCTCCCGAATTTAACTATAGAGGATTATACAGTAGAATTTTTTGTTATTATTTTTTCTCATCATAATTTCAGAAGTTGGGAGCATGGGGCTGACACAGTGCTCAGTGCCACGGTCATGGGACCAGGGTTCTTTTTTTCCACTTGGCCACCTCTGACATGCTAGCTTTCATTCTTGTGCATCTCACCCCATGGTTGCAAAGTGGCTGCAGTTCCTCCAAGCATCACACCTGCACTCCATGCAGTAAGGAGGGAAAAAACCAAAGGCGGTAAAGAATCCAGTTAGATGATTTGATCCTATTTTAGTAGGAAAGCACAGCTTCTCTGCAAGACCCCACCAGTAGACTTCGGTATAATCCTCATTTACCAGAGGCTGGGGAATGCTTATGTTTTCTATCTAAAATTGATCTCTGCAGCCAGGCATGGTGGCACATGCCTGTAAATCCAGCTACTCGGGAGGCTGAGGTGGGAGAATCACTTGAACCCAGGAGGCAGAGGTTGCAGTGAGCTGAGATGTTGCCACTGCACTCCAGCCTGGGCGACAGAGTGAGACCCTGCCTCAAAATAAATAAATAAGTAAATAATAAAAAATGAAAAATAAAATTGATCTCTGAAAATAGATTTGGTAACGATTTCATATCAGAAGAAAGAAGAAAGGAAGGGAGGGAGGGAGGAAGGAAAGGAAGGAAGGAAAGGAAGGAAGGAAGGGGAAGGGAAGGGAAGGAAAGGAAGGAGGAAAGGAGGGAGTGAGGGAGGGAGAGAAGGAAGGAGGGAAAGAAAGAAAAGAAGAAAACAGAAATGGAAGGAAATGAAGGAAGGAAAGGAAGGAAGGAAGGAAGGGGAAGGGAAGGGAAGGAAAGGAAGGAGGAAAGGAGGGAGTGAGGGAGGGAGAGAAGGAAGGAGGGAAAGAAAGAAAAGAAGAAAACAGAAATGGAGGAAAAAAGGAAGGAAAGAAGAGAGTGAGAAAGAGGGAGGGAGGAAGGGAAGAGGAGGGAGGGAGAGACAGAAGAGGGAGGGAGAAAAGGATAAAGAATGATTAACTTTGCCAAATTACTTTTGTCAATTTCAGATGTGAAAGTGGCATTCAGCCTTGGATCATTTTTAATTTTGTTTGTACCTAATCAGATTGAGGTAGAATTTTAATTTGGTATTCCCAGAATTACCCTATTCCCATCTGGGTCATCATTATTATCTCCAAATATTCTCATGACAAGATTTCTAAAAATGTCTGCAAGTTTGCAGTGAAATTGTGCATTGTTCTTAGAGTTGAAGAAATGCTACTGTTGCTGTGTAATTCTGTGCAGAAGAGTATTATCAATCACTAGAAAAAGCTTTTGAGAAAAACATCTTTAACGAAAAGAGTCCTAAAAGCACCACAAAGACGGTATCATACATAATGCAACTTGTTTTTTAGGTGCAACTGTGTGGAAAGCTCATTATGTGACTCCTAAATTCTACCCTGAAGGAACAGGTGCCTGCTATGGGAGTGGAATATGTTCATGGTCGGGGGATGTAACCTACCACGACCCACCACTCCTCTTTGACATCTCAAGAGACCCTTCGGAAGCCCTTCCACTGAACCCTGACAACGAGCCATTATTGGACTCCGTGATCAAAAAGATGGAGGCAGCCATAAGAGAGCATCGTAGGACACTAACACCTGTCCCACAGCAGTTCTCTGTGTTCAACACAATTTGGAAACCATGGCTGCAGCCATGCTGTGGGACCTTCCCCTTCTGTGGGTGTGACAAGGGAGATGACATCCTTCCCATGGCTCCCTGAGACCATGGGGACCACGTGTTACCCACCACAAACTTACTGTTACAACGGTCATAGGAGCAGAGCTCACCTGACTGATTCATTCCATTTGGGATAAAAACTGATGGCCCAACCCATTGTTTTATCCTCAGAAATCAGTTCTTTCAAGAGCTCGGTGAAATTAAAGTGGGCCCATAGAACAGTGAACCTGGAGGGGAGCATTTGTTGTATAATTTTTTTCTGGTATATAATTGTGCCATTGCCCAAGGAAAAGAGCAAATCAAGGTGACTTCAGCAGATTCTTGTAGAGCTTTTGTTCCTAGAATTCATGGAAGCATCAGGTCCAATGTCATAAGTTAGAAACTTCTGCTTGCAGATTCTATACCCAGGCATGCTAGCTTTCTAATAAATCATGATAAGTACTTAATTTTTTCATGAAGCAGAGGGTCACATAAAACTTGAAGTAGTGCTATTATAGTCAGTTTGACTTCTTGATTTTCTCTCTTTCCTTCTTTTCTCTTCCTGTCCGATACACATCTGGTTATGAGAAAAAATGCTGGGCTGAAGTTCTTGACTTTGCTTCCTCGTAGCTATATCATCGTGGAAATGTCTCTGTGATTTGGTTTCTTCATGTGTAAAATAAGGAAAACCAGTGTCTACTTCACAGAGTAGCTATGAGGATTACATGCATTAATTAATGTGAAATCGCCTTGTGTAGAATAAGCAGTCAATAAATGTTATTATTACAAATGTTGTTGTAAGCATCATCAATTGCAGTTAATCATGATTCCTTAAACACAAAATAAGAAAAATGGCAAAGAGTCAACATTTAAGAAAAAATAAAGAAACATGGCTAAAACAATTATTTAATTGAAGAAAGACATTTGGCAATACACATAGGAAGCAATTCAAAGCAGGATAAACAAACATAAATCCAAAATTTGAAGCATTTGTGACTGCAGACTACAAAAGACAAAGAAAGGATCTACAGATGGATGCAGGGCAGGTGAGCCCCAAATTGGGGCTTAGCCTGGGAGGGTTCTTGGCTTCCCTCAGGAAATAATTCAAGAGTAAGCCAGTGGTGGAAGCAACAGCTTTATGGAGAAGGTAGTGTCACAGTTCTGTGACCGCTCCTGCAGAGAACAGGAGCTCAGGGCACTGCTGCAGTCATATTTATACCCACTTTTAATTGCATGCAGATTAATGGGCAGTTTATGCAGAAATTTCTAGGAAAAGGGTGGTAACTTCTGAGTGCTCAGGTCATTGCCATAGAAGAGGCCAGTAATGCCCAGATGCTGCCATGGCAACGGTAAACTGACATGGCATGCTGTTAGGCATGTCTTATGGAATGCTGCTTCCATGTTTTAGCTAGTCCTCAGTTTGGTCCTCTGTCTGCTTCTGCTTCTTCTTCTTACCATTCCTGGGCTCAAGCAATCCTCCTGCCTTGGCCTCCCAAAGTGCTGGGATTACAGGTGTGAGCCACCACATGTGGCCAACAATGAATGTTCTTTATTTTATTATACTTTATATTTTGAGATAGAGTCTCACTCTGTCAGCCAGGCTGGAGTGCAGTGGTGCGATCTCAGCTCACGGAAACCTCTGCCTCCTGGGTTCAAGTGATTCTCCTGCCTCAGCCTCCTGAGTAGCTGGGATTACAGGCACACACCACTACAACCAGCTAATTTTTGTATTTGTAGTAGAGACAGGATTTAACCATGTTGACGAGGCTGGTCTCGAACTCCTGACCTCAAGCCATCCACCTGAATCAGCCTCCCAAAATGCTGGGATTATAGGCGTGAGCCACCGTGCCAGCAACAATGAATGTTCTTAATATCACCAGCCTGTGCACTTAAACATGATTTAAAATGGTAAATTTTGTTATGTGTTATTTTACCGTAATTAATTTTTTATTTTTATTTTTTTGAGATGGAATTTCCCTCGGTCGCCCAGGCTGGAGTGCAGTGGGAGATCTTTTCTCAAAAACAAAACAAAACCCCAAAAAACGACCGAACAAACAAATGCAATAACAACATCTTTTGCAATTTTTGAAGTTTGAAGATTACTTATTTCACTCAGAGCTCCCTTGTATTACTTGTCTTTAATGCTGTTCTCAAATTTGTGTGTGTGTGTGTGTGTGTGTGTGTGTGTGTGTGTGTGTGGAGAGAGAGAGAGAGAGAGAGAGGGCAGCTAGCAGGTCCTACATCACCCCAAATCCATCATTTTCTCTTTATTCAATTCTGCAGTGGTGCGATCTCGGCTCACTGCAACCTCCGCCTCCTGGGTTCAAGCGATTCTCCTTCCTCAGCCTCCCCAGTAGCTGGGATTACAGGCGCCTGCCACCACACCCAGCTAATTTTTTGTATTTTTAAGTAGAGACAGGGTTTCTCTATGTTGGCCAGGCTGGTCTCGAACTCCTGACCTCAGGCGATCCACCCGCCTCGGCCTCCCAAAGTGCTGGGATTACAGTCGTGAGCCACCTCACCCGCCCCCATTCTGCTATTTCTTATCCCTCTTTACATTGCCGCCACACTGCAATGTAAATGAACCTTTGACCTAAATGAACCAATTAATTATGCCCCCACTTCACTAATGGGCCAGTAGAGGGCGCTAGACAAACATTTCTCAACTACTCGGTCAATGCGTTCAAGCATGCCACAGGTGTTCTTGCCAGAGACTTGTCATTGATGTTTTCTTGAGCCATTAGAAGGAAATGGCCATGAGGAAAAGACTCGGTTTGTTTTATGTTAATCCAGGGGATATGATGGTAGACAGGTACCAACCAGACATGTCCATTTCAGACAGTCAAAGTAGCCAATCTGTCCTCCACAATTCAGCATTTTTAGAGAAATAAAAAATGGTGCTGAAACATGCAGAGTCTAAAACTGAATGTCTGCTTTTCAAGTTCCTTCTAATTATTGGCTAGGGAAAAATCAGTGTCACTTAACTTCTCTGTAGTGCAATGTCTCAACTTTAAAATGACTACAATAGCAAATGCTTCATAGAGTTGCTGCAAAGATTACATAGATAAATATGCTAAAACACAAGAGGCTGGAACGAGCACTTTAAGATGACAGTAATTTTATTTTATTACAAGAAAGACTGAGGTTGAATTTTCTTAACCCAGAACTTAGATTAGGAAGAAGTGGTCATTAAAATATACCATGCATTATTACTTATTATGGTCACCATTCTGTGCAATAGATCACTAAGCTTATTGCTCCTGGGAGGGGATAGATTTATTAACTTGCCTGATGTAATCATTCCACATTGTGAACATATATCAAAGCATTCCATGGTACTCTCTCTATATATAATATTATATATAATGATATATATAAAATATTATATATGATGTTATATATAAAATACTATATAAAATATTATATAAAATATTATATATAATGTTATATAAAATATTATATATAATATATTATATATAATATATAAAATAATATATAATATATATAAAATTTATCAATTAAAAATAAAAATAAAATGCTGACAAAATAAGAGGTGTTAAATGAATGTATAAGAAACATGAGGTAGCTGAAGTAGGAGTCTTACTCAAACCATCTGCCCTGATCTGTCTATCATCCCATGCTGGGACATGAAAAGGCACATATTCAGAGGACTGGGGGAATTGAGAGAGAGTGAAGGACAGACAGAGTCTTCATCAGGGACGCTCCCACACGGCAAGCCTCCTACCATGAACCTTAAAGACGTGAGTTCTGGAAGGTGTCTGAGAAGAGATTTTCTGCGGTTTTGCCAGAGAGCTGGCAACGAGGTGATGGGAGCAAACCCTTCCTTCATTATTATATTTTCCAAAACTCACAGCATTATTTTGGAGAATTGTTAAGGTAGTAGGAGGGAGATTTAAGAAATAGCCCCAGAGTGTCTTTGTGTTCACTGCCCTGCATGTTTGCCAGGAAGAACATATTCCTCAGGTATTAGTCTCGTGCTGCTGATAAAGACATACCCAAGACTGGGTAATTTATAAAGGAAAGAGGTTTAATGGACTCACAGTTCCACATCACTGGGGAGGCCTCACAATCATGGCAGGAGGCAAAAGGCACATCTCACATGGTGGCAGGCAAGAGAGAAAAAAGAGCCAAGTGAAACCTCTTATAAAACCATCAGATCTCATGAGGCTTACTCACTACCATGAGAACAGCGGAAACCACCCCCATGATTCAATTATCTTTCACTGGGTTCCTCCTGCAACACGTGGCAATTATGGGAGGTACCACTGAAGATGAGCTTTAGGTGGGGACACAGCCAAACCATATCACCTTAGGTATGGAGAGACTGAAGAAATGAATGTGCCATTTTTGATCTTTACAGAGGGTTTCAAATTTGCAAATGTTCAAAAATGTTATCCCTCAAAGACCTTTGAGGAAAAAGTTAGTTGATTGACTCCAGCAAAATGGAATGTCATCCAAGAAAGGTGAGAGTAGCCAAGCACAGTGGCTCATGCCTGTAACCACAGCATTTTGGGAGGCTGAGGTGGGAGGATCGCTTGGGTCCAGGAGTTCAAGACCAGCCTGGACAACATAGTGCAATCTTATCTTTACTAAAAATTCGTTTAAAATTGCTGAGTGTTTACTAAAAATTTGTTTAAAATTGCTGAGTGGCACATGCCTGTAGTCCCAGCTACTCAGAAGGCTGAGGTGGGAGGATCACTTGAGCCCAGGACATTGAAGCTGCAGTGAGCTATGACTACACTACTGCACTCCAGCCTGGGTGACAGAGCAAGACCCTGTCTCAAAATACTACTACTACTACTACTAATAATAATAATAATAAAAAGAAGAGAGTACACAGGAAGCAGTGCTGAATAAATAAATGTATAAAACAAAGTCTGAATGTGTTAGTGCACAGTTGTGAAAATAATCTGGAGTTAACATTTCACATGGGAGGTAATTGAAAGAGCAGAGAAGAAAGAGAGAATGAGCATATGTTCATGTTTTTGTTTCGTCTGGGAAGAAGACATAGGTAATGACTATCTTTATACTTGATAGAAAATATAAGCTTAAATACGTGTGCTGACAGGTGAAAGGTGGTTACCACCAGAAAACTAGAAAAGATGTGTACAAGTTTCAGAGCCTTAATGGGAAATGCGTGGATTGAAGAAAACCTGATTCATGCAATCAGAGGTGGGTGGGAAAGAATTACACCGAAGAAGCAGAAAATCTGATATATGTAAAAAAGGGAAAATAATATAAAGTGAAACTGCAGGACTCAATCCAAATATAACCATGATCATAATAAACATGGATGGATTAAAATTCCTTTAAAAAAGATAGGCTTTCTGAATGGGAAAATAAACATAAAATCCAGACATACAGTAGTGTAGGAGGCAGCTTAATTAAAAACAAAATGTTGAAAATAAATGGATGCATTTGATATGATTCTGTTCCACTATCCAATCTAAGTAATGATCAATTATTTTATAGATTGTTCTTCAGTTTTTTTTTTGTTGTTCTTTTTTGAGACAGAGTCTCCCTTTATCCCTCAGGCTGGAGTGCAGTGGCGCGATCTTGGCTCACTGCAACCTCTGCCTCCCAGGTTCAAGCAATTCTCATGCCTCAGCCTCCACAATTGCTGGGAGTAGAGGCACCTGCCACCACGCCCGGCTAGTTTTTGTATTTTTAGTAGAGACGGGGTTTCACCTTGTTGGCCAGGCTGGTCTAAACTCCTGACGTCAGGTGATCCGCCCGCCTCAGCCTCCCAAAGTGCTGGAATTACAGGCTTGAGCCACTGTGCCCAGCCTTCAGTTTGGTTTTGTCCAGTGTTTTCTCATGATTAGACTGAGGTTATGCATTTTTGGCAAAAAAATCATCAGAATTGATGTAAGTTTTCAGTGTGTCATGTTACGGAGTGCATGATGTCTGTATGTCCTGTCCTGGTGATGTTAAATTTCATCACCTGGATTAAGTGGTGTCTGTTGGAATTCTCCACTGTGAAATTATTATTTTTTCTGATCCAGGAAAGGTTAAGCAAGAGTCTGGCACCATTTGAAGTCTAATAAGAAACATTTACTACCTGATTTCTCTGAAGCCTGCTACCTGCGGGCTACATGTGCATAATAAAAACTTTGGTCTCCTCAACGCCTTATCCTCACCCAGACATTTCCTTTCTATTGATTACAGGTCTTTAATCAGAAAATCCTGGAATCCACCTACGACCTGGAAGTTCCTCACTTTGAATGGAATCCCACCTTTCTGGACTAAGCCAATGTACGTCTCACATGTGTCGATTGATGTCTCCTGTCCCCGTAAATTGTATAAAGCCAAGCTGTCACCCAACCACCTTGGGCACTTGTTCTCAGGACCTCCTTGGGGCTGTGTCGTGAGCCATTGGTTAAATGAATAACTCTTTTCAAATATTTTACAGAGTTTGACTCTTTTCATGGACATTAATTGGTGCCCTACACGTGGGGCCTCAGAAAAGACTCAGAATCCTTGACGAAGTTGCCCGAACCCGGAGCTAAGTTACCCGCAGGGCCATTGGAAGCCCTCCCTGGCTTTAGGTTTCTCCTCCAGTGGAACCGGTGAGTCCTCTGCAGCTCTGGACCTTCCATTTGGTGGATGGTCCTTGGTTCATTCTGAGCTGTTTTTCTACCTCCTTTTTATTTTTCTCCTAGGAAGTTGTTGTATAGGATCCTACTTTACGTTTGGTGGTGCATTCTAAATGGTCTTCTCCACTGCCCTTTCCCCCCCAAATTAATGTCGATTGGCCTGTGAGTACATTTGCGTGAGAGACTGAACTGCCACTTTTGTGGCGTAATTTTGAATTGCCAAATGAGAGGCTGACCTCCTCAGCTTGGAAAAGAAAGGGAGTTTTGCTCCTCCTAGCCAAAAACCACCCCTGGGTGGTAGGGGTTGAGTGGGAGTCTCTGGGGGATTGACTCCTGCCATGATGTGCAGTGACCCTACAGGGAACCGCACAACAAAATTAATTTTAAGAGGCTCATCCAGGAGACAGGTGTAAGAGCTGATCACTTGCTATGTTGAGCCCTGTCAGAGGTCTAGACCTCTGGAGAGAGAAACTCAGACACGTGAAAGGGTAGAAAGACTCAGTGGTGACACACAGTGTAGTCCCTCTCACAGCCAGCACACTTCAATCCACCCTACTAAAACCCAGGCCACAGTTTAGTTCCTCATTTTTAAATAAAAGTGGGAGACATAGCATGTAAGGATGAGGAAAGGCGGAGACAGCGACCCCCATTTGGGCACCCCTTTTGGTTCTCTGCTTCCTCTACTTGCAAGTATTTGTGTAAGTGGGAAAAGCTTGAGGGCATGCCAGGTCAAACAAGAAGCTTCCTGTTACATATTATGTCTGTGCTTGTTCACACTTTAAACTGCTGCACACATTACACCAGAGAAAATTCCAGCCCAAAGGTCAACCTGCAACCAATCAGTTCCTAAGTCCTCTATTTTGCTATTTTCTTTTCTGCCTACTTTAAATCTTCTGTTTACTTTTTGTTCTTTTCTTTTCTTTTTCTTTTTTTTTTTTTTTTTTTTGAGACAGAGTCTTGCTCTGTCACCCAGGCTGGAGTGCAATGGCGCTATCTACTGCAGCCTCTGCCTTCCAGGTTCAAGCGATTCTCCTGCCTCAGCCTCCCCAGTAGCTGGGATTACAGACGTGCGCCACCACGTCTACGTAATTTTTGTATTTTTAGTGGAGACAGGCTCTCACCATGTTGACCAGGCTGGTCTCGAACTCCCGACCTCAAGTGATCCGCCGGCCTCGGCCTCCCAAAGTGCTGGGATTACAGGCGTGAACCACCACTCCTGGCCCTTCTGTTACTTTTCCACTGCTGTTGAGATAGAAGTCACTGTTGGGATCCAACCTTTTTGTTTGTATAAACTGGTGAGTTTGTGTTGATATCTCTTGCTAGAGTTCTGAAGTAAAAGCTATAGGATCTTTGTGTGAGTGTGCATGCGTGTTTAGATGTGTTTATGTACATGCACATATGTGTGCACATACATACATTTTTTACGTGCTTTAGCCCTGAAGTGTCCAATTGGCTTCAAGTCAAAGAGTACTCATAAATTAAATAATAAGCCAAAACGCTTTTCAAGTTCACGTGACTTACATAAATCTTTAATAAATAAGCTGGCTTTAAAATTATTGGTACGATAGTATTAGAAATATCTTAAAAATTGTCAGCATACATGTTTGTTTGCATTTACTGATCAAGCAGTTTCATATTTACCTCTGACAGATATTATAAGGTGTCAAAATTTGCCATAAGGCTTACAAAACTATAAACCCAGCAACCCAGCATGAAACACAATAATCTTTGTTTCTGTACTTTTTGAGAAATAAGACGTTTAATGTTATTAGTGTAGTAAAAAGAGCTAAATCCCAAGTTATCAGTAAAATATCTATATATTTAAAATTTTTGCTTAGGCAAACACAGAAAATTCGTAGACTATAAAAATGGTTAACAGGGAAATAACTTTAAATGATGACTATCAGAGTTTTCACAGATAATCTAGGTAAAAGATTTTATAAAATTAATTAGGTAAATGTAATGAAACAAATGCCTGTAAATAAATATAATTTAGAATCTAAAGTTAAATAATAGATATTCACTAAATGTCTGGGCCATTTTCAATTTAAATAAATTGTATTATAGAAAAACTTTTCTGAAAAATATGTTCTTATTCAAAGCTAAGTTATTTTCATCTAATTCCATGTTTATTTATTTATATTTTTTGAGATGGAGCCTCGCTCTGTCTCCCAGGCTGGAGTGCAATGGTGCAGTCTCAGCTCACTGCAACCTCTGCCTCCCAGGTTCAAGCGATTCTCCTGCCTCAGCCTCCCTTGTAGCTGGGATTACAGGTGCCCACCACCATGCCTGGCTAATTTTTGTAATTTTAGTAGAGATAGGGGTCTTGCCATGTTGGCCAGGCTGGTCTCGAACTCCTAACCTCAGCTGATCCACCCACCTAAGCCTCCCAAAGTGCTGGGATAACAGGTGCAAGCCACCGCACCCGGCCAGATTCTAGGTTTATTTAAGGGTTATTTATGAAATATGGTAAAAGGAACCAAGAAACAAGAGATGTAAAGAAAGTTAGGCTGCGTGCATTGGGTCACACCTGTAATCCCAGCACTTTGGGAGGCTGAGGCAGGCGGATCATGAGGTCAGGAGTTTGAGACCAGCCTGACCAACACAGTGAAACCCCGCCTCTACTAAAAATATAAAAATTAGTCAGGCATGGTGGCACGTGCCTGTAATCCCAGCTACTCAGGAGGCTGAGGTAGGAGAATTGCTTGCACCCGGGAGGCAGAGGTTGCAGTGAGCCAAGATCGTGCCACTGCACTCCAGGCTGGGTGACAGAGCGAGACTACTCCATCTCAAAAAAAAAAAGAAGAAGAAAGTTACAAGGAGGTATTTTTGGTAAGAAATGTTAAAAGAAAAATAATTTTGTATGAGAAAGAATCTTGTTGTTTAAGAGAGATGTTTAGGACAGAACAGAAAATCCAAGCAGGATGTATATGGTCTGTGCAAGTCATAATACAGTCTGTAAAAAAGGAATTCAAAAAAATTTTTATGTAATTAAGTTTGCTATAACTAAAAGGAAATTATAATCATTCTAGGTATTGGACTTCAATAATAAAAATACAGTAATGCCAAAGGAGATCATTGGTTAGAACAAGATTTTCTTAAAATACTGATGTACTCAGTGAAATTGCAAGAAGTTTTTTATTTTTGAATTCCATAATCTCTTCTTGAAATTCTTCAGATGGACATCCTAGGGGTTCCACTTCTGCTGCATCCTGCTTGCCTCAGAGCTTTCCCTCTTTTGAAAAGGCCTGGGATGGTAACTCTCTCCTTCAACTTTTGCTGGCTCCCGTAATTTTTTAAAAATTAGTAGTCTAAAGGAAGAGAGAGAATTTTTGAAAAGAGGCAAGTGAAAAATGTTATAGGATGTGCCTCTATCTGTGTGTCTGTCTATAAGTTTATTTATTGTCTGTTTGTTTGATTGATTTGTTTATTTTGGAGACAGGGTCTCACTCTGTCACCCAGGCTGGAGCGCAGTGGTGTGATCTTGGTTCACTGTTCCCTTGAGCACTGGGCTCAAGGGATCCTCCTGCCTCACCTCAGCCATCCGTGTAGCTGGAACCACAGGTGCATACTATCTCGCCCAGCTAATTTTTTGTATTTTTTATGTAGAGATGGGGTTTTGCCATGTTGGCCAGGCTGGTCTCAGTCCTGAGCTCAAGCGATCCACTCGTCTTGGCCTCCTAAAGTGCTAGGATTACAGGCGTGCGGCACCATGCCTGGCCTTGTCTGTAAGTCTCTATCTGTCACGAGGAAGTAATATTTCAGTACCAAATTATATGAAAGAGCTCTAATCAAATGGCTTACAGAAAAGCAAGTGCTTATCAGACAACCAAAAGCTAGCTCAGATGCTTTTAATTGACATTCCTTTAGTAATCTTTGGTAAGACTAATTTGGTAAATTTAATTTCAAAATCCTGTCCAGTGGTTTAAAATCTTAGAGTCACGTTAGATGGGACTGTTCCCCTGACCTTGACCCCCTTCGTGGGCAGGAACTGGAGTGGCTCATGTTACTCAGCCTGCAGTTTGTGGACAGCTATGTGTTAACAGCTCAGTGAAGGGTCAAGGTGACAGCCTTCTGCACCTGTCCTTTTGGACACCGACTTCTTGTTTGGTGTCCAAGAATCATCAGGTCACACAAACTGAAAGATGATGAATGTGGAGGACTTTATTGAGCAGTGGAAGTGGCTCTTGGTGGAAGAGGAGCTGGAAAGGGGATGGTGTGTGAAGAAGGTGATGTTTCTCTGAAGCCTAGCCTTCTCTGGCTGGGCTCCCCTCCAAAACCACACCGTCTGAAGTTAGTCATGTTTATCTGTAGTCTCCAATGCTCAGTTACTTCTCTGCTCGCCACTCAGTAGCTTGTATCCCTGCCGGTCAGCTGCTTGTGTTGCTTTTTTCGTTTTCTTTTTCTTTTTCGTTTTTCTTCCTGCCAGCTGGTCTGGTCCTTATGGGCACAGGATAGGGGGCAGGGCAGGCCAAAAAGGCAATCATCTGGGCAGAGAAACGAGGTCAGCTGCTTTCACTAGGGCCGAGCTTCCAGACTTGAGGTTGTAGTTTAGCCGGGAGCCCAGCCATCCTGTATCAATGTTAGATTAAATTAGGCAATCCTAGGTTTTGCACTGGAAATTAGGGTTACTGGGAGTTGGAATAGTAGGAGAGTAAGATGTATTTTTGGTGAGGTTTATAAAAACACAAAGATGTGGTTTTTGCCAAAGAAAATGTAATGTTTAGAGGCTATTTAAAGGTCACTTTAAAATAAATGGAAAATTATGTAGATAAAACTCATTGGAGAAAGAGAAAAATAAAGAGGTGGGGAATGAGAAACCTTTGACTTTTGGGTGGCCACGTGGTCACACATGGTAATGAAGTGGCATCATTGTCTGGGGTAAATACCCGAGATTCATTGTCTCATGGCCACAGAAAACGAGGACGTGGACACACAGAATGAGGTTGAGAGCAGAAGTTTAGTAGGCAAAAGAAAGAGAAGAGCTCTCTGCAGCAGAGCGGGGTCCTGGAGAAGTGGGTTGCTGCTTCTTTGCTGAAATGCAGCAAGTTTTATAGATGAGCTTGAGGAGGCAGTGTATGATTTACACAGGACACAAAAGATTGGTTGGACCAGGTGTACCATTTGCATAGGGCACGTAAAGCTGGTTAGGACTAGATGTGTCATTTGCATAGGGCATGAAAAGCTGGCCTAATCTTTTTTTTTTTTTTTTTTTGAGATAGAATTTTGCTCTTGTTGCCCAGGCTGGAGTGCAATGGCGCCATCTCGGCTCACTGCAACCTCCACCTCCCGGGTTCAAGTGATTCTCCTGCCTCAGCCTCCTGAGTAGCTGGGATTACAGGTGCCTGCCACCACACCCGGCTGATTTCGTACTTTTAGTACAGATGGGGTTTCTCCATGTTGGTCAGGCTGGTCTCAAACTCCTGACCTCAGGTGATCTGCCCAACTCGGTGCCTAATCTTTTATTATGCAGATGGACTCTTTACCTGGCTAGTGCCATGTCGCCTGTTTTTTTTGTTTGTTTTGTTTTGTTTTGTTTTTTGAGACGGAGTTTCACTCATTTTGTCCAGGCTGGGGTGCAGTGGCGTGATCTTGGCCTAATGCAACCTCTGCCTCCCGAGTTCAAGCAATTCTCCTGCCTCAGCCTCCTGAGTAGCTGGGATTACAGGCATGTGCCACCACGCCTGGCTAATTTTTGTATTTTTTTAAGTAGAGACGGGGTTTCACCATGTTGGCCAGGCTGGTCTCGAACTCCTAACCTCAGATGATCCGCCCGCCTCGGCCTCCCAGAGTGCTGAGATTACAGGCGTGAGCCACTGCGCCTGGCCTCTGGTTTTTTACTGTACACGTGGTGACAAAGAAAAGGGAAGACGGAGCCTCCATGTTGAACATACCTGGCTTCCAGGTAGCCCTTTCCCATTGGCACAGCTGCCAGCATTTACCCATGCAAGCTTCCAGCTTGCTTATTATCTATGCCTGCAGCTCTATTTTCCAGGCTGCTCTTTGTTAAAAAGAAATGATTTGGGGGCTCCTTTTTAAAAAGGGAAATTCTGCCAAGGACTCTTTTACCCTCACTATCTGCCTGAATAATTTCTTTCTAGTTCCTCTATCAGTAAGGAGATGCAGCTGGCTTGTCTTCAGTCACTAAAGGTCAAAGCCACCAGAGGAATTTAGAGATGGATCCTACTCATAGTCCCAGGGAATTTAGTTCACTGGATGTATAGCAAATGCAAATTAATAAGGAAAAAGTGAACTATTCAGTCCCTTGCTTACTGCCTATGTAGTTGCTAAAACCAAAGTAAAAGAGTGCTGCCTTGGGCGTGAAGGCAGCACCAAGCTCAGATGTGGGTCGGTCTCAGATCAGGCCAGTGACCTCAAAGCTTCCTACACAAGGAAAAATTAAGCCACGTCAACCAAAAGTTACCTCTGAGACCTGTGATTACCAAGAAGATAGACATGTGGAGAAAGGGCAAAACCAAGTAACTATTAAACCCAGAGGGTATTTACGGGGCTGTTCAATCTTTTGGCTTCCCTGGGCCACACTGGAAGAAAAATTGTCTTGGGCCATGCATAAAATACACAAACACTAATGATAGCTGATGAGAAAAAAAAAAGGCAAGAAAATGTCGTAACATTTTCAGAAAGTTTACACGTTTGTGTTGGGCCACATTCAAAGCCGTCCTGAGCCACGTGCGGCCCGCGGGCCGTGGATTGGACAAGCTTGAAAAGGAATTGGTTCATCTTCTAGATTGGTATCGTCAGCTTCCCGAGTTCCCTTTTCTAAAATGGGTTGTAAGAATGACTACTTTAAGAACAGTATGTTTAATGTTTTTTTTTTTTGAGAAAGGGTCTCATTCTGTCACCCAGACTGGAGTGCAGTGGCATGATCTCAGCTCATCGCAACCTCCACCTCCTGGGTTCAGGTAATTCTCCCACCTCAGCCTCCTGAGAAGCTGGGATTACAGGCACACGCCACCATGCCCGGCTAATTTTTCTATTTTTTGGTAGAGATGGAATTTCACCATGTTGGCCAGACTGCTCTTGAACTCCTGACCTCAGGTGATCTGCCCACCTTGGCCTCCCAAAGTGCTGGGATTACAGGCGTGATCCACTCTGCCCAGCCGAGATGTTTAATTTTTAAATGCCACAGAAAGAAAGAGCATGTTTGGGCTGGTGCAGGGCCCGCAGCTCACTCACTATTAAACACTTGCTGATGAGTGTATGGGACCCAGATGCACAGAAAGTTTTTCCTGAGGAAATGGCCAGCCTGGTGGACTAGGTAAACACCCTACAAGGTCTGTTTATCCTGAAAAGGGGACTGCCCAGCCCTCCCTATAGAATGCCAAGTGGAGCACCCTAGATAAAGCAGCCGATGTGCTTCATATGCAAGCCATGTGGGATTGGCTTCATGATGACCGGGATATTCATCAGCTGAATATGCCCATTACCCAATGTATTAGTCCGTTTTCATGCTGCTGATAAAGACATACCCGAGATTGGGCAATTTACAAAAGAAAGAGGGGTAATTAGACTTACAGTTCCACGTGGCGGCGGAAGCCTCACGATCATGGTGGAGGGCAGGGAGGAAGAAGTCACATCTTACATGGATGGTGGCAGGCAAAGAGAGAGAGCCAAGCGAAAGGAGTTTCTCCTTGTAAAACCATCAGATCTCGTGAGACTCATTCACTACCACAAGAACAATATGGAGGAAACTGCCACCAGAATTCAATTATCTCCCACCAGGTCCCTCCCACAGCAATGGGAATTATGGGAGATACAATTCAAGATGAGCTTTGGGTGTGGACACAGTCAAACTATATCACCGAGGTCATAGTGTGAAAGGAAAATAAATCTCAGGTCCCCAAAATCACTAAGCCAAGGGAAAAGTCAAGCTGGGAACTGTGTCAGGCAAGCCTGCCTCCCATTTGATTCTTAAATAAGACAGCTACAAAGATAAGAAGCTACATACCCCCCTCACAATTTGTGCTTAACGAAATTCCTTGTGGACAAAGGACAGACGGAATTCAAAGTCATCCTTCCAAGGCTCCCCTGAGACAAATGCTTATCTGATAACTTCCTCTGCCCCATTGCTTATGTAAAAGTACAGATTCATGGAGCCAGCCTAAATTGTGTATTCAGTGGAAAGCTGATCAAGGACTCAAAAGAATGTAACCTTTTGTCTCGTGTCTACTTCTAATCTGAAAGCTCCCACTTCAAGTTGTCCTGAATTACTGAATTGAGCCCATGTATGTCTTACACATATTGATTGATGTCTCATGTCTCCCTAAAATATATAAAAGCAAGCTGTGCCCTGAACACCTTGGGCACATGTCGTCAGGACTTCCTGAGGCTGTGTCACAGGTGCACGTTCTCAACCTTGGTAAAATAAACTTTCTAAATTGACTGAGACCTGTCTCAGATATTTTGGGTTCGCAATAGATTCTCAGTGTATTAATGATGTTAGCTGAAGAACTGTGAAGCTCATAAATTTGGAAAGGAAAGGTTTATTTCTATAAATGTTGTGGTTCAAGGGTCCCCTTCTACAAGAGCACCCCAGGTGACATGACTCTTGCAGAATCAAACAATGGTTTGAGAAACCTTATCAAATTTGCAGTTGTAGCTTTCCCTCATGGGTCTTACAGATGCTACCAAAAGACTAGGGTGTCAACGAGAAGAGACAAACTGTAAATTTTTTTAAGAGGTTTATTCTGAGCCAAATAGGAGTGACCATGGCCGCCCATGACGCAGACTTCAGGAGATCCTGAGAACATGCGCCCAATGTGGTCTGCGTACAGCTTGGTTTTCTACATTTTAGGGAGACATGAGACATCGATCAATACATGTAAGACGTACATTGTTTCCATTCAAAAAAGGTGAGATAACTCAAAGTGGGGGATTCCAGCTCATGGATGGACAAGACACAAAAGGTTGCATTCTTTTCGGTCTTTGATCAGAATACACAATTTACATGTGACGGAGGTTGGGGGGTGGGGGTGGTGGGTAGAGGAATAGTGACTGATGCCTGTTCAGTGAATCTGCATGTTTGCGTAAACAATAGGGCAGGGGAATCTATCAGATATGCATTTGTCTCAGGTGAGCAGAGAGGGCTGACTTTCACTTCTGTCTCTCCTTTGACCCACACCTGTGAAGATAAGCCAAGGTGAAATTGAACAGATCTGTTTTAGGGTAAAGATCTTGAGGTCCACAAAAAATTTCTTTGTGGGCAAATCATGAAAGAGGTATGCAGCTTTTTGTTTTGTTTTGTTTGTTTGTTTGTTTGTTTTTGTCTCCATAGCTGTCTTATTTAGGAGAAAATGGGAGGCAGGTTTTTCTGATGCAGTTCCCAGCTTGCCTTTTCCCCTTGGCTTGGGGATTTTGGTTTCCTTGCACTAATTAACAAACAAAATTAATAAATTAACAAACAAAAACAGGGAAGGGAAAAGTGAGTCAAAGGGCTCATGCCAGAAGGGTGGAAATCTTTAGATAATTATTTTGTTATTATTATTAATTTTTCTTTTTTTGAGATGGAGTTTCGCTCTTGTTGCCCAGGCTGACATGCAATGGTGCCATCTCGGCTCACTGCAACCCCGCCTCCCAGGTTCAAGTGATTCTCCTGCCTCAACCTCCTGAGTAGCTGGGATTACAGGCACCTGCCACCACGCCCAGCTAATTTTTTTGTATTTTTAGTAGAGACGAAGTTTCACAATGTTGGCCAGGCTGGAATCTTTAGATAATTGTTAAGAAATAAAAGAAAAGGAAAATTGATGGAGTTAAAACAAAAGACTTTACAACATGATCAAAGGTTGGGTAGGCCACAGGGAGCCCCAACTGGTCCCCCAACATGAAGGGGCCCCATGCCAGTTTTCTTCATTTGCCTCAGATTGGAGAAGTTTAAGAAAACTTGAGGCTGGGCATGGTGGCTCAAGCCTGTAATCCCAGAACTTTGGGAGGCCAAGGCAGGCGGATCATCTGAGGTCAGGAGTTCGAGACCAGGCTGGCCAACATGGTGAAACCCCGTCTCTACTAAAAATACAAAAAAATTTGCTGGGCGTCGTGGCACGCACCTGTAATCCCAGCTACTCAGGAGGCTGAGGCAGGAGAATCGCTTGAACCCAGGAGGCAGAGGTTGCAGGGAGCAGAGATCATGCCATTGCACTCCAGCCTGGGCAACAAGAGCGAAACTCTGTCTCAAAAAAAAAAAAAAAAAAAAGTTTTAGAGCAGGAATGAAAAGAAGGAAAGTACACTTGGAAGACGGCCAAGTAGCTGACCTAAGAGATCAAGTGTATGGTTGACCTTTAGACTTGGGGTTTTATAGGTTGGCATGCTTCTGGAGTCTTGTGTCCCTTCTCCGCTGAGTCTTCCCTTGGGGTTGGGCTGTCCACATGCACAGTGGCCTGCCAGCACTTGGGAGGGGAGCATGCGCAGTGTGTTTACTGGAGTTGGACGCATGCTCACTTGAGGCGTTCTTCCCTTACCAGCTGAATGTTCCTAGAAGGTTACAGACCAGTTAAACTCCACCGTTTTGCTTCTCAGTGTGCATGCTTGAGCCCACTCACTCACCTCCTGAGATCGTATTGGGAAACTGCTGACCACCAGTTTTAGGTGTTTTCTATTTACTGGGAGACGGCCTTTCCCTGGTGCTGACTGTGACCAATTATTATTTTAGAGAGACACTTTAATAACCGCCTGATGCTCGCCTGACATTCCTGGTGGGGCTGGGGAGAGCCTTTCCTGCCTTGCTCATGCCTGACTAGCTACCTACTGTAACAATAACTGAACTCTTTCTACCGATTTCCAGTGAGAAAATCTATGCATCTATCTATGACCTGCAAGCCCCCACTTTGAAGTGTGTCACCTTTCCTGGCTGAACCAATGTCCATCTTACATGTATTGAGGGGTGTCTTATGTCTCCCTAAAATGCATAAAGCCAATCTGTAACTCAACAACCCTGAGCACATGTTCTCAGGATCTCCTGAGGGCTGTGCTATGGGCCAGTAGTCACTCATATTTGGCTCAGAATAAATATCTTAGAATAGTTTACAGAGTTTGACCCTTTTCATCAGCAGAGGCATACACTCTTGCTATGGGATGTTAACCGAAGCTAATGGAAATAATGGTGTCCAAAAGAGTTCCGTGATGACACATAAATGGTTCATGTAGGACCTGCTACCTGGGGAATGCAAAGATAATATACAAGGAGGGAGCTTCTTTTTCCTCTTCAGACTGACTCTGTAACTATGTGAGAAGATTTTTGCCTTCCAAAGTTATTAGTGTGTTCATTTTTATCTCTTAGGAAAAAAGTGGCAAAGTTGGAGATGGTGTACACTTTCCTTTATTGCTTGACTGAGGTTAAAAATTTGGCCAGGCATGGTGGCTCACTCCTGTAATCATAGCATTTTGAGAGCCCAAGGCCAAGGATAGCTTGAGCCAAGAAGTTCAAGACCAGCCTGGGCAGCATAGCGAGACCTTGTCTCTACAAAAAATAAAAAAATTAGCTGGGTGTGGTGGTGAACACCTGTAATCACATCTACTTGGGGGGCTGAGGTGGGAGGATTGCTTGAGCTCAGGAGCTGGAGGTTGCAGTGAGCCAAGATTATACCACTGCACTCCAGCCTGGGCAACCAAGCGAGATGCTGTCTCAAAACAACAACAACAACAAAAAGAACAACAAAAAACAAAAAAACTTGTATTCTATTGTCATCCATCAGATTATTTTTAACTAATTTTATTTTAATCACTTACTGTTGAGTCACCTCTGAGATTTTCTATTCCAGTGGCATCCTTATAAAATGAAGCTTCCTTGTCAACTGCACTCGTGATAACACCGAGCTTCTGCTAAGAAAAAACAAATGCATAACTCTGTATAACCTATCTCCCATGACAGGGTCTATGCCTCGCTGTATTTAAGCATTCATTTTAGTTTTCAGCAATGTAGTACTTTCACCTACATTTTGTCAAATTCAAACACTTGCAATACTTCATTTATTTTTTCTGCATGTCCTTCATATTTTGGCTTTGCTAGTCCACTTTGGCCAAAAAGCTTTGATTCTTTAAGTATAGGCCTAAATATCCTATCTTAAGCATGGGTGTAATTTTCTTCTATTACCAACAGAGGTTCTTTTATAGTTTTTGAAATCACTGATTAAAAAGAAACAGCTCAAATTATATTCTACTGTAAAAATGATACATTCAGCCTGGGCACGGTCAGTCACATCTGTAATCACAACACGTTGGGAGGCTGAGGCAGGAGGATCACTTGAGTCCAGGAGTTGAGGCTGCAGTGAGCTGTGATCACACCATTGCACTCTAGTGTGAGTGACAGTGAGACCCTGTCTCAAAAAAAAAAAAAAAAAAGATACATTCAAAGAAGTCAAAATAAAACAGTATAAAACCTATCTCCCTGATTGCAGCTACCTTGTTTTATGCATACGCCTGCAATCCTTTTACACCTATCACACACTAAAAATGTTTTACAGTTATTGTTATTGCACACAGAAGGCATCTAGGAATGTTTTAAAGAACCTGTCTCTCTGAAGTTCATCCTGCTTATCTAACTTGTCTATCAAGGAAATTATTTTCTTGATTATTATTGCTGAGAAAGACTGGGTGAGGTCGCTACCCCAGAATTAGCAGATGCAAATCAGGAGGAAGTGAACAGGCTGCAAATTAGCAAGTTCTGGCATGGGGTGAGGCAATGGCAGAAAATCGGTTTCCTGGGAACTATGCCCAGGAACTAGCCTGACATTGTGAGAAAGCTCCCAACATTCATAATGAGTTGCATATTAAATTCCAGGGGAGGGCACTGTGGGTAAGATGGACCACATTTGGAAATACACTTTTTCAGACGTTTTATTTAGGGAGAATTTCTGACATGTCCTCCGATAATCTGAACTTCCTTGATTTGCAGTTGTACATTGAGAGATCATTTCTTGGTCAAAATAAATGTTCAGCAGGTGTGAATGCTGTATCCACAACTTTTTTTTTTTTTTTTGAGACAGTCTCACTCTGTTGCCCGGGGTGAAGTACAGTGGTGTGATCTCAGCTCACTGCAACCTCTGCCTCCCGAATTCAAGCAATTCTAGTGCCTCAGCCTCCCGAGTAGCTGGGATTACAGGCATGTGCCACCATGCCTGGCTAATTACAACTTAATTTTTAAATTTGGGCAGATTTACAAAACTATCAAGCTATTACCCTGCAGCATCCTTAGCCCTAAGCTTGTCACTACTTGTAATGTATTTTTATTTTATTTATTTATTTTTTGAGACAGAGTTTCACTCTTGTTGCCCAGGCTGGGGTGCAGTGGCATGATCGCGGCTCACTGCAACCTCCACCTCCTGAGTTCAAGCGATTCTCTTGCCTCAGCCTTCCGGACCACAGGTGCATGCCACCACGCCTGGGTAAATTTTTTTTTTTTTTTTTTTTTGAAATGGAGTTTCGTTCTTGTCATTCAGGCTAGAGTGCAATGGTGCGATCTTGGCTCACTGCAACCTCCACCTCCCAGGTTCAAGCGATTCTCCTGCCTCAGCCTCCCAAGTAGCTGGGATTACAGGTGCCCACCACCACACCCGGCTAATTTTTGTATTTTTAGTAGAGACAGGGTTTCACCACGTTGGCCAGGCTGGTCTCGAACTCCTGACCTCAGGTGATCCACCTGCCTCGGCCTTCCAAAGTGCTGGGATTACAGGCATGAGCCACTGCACCCAGCCTACCTACTGGACTTTTTTTCGGAGACACACTGTAGTTTCTCAAGAAAGAATGCCTGTTCCTGGTCCCAGCTGCACACTCACTTTACAGTGTGTGCTGTACTTGGTCAAGTGTATTGATATTGAAACACAAGCCAGAGTGGATGGACCTTGGTCATAAATCATGGGGCAGCTCTCCTTCACTGTCAGATAAAATCCAAATTCTCTATTACTACCTCCAAGGTCCCAGCATTGACGATCTGTTCTTTTCTTCCTGAAGGGACATCACCCCCGGTTCTCAGGGTGTCTCCTCACAGGCTTCTTACAAATGCCTTTCCTCAGGAATGTGGCTCCACAATGACTTTTTTTTAATTAAAAAATTTGCAGCCTACAATCAGCCTCCTCAATTATTATTATTATTATTAATTGTTATTATCATTACTTGAAATAGGGGGAGAGTCTCACTATGTGGTCCAGACTGGTTTCAAACTCCTTGTCTCAAACCATCCTCTTGCCTTGACCTCCCACAGTACTGGGATGACAGGTGTGAGGCCCCGCACCTAAGTGTCCTCTTAAAACCCATGAAGTCTTTCAGGGCTGTCTACTTTTCTCTATGGAATTCAAATCGCTAAGCATTCATGAAAGTTTAGATAAGGTGGAAATAAATCCAACCTTTAGGATGGATGCATGAAACTGCTCTCTCTTTTTTTTTTTTTTTGGTAGAGTTTTGCTGTTGTTGCCCAGGCTGGAGTGCAACGGCACGATCTCGGCTCACTGCAATCTCCGCCTCCCAGGTTCAAGCGATTCTCCTGCCTCAGCCTCCCGAGTAGCTAGGATTACAGGCATGTGCCACTACGCCTGGCTAATATGTTTTGTATTTAGTAGAGACAGGGTTTCACCATATTGGTCGGGCTGGTCTTGAACTCCTGACCTCAGGCGATCTACCCACTTCAGCCTCCCCAAAGTGCTGGGATTACAGGCATGAGCCACCACATCCAGCCAAAACTGCACTTCAAATCCAATCTTTGGCTGGGCGCAGTGACTCATGCCTGTAATCCCAGCACTTTGGAAGGCCAAGACGGGCAGATCACCTGAGGTCAGGAGTTCGAGACCAGCCTGAACAACATGGAGAAACCCCGTCTCTACTAAAAATACATAATTAGCCGAGCATGGTGGCACATGCCTGTAATCCCAGCTACTCGGAAGGCTGAGGCAAGAGTATCACTTGAACCTGGGAGGCGGAGGTCACAGTGAGCCCAGATCGCGCCACTGCACTCCAGCCTGGGCAACAAGAGCAAAACTCCGTTTCAAAAAAAAAAAAAAAAAGAAAAAAATCTAATATTGTCCCCAATTCCTACTTTTGGGAGTAAACTATGCCTATTTCAAACTATTGCTGGACAAGATTGCCTGGTTTCTGCTTCCCCTTATCCCTCTTGTTCAAGTCAACCAGTCAGGAAATATAAAGAATGATCAAGGAAACCTCCAAGTTAACACAGAAATACGTATATATGGTGAATGCTGTCTGAAGACAGCTTATGGCCCCATGGTTCTAGCCGTCATAGCACATGGCAAAGTTGTCCTATTGACTCTGCTGTCAGCCCCTGCGTGGAAGACCAAATAAAGGTGCTGGGACAGAAGGATGAAAAGGAATCCTAGGATAAATATCTCATCTTCATCGTCCCTGGGTTGGATAATTCTGAGGGTCTGTCGTTGAATCTCAGTGTTTCTGCACAGGACTCAGCTTCAATAGCCCAGTGGCAAGCTGCTTCATAAGTACAACCTGTACTGGCTTCCTGCCTTTCCCTGTCTCTCTTCCTCTTTCCCTGACCAATGCTCCCTCAATTACCTCCCTAATAACCTACTTGGATTTAAGGTTTGAAAAAGAAATGCGGCATCATTCTTTTTGTCTTAAATTTTTAATTAAAAAAAATTTTTTTCGAGATGGGATCTTGCTCTGTTGCCCGGGCTGTAGAACAGTGGTGGAATTACGATACGGCTCATTGCAGCCTCAAACCCTTTGGCTGAAGCAATCCTCCCACCTCAGCCTCCTGAGTAACTGGGACCACAGGTGTGTGCCACCGTGCCTGGATAATTTTTGTAAAATATTTTTTGTAGAGACAGGGTCTCACTAGTTGCCCAGGCTGGTCTCAAACTCCCAGGCTCAATCAATCTGCCTGTCTCAACCTCCCAAGGTGTTGGGATTACAGGCGTGAGCCACTGCGCCGGGTCGCACCATCATTCCTATTTTTTTTTTTTGGAAATGAAGTTCCCTCTGTCACCCAGGCTGGAGCACAGTGGCGCTATCTCGGCTCACTGCAACCTCTGCCTCCCGGGTTCAAGTGATTCTCCTGTCTCAGCCTCCTGAGTAGTTGGGATTACAGTCATGTGCCACCACACCTGGCTAATTTTTATATTTTTAGTAGAGACGGGGTTTCGCCCTGTTGGCCAGGCTGGTCTCGAACTCCTGGGCTCAAGCCATCTGCTTGCCTCAACTCCCAAAGTGGTGAGATTCCAGGCGTGAGCCACCACTCCCGGAGGAAGCATCATTCTTAATTTCAATGTCTAGTCTAGACATTTAAAAGAATTGAACATATTGGATCGTATCAAAACAACATCTTGTTGAAGAGAATGACCCTCTCCACCCAACCTGAAACAGATGGAGGCAGTGCTGACTTTATCTCAAATCTTAAACAAAATCTGCTTCACTCAATTTTCTTGTAGACAGGCCGACTGCTTTATTAGAAAACGGGAGAACATTGATCTTTTTCTATGATTCTCTTCCGATCACCCTAGGTAGAATTCCTTTCACTTTCTAACCTGTGTCTGTTTCAGCCCAGGATACATTAAGCTTGTTGTCTGTGACACTTTATTGAACTTTTTAATAGCCACGACTGACACTGATCCTCTGTGCTGAGAGAGGAGCTATTCTGATTCCATTCATTGTGACTCCAAAGTCTACCCTGGAAGTCAGATGCTCAGGTGGGATTTTATAAATATTCCATGAACAAATGAACTTTGGCTTTGGGGTAAAAGAGTGGGTTGCCCATCATTTGATAGATCCCTGGATATTTTTTCATAAAAAACACCCTAGCAGGTTGCTTATTGCAAAATGACATGTGTCATATCTTCTCTGGAGCTGAATATTGTTAAGCAAAATTTATATTAATGAGAAGCAAAAAACAGTTTGTTTGTTTTGCTTTGCTTCAGCAAGAATTATCTGTTGCATCAGAAATGCAGGGAGCACTTTTGCTCTTTATTAGCGTTTTTTTCCCCAGAAACTCTGACATTACTAGGACACTTGGTCATCTGTGATCTGCTTAAAAGCTCCCTTCAGCTCCTGGAAGAGTGGGTGGTTCTGATTCTCTTTCGGTGAGATGCTTTATGGAGCCCTCTTCATCCCATAATTCTGAAGAGTAACAGGCAGAACGTCTTATTAGGGGGCAGCTGAAATCGTCTAGGGAATGTGGCTAGGGAGTGTCGTCATCTTTACATCAAAGGCTATGCACAGATAACACGCCAATCCTGATTTCACCCATGAGAAAAGTGAACTCCAAGAATTTCAGGAATGTAGACGTGTCGATGATAAACATTGCATTTATTACAATTTCACTTTATTTCCTAGAAGAGGGGACATTATATTTCCTGGCCAGATGCTACCCTTTGAAAGAAATGCAAACTTTGATAAAATAGACATGCTATCAATTTCCTTAGGGGAGCTTTCTCTTCACTGGGTCACTATACCCAGCATGACAATAAAGTCTGCCATGTGTTTCTTGTCCCACTGGAAAAAATACATAGAAAAGCTATGTACAAGGACTGTATTAAGATTCATCTATGTCTTTCAGAGATGGCAGGCAAGTGCCATTTCTGAACAATTTGGGTGAAGTCAGACACATGCACCTTACCCCGACAACCACTCAATGGACAGCAGAACATTGCAAATCATGACCTGTAATAGGACTGTCTTTGACTTACACAGCTCAGGAAACAACACTTGGTTTGGTCAAAGGTTTGTTCCTTTTCATTTTGTGTTCTAGTGTTTTCTTTTCCTGCCCTTATGACAGTTGTGTGCAATGGCATTATTGCATTAAATAGACACGACTGATTAGGTAGCATGAACCATAGTTTAGAATTTGGCTAAGTGTGGCTATGTTACTGTTTGTTTTTTCTTTTTCTTTTTTTAGGAGATAGGGTCTTGCTGTGTTGCCCAGGCTGGAGTACAGTGGCTATTCAGGCATGTGATTCCACCACTGATCAGCACGAGAGTTTTGACCTGCTGCATTTGTGACTTAGGGTGGTTCACCAGGCCTTAGGCGGCCTGGTGGTCTTCTGCTCCTGGGAGGTCACCATGCTGGTGCTGAACGCAGTGCAGATACTTGATCAGCCTAGCGCACCATAGCCCAGAACTTCTGGGCCCAAGCCATCCCCCACCTCAGTCTCCTGAGTAGCCGGGACCACAGGCAGGCTACTTGCTGTTTTTGTCAACATAAAAGGGAGTCAGAAAAGGCAGAACATATCAAGATCAGTAAATCTAGGCTGGGCCTGATGGCTCACACCTATAATCACAGTGCTTCATGAGGCCAAGGCAGGAGGATTCTTTGAGGCCAGGAGTTCAAAACCAGCCTGGGCAATATAGGGAGACCTTGTCTCTACAAAAAAATAGAAAATAAAGAAATTACCCAGGTGCAGTGGTGCATGCCTGTAGTTCCAGCCACTCCAGAGGCTGAGACTGGAGGATCTTTCGAGCTTAGGAGGCTGAGGCTGCAGCGAGCTCTTATCACACCAGTGCACTCCAGCTTGGGTGACAGAATGAGACCCTGTCTCTAAAAGAAAAAGAAAAAAAGAGATTAGTAAATTCTTTAGAAACCAAGATTTTACCACGAGCAGTTGCACGAAGGTGGAAAACCTTTCTGTGATTATAAGTAGGGATTCTGAAAGAAGTCCTCAAAGTGAATACTTATTCCATGGAGAAACAGAATGAATTGAGAGAGTCCTGGAAGCTGGGAGGAGAGGAATCTGTAGAAAGCAGAGTCACTTAACTAATTCACCAATGAGACTGCAAACCGATGGTCATGGAGCTGCCATGGGAATCTGAATTACAGTCACTTTTATTCTTTGTATTTTATTGTTTGGGTTGAAAATGCGGCCAGGCACGGTGGCTCATGCTTGTAATCCCAGCACTTTGGGAGGCTGGGGTGGGTGGATCACCTGAGATCAGGAGTTTGAGACCAGCCTGACCAACATGGTGAAACCCTGTCTCTACTAAAAATACAAAAACTGGGATTCCATTCCAAGATGGCCAAATAGAAACAGCTCCGGTCTATAGCTCCCAGCGTGATCAACACAGAAAACGGGTGATTTCTGCATTTCCAACTGAGGTATCTTGTTCATCTAATTGGGACTGGTTGGACAGTGGGTGCAGCCCACAGAGGGCAAGCCAAAACAGGGCAGGGCATTGCCTCACCTGGGAAGTGTCAGAGGATTTCCCTTTCCTAGCCAAGGAAGCTGTGACAGACTGTACCTGGAAAATTGGGACACTCTCGCCCACATACTGCACTTTTCCAATGGTCTTAGCAAAGAGCACACCAGGAGATTATATCCTGCACCTGGCTCGGCAGGTCCCACGCCCACAGAGCCTTGCTCACTGCTAGCACAGCAGTCTAAGATCGAACTGTGAGGCAGCAGCCTGGCTGGGGGGGTGGGCATCTGACATTGCTGAGGCTTCAGTAGGTAAACCAAGCGGCCAGGGAAGCTCGAACTGGGCAGAGCCCACTGCAGCTCAGCAAGGCCTATTGCCTCTGTAGATTCCACCTCTGGGGGCAGGGTATAGCTGAACAAAAGGCAGCAGAAACTTCTGCAGACTTAAACGTCCCTGTCTGACAGCTCTGAAGAGAGCAGTGGTGCTCCCAGCATGGTGTTTGAGCTCTGAGAATGGACAGACTGCCTCCTCAAGTGGGTCCCTGACCCCCTTGTAGCCTAACTGGGAGACACCTCCCAGTAGGGGCCAACTGACAACTCATACAGGTGGTGCCCCTCTGGGACGAAGTTTCCAGAGGAAGGATCAGGCAGCAATATTTGCTGTTCTGCAATATTTGCTGTTCTGCAGCCTCCACTGGTGATATCCAGGCAAACAGGGTCTGGAGTGGACCTCCAGCAAACTCCAACAGACCTGCAGCTGAGGGACCTGACTGTCAGAAGGAAAACTAACAAACAGAAAGGAATAGCATCAACACCAACAAAAAGGACATCCACAGCAAAACTCCATCTGTAGGTCACCAGCATCAAAGACAAAAGGTAGATAAAACCACAAAGATGGAGAGAAACCAGAGCAGAAAAGCTGAAAATTCTAAAAACCAGAGTGCCTCTTCTCCAAAGGGTTGCAGCTCCTCGCCAGCAACGGAACAAAGCTGGATGGAGAATGACTTTGACGAGCTGACAGAAGTAGGCTTCAGAAGGTCGGTAATAACAAACTTCTCCGAGCTAAAGGAAACATTCAAACCCATCACAAGGACGCTAAAAACCTTGAAAAAAGATTAGACGAACAGCTAACTAGAATAAACAGTGTAGAGAAGACCTTAAATGACCTGACGGAGCTGAAAACCACGGCATAAGAGCTACGTGATGCATGCACAAGCTTCAATAGCCGATTCGATCAAGTGCAAGAAAGGGTATCAGTGATTGAAGATCAAGTGAATGAAATAAAGTGATGAGAGAAGTTTAGAGAAAAAAGAGTAAAAAGAAATGAACAAAGCCTCCAAGAAATATGGGACTATGTGAAAAGACCAAATCTACGTCTGATTGGTGTACCTGAAAGTGATGGGGAGAATGGAACCAAGTTGGAAAACACTCATCAGGATATTATCCAGGAGAACTTCCCCAACCTAGCAAGGCAGGCCAACATTCAAATTCAGGAAATACAGAGAACGCCACAAAGATACTCCTCGAGAAGACACATAATTGTCAGATTCACCAAAGTTGAAATGAAGGAAAAAATGTCTGCTCTTTCAATGTTTTTCCTACACTGTCTCGGGATTTCTGAAATGTCTGATCATCTCAGGGTGGCTTATTCACATTTAAGATTAAATCAGGCTGGGTGTGGTGGCTCATGCCTGTAATCCTAGCACTTTGGGAGGCCCAGGTGGGTGGATCATGAGGTCTGGAGTTCAAGACCAGCCTGGCCAATATGTTGAAACCCTGTCTCTACTAAAAATATGAAAATTAGCTGGTCCTCGTGGTGCAAGCCTGTAATCCCAGCTGCTCGGGAGGCTGAGGTAGGATAATTGCTTGAACCCCAGAGGCGGAGGTTGCAGTGAGCTGAGATTGAGCCACTGCACTGCAGCCTGGGTGACAGAGCGAGACTCCGTCTCAAAAAAAAAAAAAAGAAAAAGATTACATCCAACACATACTCGTTGAGAGCTCTGTTTGACTCTTCTTATTGAGGGACCACTGAATGTCAGTATCTGGAAATAATTTTTATGAGGTCAGTCAGTTTCTCAATAGAAAAATCCACCAATGTCATCTCAGGGTGCCATAACCTAGTGTTCTGGGAAGAAGAAATTGATAGACACATAGGAATCTCAGTATGCACGTCTTCACTTCATCCTTTTTTTTTAATCCACTCTGGATCTTGCCACTGCCAGCCAGTGTTAGGTGTCTCAAAGTCTAGAACTTCACAAGTTCAACTTTCAGAAGGAAAACATTTAGTCTCTTATCTGAGAGGAGCAGAAAGTGGAGGGTAGCAGAGGGAGACCTGGAAGTCTATCACCTATAAACACAGACTTTCAACAACTCTCTCTGTTTTAATTCCAGCTTTCCATACCTGTCTTCTGCAGTATCTGATGCCTCAAGACCTGACCTATCCTGGCTTCCGTGTGGCAAATTGTCTCACCTCCTTTTATGTCTGCCCCATGTTGACATTTTTAACTTCCTCTACTTTGCTAAATCAATCGCTATCCTTCCATCACTTTCAGGCTTCTTTTGAAAATGTGCTCTGGCCGCTAGAACATTGGATACGTGATGGCAGGAATTTTTGTCTGTTCAGCTTACTGATTTGTTGTCAGCGTTGAGAAGAGTACCTGGCGCATAGCAAGGCATCCCGGACATAGTTGCAGAAATGAATGAATGTTGAAATCTCTTTTGGGCCAGTGACTTCTCTTATTTTCTTTATCCTTGGGTTTTATACAATTTTTATTCCTTTACAACCATTGAAACAATGTTTTTGAAGAGACATGGTAAACATGAGAAGTTAATCCACCATATGAATAAGAAATAGAACTTTTCTTTTTCACGGTAACTAAATCAGACCTTCTGAGTATCCTCTTGAAAGACATCAAAGGAGTTCATTTTCCTGACTCCTTAGGAGTTACATCCTTAGCCCAATCTGGCCCTTGCTGCTTTCCAGCCATTCTAACTTCTATTCTTAATACTGTATTCATTCATTCATTTATTTATTAACTTATCCATTCATTTACTCATTCCTTTACAGTTACTTACTCATCTATTTTAGAAACACTTACTGAGCACCTACCTTGTCAAATATCTTTGCCAGGTGCCAGGTATATAATGATAGGTCCAGTACAGGCCACACCATTGAAGTGTTCAAACTTCCAGAAAGGAAACCAGCAAAGGGTTGAGAGGCCCTCCAACTCTGTATTTTTAGTGAGCCTGTGCTCTAAGGATAAAATTGAGATTGTGTCCAGGTCCTTGTTCGCAAGAGGACTCTCGGTGGTTAAATGGAAAGGTTCCCTTCTAAATAAATGCATACACACACACACACACACACACACACACACCCCACAGACAACCTTCTTCCACCAGTATTGTTGACATACACTATTTTTAGACCAAGAAGATACTGTTCCTCAAGTTACTATACATTTTGATGGAAAAAGAGCAAACAGAGACCATGCCAAAAAAAACCAATTTGGTACAAAATAATGGATTGAAATTCTGGCAATTTACTTTAGAGAAAGAAAAGAATAATGAGTGGTTCTTCCTAGTTATACACCCAAATAATCTCCTGCCTGTTCCCATCGGGAGCCCATGAAGTTGAAATTTCCAGCAAAGTGCAAAAACTAACAGACTGTTTGGAAAACATCCTTGCTGCTGGAAGAATTAGAGAATAATGTGTAGACAAATGAAAAAGGAAATGAAAGCAATGCCTCTACAACAGTAGCTTTGTTTAAGGTATCTGTCTATTTGCAAGGCTGCTCGAAAAGACTCACAACCACAACAAATCACAGATTTTCTAGACCTTGTGCTGAGTATAGAATAGGTTCAGTGGAGAGAAGATGTTTAATATGAGAACAAAACCTGCTTAGGTAGCTCCACCCTAAATCTTGCACCATACAAATAAGAAGAACATCCAACAAAGTCACTAACACTGAAGCCAAAAACTCTGAGTACTCGTATTATCAATTATTTATTAATTTATTCCTTAACAAACCTTTATGTTTCATTTTAGTGAGACAGTGTGGAAAAATGGAAAAAGAAGGAATTTGGAGTCAAACAGAGTCAAATGGTCTTCCACCACTTGATGGTGTGTGATTTGTAGCTAATTATTTGAACTCTTTGAACCTTGATTCTTCCTTATGTTAAAATGGAGATTATAGTAGCTTTGCTGTTTTTCTGGTTTGTTATGAAGTTTATATGTGATAATGCATGTAAAAGTGGGCCAGTAGTAAATATATTTGTAACTGACATTTTATATACACGGCTAGTACAATCAATCTGCAATAATAGTTCCCAAATGATTAAAATCCTAATAACTTAGGCCCTGCATTTGTCAGAGTTCTCCAGAAAAACAAAACAAATAAAAAACATATATAATAATATAAGATTCTTATATATGTAATAGATTTGTAATATAAGATATTTATATATCAGCCTCCAAAATCAAATGAGTCAATTCCATATTTTATTGTGAGAAGTCTCACAATCTGCTCTCTGCAAGCTAGAAAACAAGGAGAACCAATGGTGTAAATTCGAGTCCATGTTTAAGATCTGAGAACCAGGAGTGCTGACTATGTAAGTCCCAGTACAAGGGCAGGAGAAGACTGATGCCCCAGCCCAATCAGTAAGGTGGAGAAACAATTCTCTTACTCTGTCTTTTTGTTTTATTCAGGCCCTCAATTGATTGGATGATGCCCATCCACATCAGGGAGGGCAATCTGCTTTACTCAGTCTACCCACTCAAATCCATCCCAAAACACCTTCACAGACAAACCAGCATAATATTTAACTAAATATATGGACACCCAGTGGCCCAGTCAAGTTGGCAATTAAAATGGACTATCATAGACCCCATCTAAGCTTCAGGTATAAACCTCAAGAATGGAATTGCTGTCTTTATAGTGTAGGTGCTTTGCAGGATGTATTAATTTGGAAAAGATGATCATTACTTTCTTATTACATCATTTATCACATTAGTGTTATAGGTCTGCTTAGCGTTCACCTTGGCTCTGAACTCTGCTCATTGCTACTCATAGGAACTCCTCAGACTTCCTGTCATTGATGTCTTATGTCCTCCAGGCTCCCAAGCTTTATCCCTTCATTAGGGCTTTATTCCATGCTTTTTTTTTTTTTTTTTTTTTCCAACTGGTAGAATTCATGCAGTAAATTGAGCTTAGCAGTCAGTAAAAGTAGAAAGCTAAGGAAAGTAGCACTGACTAAGGAATGAGGTGAAAGATATGAAGGTAAACAGAGATGTTTGTTACTTTGTAATAAAGTGAATCAAAATAAAGAACAGAGAGTCAATAAAATAAGGTAAATGATCAGTACTAGGATGTGCAAGGAGATTGTAGAATATGTGTTAGGTGTAAGGAATGTGAGAGGCATTTACAGCCACTACCTAACTTGAAACTCACAATTGACCTATGAGGGATGTACTGGCATTATGTAGCTGCAGTCTTCCTACTTAGGAAATAACCTTCCATAACACAGTGTCAGTCTCTAGATAACTCAAAGGCAGGACACAGACAGAGGCAGTGTAATAAAATGGAACAATGAACTTGCCTTGAGACCTGACTTTTATTCCCAGGTGCATCATATTTGCTGCTAGGGGGTTATTTTGGACAATTTTCTAACCTCTCTGAATTTTCGGTTCCTCATGTGGAGAACCTGGATGCTATGTCATGCTTACCTTACACTGCTGCTGTCGATCTCACGTGAGGTGACACGCTGCTATCATGGTTAAAGCTGTGAGCTCTATGGAATAGGGCTTGGCTTCCAACCTGGAGAACTAATTGTGTGACTTTGAGCAAATGTCAGCCACCTACATCTTTCAGTCCCCTTTTCTCTAATATTACGATAATAATGGAAACTTCCACTAGATTGTGGAAGAATTAAATTAGATAATTTATGTAAAAGTGCTTCTGACAGGGCCTAGTTAACACTTTTCTATGAATTCTTTTTTTTTTTTTGAAACAGAGTCTTGCTCTGTCACCCAGGCTGGAGTGCAGTGGCTCGATCTCAGCTCTCTGCATCCTCCACCTCTCGGGTTCAAGTGGTTCTCATGCCTCAGCCTCCCAAGCAGCTGGGATTACAGGTGCCTGCCATGACACCTGGCTCATTTTTTTTTTTTTTTTGTATTTTTACTAGAGACGGGGGGTTACTAGAGACAAGACCAGGCTGGTCTTGAACTCCTGACCTCAGGTGATCCACCCACCTCAGCCTCCCAAAGTGCTGGGATTACAGGCGTCAGTCACCACACCCAGCCCAGTCTTCCTGTAATAACTCATTTAGCTAGTAGAGAAAGAACATTTTAAACAGGACACTATCCACTATACAAGTGTACGAAATTATTCTTACTAAAACAATCTAACTTTTATGTATTCCGTTAATGGGTTGTATTCTTTACAGTATTAGCTTATAAAGAAGGTTTATATACACAATGTTAATTAATTGGTTTACTAAGTGACCTAGCTTCCAAATTTCTATTGATGAGAAACCCCTCACACAAATATGAATTTATTTAAATGTGTCATTACATAGATGTAGTTGACACTATCCCAAAGTCATTTCTGCCAAGCTGAATCTTGCCCATTAATTGGGACTGAATGGTGTACTGGTTAGCAGGGCAATTGAAAAAGACTAATCGAGGCCTCAAAATCTTCTCTAGAACTTCTGAGAAAGGAAGTGGCATAATTGCACACCAACAATGCTTCCTCTCTAACAGCCACCAAAACAAACAAAATAAATATACCTCCACGAAGACCAGGAAAAGTCACAAGGACATACTAGAATCTCCAGATAATATTACTGTTCAAGAACAATCCAGTTAGACCAAAAGGAGAGTGGATACAACAATTCAGACTCTGCAGGTTTTGAATGCCATATATAACTGATTTTCTTCAGTAAGTACGTGGAAGAAGTTATTAATATTTCCAGTGATAGGTCTCAGCTTAGAAGGCTGGGGAGGGAAGCAAAAGCAAATCATACGAAATAGCACACCCCGCTTGCTTTGTATTCCTTGACCTCAGCTCTCTACAGGGAAGGGAGGGCTAGAGGAACAGCCACATGACTAAATGCATCACCATGTTTTTCCTGGCCCAGCTTCCTAAACAGAGTCTTGAGGCAACTCTTTTAGAGCTACGAGTCAGGGGTTACTGTGTAGAAAACAATGTACTGACCCATAAAACAATTGATGATTATAGAATATACGCACACACACACACACACACACACACACCCTTGAAAAATGAGCAAAATGGTTTATAAATAATTACAATGTAATATGTTATAAATAATTACAACATAATGGGGCCAATATCCCCAAAATTTCAAATAGAAAATGAGGAGACAGGGTATGAACACAGAGGAACAACTATGAATATCTGTGTACGGGCAGCTATTCTTTCATCTTTTCTTCAGGTTATAGTAGAAAAAAACTGCCTTTCTTAAGCATGCACCAAATTCCTTTCATCTTTCATCTTCTAAGGAAATTAACTTTTTAAACATTCACCCTTTTTTATCTCCAGTTATGTCATTGATCTGTCACATCTCCATATAAATATGCTAACATATTTTTCATCTTAACCTTTGCTTCTCTCCAAATCCCACCAGCTACTGCCCTATATCTTTCCTCTGTCTTAGCTGAAAATTGCTTCACAGACAACTTCCCACTGTAATTGGAATTCTGTTCCTTCCAGTCCTCTGAAACTATTCTCACAAGTTCATTAATAATATTTCTATATTTCTCAGTCTTTTGATCTATGGCCACTTCTCATTGTGCTATGAGCAAACTCAGCCACTCCAATGGATTCAGTTACCATTGATGAAATGTTTCAATACAAGCCCATAGAGGAATTATCAAAATATCTAGAAGTGCATGATAGGGGAGAATACGTAGTTTGAAAAACACATATTACAAGTAGCAATCATTTTTAATATAGAATATTGAATATAAACAGTAAAAATATGAGATAGTAGATAAATAAAGTAGATTAAGGAAGATCACAAGAGTTACTTATTTAGAAAGGGTGAAAAACAATAATACTAATGAAAAGAAGTTCCAAATCCAAATTACCATTTGGACCAATTTCTTAATCTCCAACTCTTATACTGAACTGCCTCGCAGACATCCACTTGAAAATCTCACTAGCGCTTCCAACTCAACTGTTAAACACGAATTTATCTTCTCCCGTGGATCTGGTTTCTCCTCCTGTGTTCGTCAATATAGTGAATTTCAAGACTGTAATCCCTGTTACTCAATCCAGAGCCTTGGGTATTACGGTAAAGTGTTTTCATTCCCCATTCTCTCACATGAAATCACCAAATCTATCATCTCTTAATATTACTTGCATAAACTGTTTTCTATACTTTCTTGACTTTAACAGCTTTATTGAGGTATAATTAACGTACCATAAAGGTTATGAATTATAAATTGCGCAATTTAATATTTAATTTATGCAGTTGTGCAATCATCATGAGAATCCAGTTATAGAACATTTTCATTGCCCAAAAAGAGCCCTAAGTCAGTTGGGCTTAAGAGCCCTTAAGTCATGGCTGGGGAGACCTCACAATCACGGCAGAAGGCAAAAGACACGTCTTACATGGTGTCAGACAAGAGAGAATATGAGAACCAAGAGAAAGGGGTTTCCCCTTATAAAACCATCAGATCTCATGAGACTTATTCACTACCACAAGAACAGTATGGGGGAAACAACCCCTACGTTTCAATTGTCTCCCACCAGGACCCTCCCACCAGACATGGGAATTATGGGGGTGACAATCCAAGATGAGATTTGGGTGGGGACACAGCCAAATCGTATCAATTATTATAACCATTTTATAAATGTAAAAACAAACAGTAGGTAGAAGAGTAGGGAAATCCAGATTTTGAATCTTTGCCCCTCTCTCTCTCTCTCTCTCTCTCTCTCCCATTCTCTGGCTAGAGAGGTCATTCCTTTAACCAGTATAATTGCTACATATTTTAAACTGTTTCAGAGTGTGGAAGACAACAACACTTTTCTAATTGTTTCATTAAGGAAGCATAATACTAATACCCAAATGAACCTAATGGCAATAATGAATGCAGAGAAATCTACTGAAAAATATATCTTAACACAAAAGTCTGAAATAAAGTATTTGAAAATATTTGTAAAACTAATCCAACAGTATATCAATAAAATAATATATAATGATGAAGTGGGAGACATTCTAAGAATGAAAAGCATTCAAAATCAGGAATCCTGTAAAGAATTATGTAAATATAATTTACCATATTAATAAGCCAAAGGAGGGGAGAAATATGGCCATTCCGGTAGATGTCAATGAGGGAATTTATAAAGTTAAACCTTCATTTAAATATAAGTGCTTTCTTGAAATGTGTAACATATGATTCAAATTAAAAGCCTTATGTTTAATTGTAAAAATAATTGAAAAATTTAAAATTTATATATGAAGAAAATTAGGATGTGGCTTTTGACAGTTATATAAAATTGCTTTAAAATTGATAGATTTTATGCTGTATATGTGTATAACATCACATTTTATACCTTGAATATATACAAAAAAATATTTTTTAACAATTGCTACATAATACATTTAGAAAAGAAAAGAAAAAGCCCAGGCACAGTGGCTCATGCCTGTAATCCCAGCACTTTGGGAGGCCGAGGTGGGTAGATCACCTGAGGTCAGGGGTTCGAGACCTGCCTGGCCAACATGGTGAAATCCCGTCTCTACTAAAAATACAAAAATTAGTTAGGCATGGTGATGTGTGCCTGTAATCCCAGCTACTTGGGAGGCTGAGGCACAAGGATCGCTTGAATCTGGGAGGTAGAGGTTGCAGTGAGCTGAGATTACGCCACTGCACTCCAGCCTGGGCAACAGAGTGAGAGTGTGTCTCAAAAAAGAAAAAAAAAAGAAAAGGGTAGAAAAATTTTACATGTTTGATATGAAAGTGACTGTAAAATTAATATATAATGTCTAATATCTTCCTTTCATACCAACAAAAAGCTAAAATGAAATGAAAAAGCCCATTCACACAAGCAGTCAAAAGCAAAATGAAAAAACAATAACAAGGAATAAATTAAATAAGGGATGCATGAGCACTAAATGAAGAAAACTACCATATAAAACTTGACTGGGAGAGATTAAAAGAAAAAGGCCTGAATCAAAGTAGAGAAACATAGAAAAGGCAGTGATTTAAAGATATCAGTTCTTCCTGTGTCTATCAAGAGATTAAAATGAGATATTTGACCTTTCAAATTGATAACAAAAACATTAGCCAAAAGAAAAGAACATAAGGAAATCTGCTGTCAGGGATGTCATGGAATGTGGGCATATTTATGCACACTGTTGCAAATGCAAATTTTTCTAGCTTTTTGGATGGGCAATTAGCACTGTGCTTTCTTAACAACTTAAATATAGGACTCAAACTAAAAACAGCATATTTAATCATAAAAAATAAAGAAAGTTCAAAATTAATTCCAGAAACAAGTGAAGGATGCTTACTGTTACTAAAAATTCTTTTGGCCGGGCGCGGTGGCTCACGTCTGCAATCCCAGCACTTTGGGAGGCCGAGGCGGGTGGATCACGAGGGCAGGAGATCGAGACCATCCTGGCTAACACGGTGAAACCCCATCTCTACAAAAAATACAAAAAATTAGCTGTAGTCCCAGCTACTCAGGAGGCTGAGGCAGGAGAATCGCTTGAACCGGGGAGGCAGATGTTGCAGTGAGCCAAGATCGCACCACAGCACTCCAGCCTGGGCGACAGAGCAAGACTTCATCTCAAAAAACAACAACAAAAAAATATTTTGAGAGTACTCTAATGTTTTTGGAAAAGACAACATCATTTTTTTTATACATCAGAAATGAATGCAACTGATAGCAAAATTAGTATATAATTATAATATCGTTCTTTCATTTAAAAAACAAGTTAAAAATATTACTGAATGGGATTCCGTGTGTGTGTGGATCTCAACTCAATAGTTCCAAAGTGTACCTGGAGGGTAATAATATGGAAGAATATCTATACAAAGGCCAAGTAAAGTAGAGTAATGGCAGGGACCTTGCCCACTAGACATTAAAAACTACCCTAAATGCTCTTGTAATTCAAAAGACGTTACCCAGATGCGCAGGCGGAACAATATGGCAGATTAGAGGGTTTAGACATTTAGACATATATCTAATCGTATATTGTAATTAAGTATGTATTGAAGATAACATTTTCAATCTTTGGGTAAAAGGTAGACTAATCAATAAATCGTTTGGGGAAAACTGTTTACTTACTTGGAATAGTAATAATAACATGACAAAGTCCAGCTAACATTAATAACATGCTTAATATGTTCCAACATTTGCTCTAAATTCTGTGACCCGTTATTTTCATCACAAACCTGTGAGTTAGGGAGTATAATTGTCCCTTTTCACAGATTAAAAAAAACAGGCTTCAAAAGGTTAAGTGATTTTCTTCAAGGTCACTTGGCAATTAAGTGATGGAGCTCAGACCTTAATACAAGTCTTTCTTATTATATAGCCTAACCACTAGTTACTAAGCTTGATGACAGTACCTCACTCCAAAGCTCTCAAATCAATTCCAGATAGATCAAATATTTAAATGTTAAAAATTAAATTACAGTTGAAGGAGTTATGTATGAATGCTTTTTATAATCTTGATGTAGGTCATGCCTTTCTCAACCTCACTAGCATACCAAGAACTCCTAAAAAATGATAAATATGATGACATAAAAATGTAAGCTTCTTTTTAGCTAAAAAATACCATAATGAGAGTTAAAAGGCAATCTGGGAAACATATGTGTAATACATTTGACAGACTAATTTTCTTCATATTCAAAGAGCTTGTATAAATTTAAACTAAAAAGATGAGTAACATTTTTTAAAACTGAGCAACAAACATGAAAAGCCAATTAAGAATTGAAAATGCCAAAATAAGAATTGAAAATTGTTAGTAAAAATGAAAAGATGTTCACCTTCACTATTTATCAAAAATGTAGATGAAAATGAAGTTTTTTTTACCCTTCATAGTGATAGTTAAGAAAATATTAACAAAGCTGGAGGAGCCTGAGGTCTCCCGCTGTCAGGAAAGGTGTATGATGTGGGCATATCTGTGCACTGGTGGGAATGCAACTTGTCCCAGCCTTTCCAGAAGGGGAATTAGCATTGTGCTTCAAAACTGTTTAAATTAAATATTATTTGGCTTAACAGATCTTGCAGAAATATTTCTGAAGATGATAGCAAAAAATGCATAAAGAGTTTGCACCAGCGTGATCACTCCAGCATTGTTTTATCAGGGAAGCTCTGCTAACAAACCACCTAAATTCCAGTCAAGAAAAGCATAGCTTAGGAAAGAACTGTAAAGCCATGAACCATTCATCAGCTATGAAAATAGTGATGTAAGTGGAAATAAAAAGGCATTTACGAGACATTCATGAGTAAAAGTAGCAAAGTAGCAGATAACATATACATTATGGATTTATATGTGTAAAGGCGTGTGTGTGCACTTGTGTGCACATATATGAATGTATGACTAAAATAATCTTGACCTTCATGTTCTCTCATTAAAGTCTATTTCCAGTGTTTCTCATTCAAAGAAACAACAGTCGGCTGGGCACAGTGGCTCACACCTGTAATCCCAGCACTTTGGGAGGCCGAGGCAGGCGGATCACCTGAGGTTGGGAGTTCGAGACCAGCCTGACCAACATGGTGAAACCCTGTCTTTACTAAAAAATACAAAAATAAGCCGGGCGTAGTGGTGCATGCCCGTAATCCCAGCTACCCAGGAGACTGAGGCAGGAGAATCGCTAGAACCCGGGAGGCGGAGGTTGCGGTGAGCCGAGATGGCACCATTGCATTCCAGCCTGGGCAACAAGAGCGAAACTCCGTCTCAAAAAAAAAAAAAAAAAAAAAAAAAAAAGAAACAAAGAAACAACAGTCTATCATTGCCAATATGCACAAAGCAACTTTATTTTTCATTTCCTACTTTTGAAAATGTGCCAGAGTGGAAAATATATTCATAATGCACAGAAGAGCTTATTACACAACTTCTTCCTCTTTTTGTTTATCTCTGTCTCCCTCTAGATCTTCAGTGCTTCTTCAATTCATGTAATCAAAAGTACGGCCTTAGAAATATCTGGTACATTGTGTATTATAGGTTTAGTCACCATAGGGAATGAAAGAGAGAGTAGATTCTCACTCCCAATGTCTTTCCCCAAATTTCCAGGGTCAAAGCTTATATTGAATTAACATGGCAGCTCCTCCATTACTCAAGTATGGGTAGCAAAGAAATGGAATAGAGTGACTGACAGCAGTTAATCGAAAAAAAAGTTCTGTGCAGATATAACTATGAAGATAACTACAAACAAAAATATATATTCTTAATCAAATCCTCCTGGTCATTTCTCAAGGAAAAATATATTAATTTGGGTGCATTGTAAGACTCCCTACTTTGCAACTTTCTTAATATAAGAGTAGATTGAATACCATCAGAAACAAAGCTTCTAGCACTTTCCTGTAAAACTTTCCCATATGTACTGTAAGGACTTAGGGCATGTTAAAGATTTGTGCTATGATATAGAATTGCTTGAATTATCTGTGTACATTTTTACATGCTTTTAGACCAGACCTGAATTTTTTAGACCTGGACACTATTGGTAACTTGAACTGGATATTTTTTTTTTCCTTGTTGGGGATGAGGGTCTGGACTGTGCATAGCAAGACCATTGGCCAAATCCCTGACATGTACCCATTAGATGCAACTAGTATCTCTCCCTGTCTCCTCTCACCCCAGGTGGTGAGAGCCACAGATGTCTCCAAACATTTCCAAATGTGTGACGTGGGACAAAATTGCATCTCACTGAGAACCAGTGGAATTGACAGATTCTTTACACGGCACCAGATTGCAATAACAAAATGGATCATGTCAAAAGTAAGAACAATAATGTTGAAGCTCATACAATAAATACATATTTATTTATAAAATTCATGAAAGGTTGATCAGATAAAAAATCATGAGAAAAATGTCATTATTAGAAAAAAAACAAACACTGATAAAAATGTTATCCAGAACTGAAAAATGCAGCTATCAGGGGTAAGGAACTGACAGAATTCAATTAAATCTAATTAGAAATATTCTCCAGGGCAAATAGAAGACTACTTAAATTTATGTTTTAATCATTTTTGGTGTTTTTTTTTTTTCATTCTTCAAGGCAGAATATGCTTAAGCTCATACTGGGCTTATTTCTGTATAATTCTAGAATGATGAAATGAATCAGAGAATTGCATAAACTCCCTGGTGAATTCACCATCTGCCCATGCCCTCTGAATATTTCCTATGACTGAAGTCACTGAGCAAGTGAAGTTGAAGGCATAGCAGAACAGAAAGAAACAATGAGAATAGAAAATAAAGAGAACATGCAAATATCAAAACACTTGCTGATTTAGGAGCCCATACTGCAGTCTTGCTTTGGGGATATTTGTCAATGTGCCCAAAGCTTCCTCCAGCTTCAGAAGTACTTCTTGCTGTGATGAAAACCTTTGGTGATACACATTGCCATCAGATTCATCTTTAGCACAAAGAGCTAGCTGAATTAAACAACAGCAAAAGAAAAAGAAAGTTCTAAAGTAATGCTACCATTGTTGAACTGGCCAAGCCATACATAAAGAAAAACTTAGAGTACACAGACCTAAAGTTATATTATTGTTCAAATGCTGGCTTCGACAGTGATTTCCAAGTCACTTTCCTGTGACGGTTGCTTAACCTAATCAAATACCTTTAACAGGCCATCTGTCCATCTACCATCTGCAGAAATACATGGAAATTCTTAATTCCCCATCCTTTGTGAAAAATTTTCTTATAGCTAAGAAGCCTCATTAAAGATCTCTGTGCATTTCATAAAAGCAATATGTTTGATAACTTAAAATGCAATCCAATGTGTATTTTGATTGGTGTCAATATATTGGCTAGGATGCTGTGAGAATGTAATCACACATAAAAATTGGAACAAATAGGTGAGAGTAGGATCTTAAATCTATCCAAATTCGTAACTATCATATAACTTTTATTCATTAATGTTTTCTTCATTTCTGTCATGTTCATATGTAGAACACGATAGTATTCATGTATGCTTAAGATAGCCAATGCTCTTCTTAATAAGCTACAGCCAAAAACCTATTTACTTCTCAAAATTCCCAGCTTAATTCTGACTTGAACAAAAAAGATGGAAGCACATAAGTAAACTCCACTTCAACAGAGAGACACCTTTAGGCGAGGCATGAACAAAATTAGTTCTGACTATATTGATCCAAACAGAAAAAGGAAGAGTGGAATTGGTCACACACAAAATTCTTCATTGCTCCATAGACCACGGCTCATCAAACTAAGTTCTCTGGGCTAAATTCAGGCCACACTCTGTTTTGTAAGTAGAGTTTTACTCTAATGTAGTCATGCCAATTAATTTACATATTATCTACAGCTGTCTTTGTTCTGTACAGATAGAGTTGAGTAGTTTTGACAGAGACATTATGGTCTGCAAAGCCTAAAATATTTACTATCTGGCCCTTTGTAGAAGATAGTTGTCAATTCCTGGCATAGAATATCAAAGGGAAGGGTCTGTAGAAATAATCCAATCTTCTCATTTGAAGAAGGCAGCAGAAAGTGAGCCCTAATGGGACCACGTAGCTTGTCTAAAGTCACACATCTTATCAACAACAAAGTAGTTACTAGATGCCAGGTTTCCTGATGTCCTTTGGGAGAAATGGATATTGCCTCCCAGAATTATAGCTAAGGTTCACAGTTATTCAGAGTTCATATTTCAGCCTCTTCTATTATTATAATTCACAAAAGTTTTTGGTTTTTTAGATAGAAGAGTGAAAAGACAAGTCTGTGCACTAATGGTTCTTTGCTTTTTTCTGGAGATTAGATGAGACAATGTACATATATGTGTAGCCCAGCTCCCAACCCAAGTTAATTTCCTTTCTACCTTCATTTTTCCAGATGAGGAAACAGGTTTGACAGGTGGAGTGACTTGTACTGAGGACATATATGCAATAAGAGTTAAAGGTAGAATTCACCTTCCATGTTTAAGATTCCGAGTTCAGTCTTCATTCTATAATGCTAAATAAACAATTTGAATACAGATTATTAGGATTTAGGAATCAGTTGAATTAATGGTTTTTCTTTGTGCTGCTTATGAATGGTTTCTTAACTAGGAATGTCAAAAGTCCTCTCTCTTGCACTGTAATGTCCCGTGATGAGAACAGGAAGCAGAGAAGCACCCACATAACTGTAAGTTGTGGTGAGCATCTACATTCCTGTGCTTTGCACTTGTTGTAGTTTCTAAAAGTAAAGTATCCTGTCTGTAAGCAATAGCAAGAGTAAGTTAATGCATAATGAATGATCTAAATGAAACAAATCTCACGTGGAAATAGGGGGTAAAAAACCAACTTCCTTCACGCTGCTGGCTCTCGCTAAAGCCCCTCTCTTCTACTTCTACATACTCCCCTGTGTCATTGCATGCATTTTAGAATGATGGATCGCTTTGCACAAATGTGGACCAAGGCTTAAGTGTAGAAGGCAAGAAAACTAGCAAAGATAATACGACAAATAATTCAGTGGAGAGAAAATGAGGTACTGAATTAAATGAAAATAAAGCTAGAAAAGATGAACTTTTTTGAAGATATTAACCCAGTAAAAACATTAAATCCTTTCTAAGACAACATGGTGGTGAGGGAGTGATAAGCCAACAAAAATTAAAGATAAAACCCACACAAATTTTCATTATGACATTGATAGAAATGGTGGAGAGGTACAAAGAAAAGTTAACGATGACTATCAGTTTCCTAGCGTTGCTGTAACAAATTACCACAAACTTAGTGGCTTAAAATAGCAACAACGTATTATCATACAATTCTGGGAGTCAGAAGTATTAATGGATCCCATTGGACAAAAATCAAAGTATTTTGATTTTTTCCTTTTGAAGACTGTAGGGGAAAATCTGGATAATTTGCTATATTCCTTTTGAAGACTGTAGGGGAAATTCTGGATAATTTGCCTTTTCCAACTTCCAGAGGCCACCCACATTTCCTGGCTCATGGCCCCATTTTCCATCTTCAAGCCAGCAATGTCAGACCATGGCCTCTCACAGTGCCATCTCTTTAATTATCTTTTATTCTGCATGCTTATTTCACTTTTAAGAACCCTTCTGATTACTTTGGCCATACCCAGATAATTTTCCGATCTATTGATTAGCAACATTAATTCCGTCTGTAACCCTAATTCCTCTTTGCCATGTAATGTAACAGATTTATAGACTACAGGGATTAGGACATAGATATCTGCAGGCAGGGTCCACTTTTCTGCCTACCAGAGTGACTTCTCAAATTCTTACTTGGGCAATTGAGATATCATTGTAGTATAAAATATACATTTCATGCTGAATCAAATCTAGAGTTCTGATAATGTTCTATATGGCTCTCTATGTAGTTAAGGACTATGACCCTGAATATAGACTGAATTTGAGTAATGTTACTGCCACTTAATAGTTTGGTAAATACATATATATGTGTATACATATATATATGTATACATATATATGTGTGTGTGTGTGTGTGTGTGTGTGTATATATATATATATATCTCACAGCTTCGATTTCCTCATCTGTAAAATGTGAAAACCAGCTATCTCTAACAAATAAGAGTTATGGTGAAGATCAAATAAGATAATGATACAGTGCTTAGCCTAGTGTCCCACTCAAAGAATTTTAGATACTAATGAGCACTGAATAGTAATGCAGGTGAAGGAAAGTTGGGATTTAATTTTTAGTATATAGATTTCAGTTATGTGAAAGACATCCAATCCCATCTCCTGTATTATTTCATTCGCACACCGCTATGAATAAGTACCTGAGACAGGGTAATTTATAAAGAAAAGAGATGTAATTGACTCACAGTTCCGCATGGCTGGGGAGGCCTCAGGAAACTTATAATCGTGGTGGAAGGCAACTCTTCACAGGGAGGCAGGACAGAGAATGAGTACAAATAGGGGAAATGCCAGACACTGATAAAACCATCAGATCCTGTGAGACTCACTCACTATCATGAGAGCAGTATGAGGGAAACCTCCCCCATGATCCCATTACCTCCACCTGGTCCTGCCCTTGACACATGTGGATTATGGAGATTACAATTCAAGATGAGATTTTGGGTGGGGACACAGCCAAACCATATCATCTCCCTAGAACATACTTTTCCACTCACCTAGAGGGCCATATTATACTTTCTTTTCTCTTTTCCATTTTTTAAAAGCTCTTTGCCTATGCTCATCCTCTGCAAAAGACAGAAACAGCCAGAATTTTCCAAAGCTCTTACTTCTTCCTCTAGACACCCACCTGTGACTATGGCCATGTATTCTACCTTCTTTCTTGTTGCTATGTGTAATTGTCCATAATCCTGACTAACTACAGAGCTCACTGCCATTTACACACTAGATTCCGTGCCTTATTGCCTATTCAAGCAATAGCCCCTTTCTCGTCTGCATCACCAAATTCTTCCCTGCTATCATTTGAATGTGTTCCCAAAGTTCATACGTGGAAAACTTGGTTCCCAGTGCAATAGTGTTGGGCGGTGGGGTGTAATAAGAGGTGATTGAGTCAGGAGGGCTCTGCTTTTATGAATAAATTAATGTCATTATTACTGGAGTCAGTTAGTTATCATGAGAGTGGCTTAACCTCACCTTATCTTGCCTTTCTGCCTTTCACCAGGAGATGACACAGCATGAAGCTCCCTGCCTAGATGCCAGGGCCATGGTCTTGGTCTTCCTAGCTTGCAGAACTGTAACACAAATAAATTTTTATTATACATTTTCCAATCTATGGAAATTGATTATGGCAACATAAAACAGACCAAAAACAACACCTCTCTGCTAGATCATTGCCTTTAGTATACAAACATTTTAATAGTGCTCTCATTGTGTTCACAAAAAAGCTCCAACTGTACCTCATTTTAACCTGCAACAAATGCCCCATTTTCTTTTTCTCTTGACAGAAAAACTCCTTGAAACAGCTGTCTGTATTCCTTGCCAGAATTGTTTCTCTTCTTGTTTTCTGTTGAACTATCCAAATAAGCTTTTTACCACACCACTCCACTGAAACTGCTCTTATCCCAGGTTGCCAAATAATATTTCTATTGCTAGATGCAGTGATTATTTCTGTCTGCGTCTTATTTGAGCCATCAGCAGGATATGACACAGTTGATGACTCCTGATTTCTTAAAATACTCTTCTCACCTGGCTTCTAAGACATCACACTCATTTTGTTTTCCCTGCGTTTTTGACCAGTCTTGCAAGTCTCTTTTTCTAGTTCTTCTTCATACTCTGCCCCCTACACATTAGAATATTTCAGTTCCAGTACTTGAATTATTTTGCTTTCCTGTCTAGTTTTACTCACAAGCTGATTTTATTCAGTCACATGACTTTAGACATTTATCTGTTGATGACTTCCAGATTTATGTCTATAGTCTAAACTGAAATGCACATTCTTATATCCAACTGCCTAATCACCACCACCACTTAAAGGTTTAACAAGCACCTTAAAACATCCAAAAATGAGTTTTTGACAATCTCCTCTAATCTGAGGATTAATGTAATACAAGTATCAATCAAAATTTAGTCTGTTAGTCTTCCCTATCTACTCTTAGTCTTTTCTACAGTGGATGGTAATTCCAAATTTCCTGTTGTTTAGGCCGAAAACCTTGGACTAATTTTTTTTTTTTTGAAATGGAGTCTCGCTCTGCTACCTAAGCTGGAGTGCGGTGGCGCGATCTCGGCTCACCACAACCTCCGCCTCCCAGGTTCAAGCAATTCTCCTGCCTCAGCCTCCCGAGTAGCTGGGACTACAGGTGTGCGCCACCATGCCCGGCTACATTTTTGTATTTTTAGTAGAGACGGGGTTTCACTATGTTGATCAGGCTGGTCTTGAACTCCTGACCTCATGATCCACCAACATCGGCCTCCCAAAGTGCTGGGATTACAGACTTGAGTCACCGCGCCCGGCCTGGACTAATTTTTAATTCCACTTTTCCTTTCAAAATGTGCATTTAATCCATCAACAATCCTGTGGATTCTAACTTCAAAATATACGCAAGTGCTGACAACTTCTCGCTATCCCTACTCATACTATCCTGGTTTCAGCCACCATAGTCTATGACCTGGAATATTGCCAGTAGCCTCCTAGGTTTTCCTGTGTCTACAATTGTGCTCTCAGTCTGTCCTTAGCATACAAGCTATAGTGATCCTGTTATATCCTGTTAATCATAAGTTAAATTACGTTATTTCCTCTCCTAAAAACCCCCTCCATGCCTTGCCTGTCTCATAATAATTAAAATCCAGAATGTCACATAGGTTCTATGTCAATAGTGCACCAGCAATTGCTTAACAGCCAGTTTTATATTAAAACAAAAATACTGCATATGGGTGTGAGTGCTGTGACACCCACCAGTATACATATGCACACATATTTATATTTAAGGTTTATTGTTTTAAAGAAGTACTAGCATACAATTTACAAATATTACTCAAATATACAACACTTTTTTGAAAATATCAAAGAACCTATTGATTCTTACAAAATGCTTTTATTGAATTTTGCCAAACTCTTGTTTCCATAACCAAACTATGGCTGCAGCTGATGAATGTGTTTAGTTTCTTTTCTTTTCTTTCTTTTTTTTTATTTTTTATTTTTGGAGATGGAATCTCCTCACTCTGTCACCCAGGCTGGAGTGCGGTGGTGGGATCTTGGCTCACTGCAACCTGTGCCTCCCGGGTTCAAGTGATTCTTCTGCCTCAGCCTCCCGATAAGCTGGGATTGGATTACAGGCATGCACCACCAAGCCCAGCTAACTTTTGTATTTTCAGTAGAGATGGGGTTTCACCATGTTGACCAGGCTGGTCTCGAACTCCTGGCCTCAAATGATCTGCCCGCTTTGGCCTCCCAAAGTGCTGGGATTACAGGCGTGAGCCACCACGCCCGGCCATGTGTTTAGTTTCCACATAAATGTTGGTTGATATTTGTATGTGTTTTAACGAGTAAGAGGAAAGTGAAACAACAAAGATATATGTTGGAACATCACTGGTTCATCAATGAGAGGAATAGCTTCTTCATTGAATCAGATAGTAGTTTTCAAATAGTGGAAGGATATTTTCTCAGTTTTTTACTATTCACAATGCAATGCCTACAGCCATGACACCCTTTTAGGTTTACTCTGCATTGTTAACATTTTCTCCAGCATATTTTTAAGTGTAGATGATCAGCAAAACAATAAACTAGCCCTTATTTGCAGCATTTTTAAGTTTCCCTAGTGTAAATATTCCCACCATGGTTGATTTCAATGTGATGTCACTAAATGCAGGAATATTACTAGATTTTTTTAATGCTGCACTGCCATCACACAGATAGATACAATAAATCTATACAAGCTGGAGTCATGGTTACCTGTTATAGGACACATGTTCAAGGTCATTCTTCTGTACAGGAGTTGAACTGCTCCCTGAGAAATGGTAGCTGGATAATAGTAAGAGATTACAGATATAATTGCAAGGTGTCAGAATCAACCTAAGAACTTCCTGTGACTTTGATTGAAAGGTTTGAGGCTTAGGGGTATTAGAATATCTATAACTACAACACAATTTTACATATCTGGAATTTGAACCTTTTATGTTTTCTCCAAGCCTTTGTTAAAGTCTGGTTAAATTGTTTCAACACAGCCTCATCTTACGCTGTAGAGAACTGAAGAAAAGGCCTTTTTCTATACTTGTGGAAAAACAGTAAAGGGAAGAATGGCAGCTGAGCAATGGAAGCAAGTTAGGAGCTGGCAGTAAGGAGATAACAAGCTGGAATCAGACAACTGGTTGAGATAAAAAATGAGAACAAGCTGGATGCGTGAAACATGGACAGATTCCTTGGGGATTTCCAGAGATACATGAGGAAAGGAACTTGGTAGAAGACAGAGCTAGTAAAATATTGATAAATATTAACTGTATCATCTTGTGATGATAATGGTGCAGAGAAATTGGTACCTTTGAATACTGCTGGTAAAAGTTCACAGGATTTTTTAAGAGAGGAAAATGATAATATTTATTAAAAGCTTAAGGAATTTATACCTCTGGACTCAGTAATTTCACTTATAAGAATGTATTTTAAGGAAATGTTCAGAGAGACACAGACTTACGTACAATATTGTTGATAATAGCATTATTTATGAGCAAAAAACCATGAAAACAGCCAGGTGCGGTGGTGGCTCACGACTATAATCCCAGCACTTTGGGATGCCGAGGGGGGCGGATCACTTGAGGTCAGGAGTTCGAGACCAGCCTGGCCAACATGGTGAAACCCTGTCTCTACTAAAAATACAAAAAATAGTCGGGCATGGTGGTGCACATTTGTAATCCCAGCTACTTGAGAGGCTGAGGTGGCAGAATCGCTTGAACCCAGGAGGTGGAGGTTGCAGTGAGCCGAGATGGCGCCACTGCACTTCAGCCTGGGTGACAGAGCCAGACTCCGTCTCAAAAAAAAACCCCACAAAACCATGAAAACAATTTAAATGCTATGCAGATGAGACTAGTAAAATAAGATATGGCATATCCATATAATGCAATACTACATCGGTATTATAAATCAGATTCTCAAAACCTATTTCATGACATTCAGAATTTCTGAAAAATAATATAAAGTATCAAAAGTAGGATACAATCCACATGTACCATGACTCTAGTTTTGTTTAAAAAGAGTAATGATAGCAGAATAATAAAATAAAATGTCAGCACTGGCTATAATTTGGAGGTAGAATTTTGGATAATTTTTAGTTCTCTTTCTTTTTTCAACTACTCTAAAAAATATGTAATTATAAATATAATGTTTTTGCCATGATCATGTATTTAAAAGTTTGTATTTAATATAGTACATATACAGAGAATCGAACACATTAGGAGGATTTATCTTGCTGAATTTTCACAAATTGAATGAATCCCATGTAACTTGCACCATGATTAAGAATAAGATATCACCATCACTGGTCCTCTTCATGCACCCCAGAGGTTTTCACTCACTAACCCTCCCAATCCCTACACAAACGTGCACACACACACACACACACACACACACACACACACACAGCCTTTTCCACCTAGGGTCACAATTATTCTGACTCTAACAGATTATATTAGCTTTACCTGTTTATACAGTTTACACAAATACAATTATATAGCATGTAGTCTTCTTTTTCCCAACAATTTAAGTTGCATTTCTCTATCTCTGTTTCAATACCTGCTATGATTTGAGTATGTCCCTTCCAAAATTTTGGTGTTGCCAGTGTGATGGTTTTAAGAGGTGGAGTCTTTAAGACATAATTAGGCCTTGAGGGCGCCTCTCTCATGAATGGGATTAGGTGCCCTTTTAAAGGGGCTTGACAGAGGAAGTTCTTCCTCTCTTGCCCTTCTGCCTTCCACTATTGAGGACACAGCAAGAAGGTCCCCATCAGATGTCGGTGCCTTCATCTTGAACTTCCCAGCCTCCAGACCTGTGAGAAATAGATTTCTGTTCTTTATAAATTACCCCGTCTCAGGTATTCTGTTATAGTAGCCCAGACAAAGACAATGAACTAAAAGGAAAACATGAGGCTGGAAATAACAATGAACACTTCTTGTCTCATGCAGTGTCCTCTGTGAATGAGTAGCTCACAACATAGCTACTCTTTCTGAAATGTCAGGATTGTTTAGTTTCTGGACAATTCTCCAAATCATCATAAACCGATCAATTAACATACTACTGCGGCACTACTCACAATAGCAAAGACTTGGAACCAACCCAAATGTCCATCAGTGATAGACTGGATTAAGAAAATGTGGCACATATACACCATGGAACACTATGCAGCCATAAAAAAGGACGAGTTCATGTCCTTTGTAGGGACATGGATGAAGCTGGCCACCATCATTCTCAGCAGACTATCGCAAGGACAAAAAAACAAACACCGCATGTTCTCACTCATAGGTGGGAATTGAACAACGAGAACACTTGGACACAGGAAGGGGAACATCACGCACCGGGGCCTGTTGTGGAGTCGGGGGAGAGGGGAGGGATAGCATTAGGAGATATACCTAATGTAAATGACGAGTTAATGGGTGCAGCACACCAACATGGCACGTGTATACATATGTAACTAACCTGCATGTTGTGCACATGTACCCTAGAACTTAAAGTATATTAAAAATAAATAAATTTAAAAAATAAAAAAGAAATAATAATTGTGATAGTAAAAATAATAAAACGTAAATTCTCAAGAGGAAAAGACAATCTGTGGGAATTTATTTTAAATGTATAGATTAGATTCTACATGAAGATAAATTAGTTGAGAATAAGGCAAATCAATAGATTTTATATAGTAGCTACTATTTGCATGTACCCGTTATATGCTAGGCATTTTACATATATTGTCCCATGGTTTAACCTTTACAATAAACTAAAGGATTAGAAGATAATATTCCTATACTACAAATAGAAAAGTAAGTCTCTGAGAGGTTTTCTGCTCAAGATTGCTAAAATGCAGAGAACAGTATTATAATCCAGGTTTCTCTGATTTTAGAGCCTGGACTGTTTCTGCTGTGATGCTTACTGGTAGTTATTTCAGGAAATTGTGTTTTTAGTTCCCTTCCTTTTGAGTTCACATAGTAGCATCTGATTTTGATTCAGAGTGTGATTAACGCAGGGAACTTTGAGCGGTAACAAAGTGCTGATTGTCAGGAAGGCCTGTTTATACCTTGCCTGTTTTACTTTAATCAGCAATACACTTATAAATTATGTATCAATTTATACTGATAATAAAATTTGCATTTTTTAAACATCCTGGATTCCATAGAAACTGAATGCATTGTTGCTTTTCAGTTAGATGTGGCCAAAAAAATGCTCAGAATTATTGAAATGACTATTTCATCAGAAACCACCTTTCAATGTTCAATGAATAACACACCATTTCAGCTTTGTCATGCTCCCGGCATGCTGTGCAGGTCTGCTTGTTTCCTGAGGGCGTGGGGTAGCCATGCAGTTTTGGATGTCAAGGTCTCAGTCATTCAGTCTGGCCTAGGCTCTGGGCAGCTGGGGTCGTGATGCTGCAGGCAACCATACGCACCTGGTGGCACGACGGTGGGACCTCAGAGATGAAGAGAGTCCGTTGCTACTGGTCCCCAGAGCAGGATGCACTGTATTAGTGGGTCCATTTCAAGATGGTGCTGAGTCACAGCAGTTTAGGTCGCTGGTGCGGAGGGTGCTCATGTTGAACTCCTACTCTGAGGCAATGCAGCTACACAAACTCCTAGCTACTCTCCAAACTGGATTCAGAGACTGTGAGGACTGGGGGACTCTCTTGTAGCAAGGATTGTTAATGTTTGTGGCATAAATGAGGACTACTGTGGCTCTCTAGCTTACCTTTTAACTGTAAGATTAATTTCCTCCTGACTCTGAGCTGATCCCCATGGGGGAGACGGTGTTGCAAAGGCAGGCTTCCTCATTCCCCTTGCTATGGTGCTGTCCTGGATTTCATTGCTCTGTGGGGTTTTCACCACTCCCCTGGTGCTCTCCAGAGTGCTTCCTCGGTCACTGTACTCAAAATATAGTTGTTCATTTGTTTTTTGTCCCTTTTTATGGAGAAGATGGGCACCAGGTAACTCTTGTTAGCCATCTTGGTGACGTCACTCTGTACCTTGGTCTTTTAAATGGCCATAGTTTGCCCATTTCTATTATGGAGGGATAGAAATAACCCCAACTGTGTAACATTATTTATTCACATAATTATTTTGCTTTTTTTCCCTAGATTAGCCAACTGTCTTTATGGCCACTGCTTGTTCTGCCAACCTGGGTCAGGCTGGCAGAACAAGCAGGAACATTTCTCAGCAGACTGCCTGCCTTCTGACTTCCTCATTCAACAGAAGCCAGGAGACTCGCTTGTCCTACAATTTCACTTTGCTTCCCTAATAACCATCTCATTGAATCCTTTAGACATCTAAGTCATAGGACCGCTAGTTATCTTTCCTTGTCACCAGCAGTCTTAAATCAACACTGTTAAAACCTACCTTTAGTGACAAATAGCAAATTCAATGTGCTTTCCAGAGGTGAGCTGATAAAACCACTCATGTAGGTATATAAATGACTGGCAGAGTTTAATTTATAAGCTTTCATAAGGGTTTACTCCCCCAAAATGTGTATGTGGTGTGTGTGTGTGCGTGTGTGTGTGCGCGCGCGCACGTTTCAGTGTTATTTTGGAGAATCATTTCATAGATGACTAACCCTGTCTCTGTTAGGTAATCATCCATTTTTAATACATTTTTTATATCGTGGAAGACTCGCACCTCTTCACCAATAGATATTCATTGTGTGAAATTAAGCTTTTAACATTATTTTTCTCATGAGGCCAAATGAGTGTGGTTTTAGAGTTAGGTTTACTGCACCTCCCGGGACAGATCAGGCACCTATGCACGGACTCCCCAGCGGACTGCATTTTAGCTTCCTGGTTAATCAGAAATCTGCAGCTTGTTTTGTCCTGCCACCGCGCTTTCCCACCACGAGAACATGACTGATGCCTTGATCTCAACAGATGTAAGACTGTATAAGTGATGAGACACTTTCATATTCACTTAACATTGAAACTATAACATAGATAGCACCAACTTGATCTTAGTAGAGAAGGAAGGGAAGAGAGACAAGTTAAAACAAATCCTGTTTCTCAGAGAGAAAGAAGTAACAGAAAAAGAAACTTTAAGGCAGGTGCCATTAATTGCCTCTTTCCCGGAAGGAAGTGTTTAGAGAGCTTGAAGCTAACAGGAGAGAAGATAGCTAGATAATGGCTACACATCTGTGGCTTCTTATTTAGAAAAATAATTGTTACGATATGTTGTAATCATTTTCTCATCAGCAACATTTTCTCATTGGCTACTATTGCACCAGGTGACTATTCCTTCACGTTTTGACATCCTCTCTTTCCCTAGCAATAATGGAAAAGACAAGGGAAATGAATTCTGCTGAGTTCTTCTTCAGCCAATCACCTTCTGACTGTCCCGGCCTTTAACATCTTTCCAATAGCCCCAACTATTCCCATTCAGATTTCTGTGTGTCCTATAAGCTCTGAGGTAATCTGTCCTACCCCAATAGCCCAACCTAAACTAAGACAAGGAAGGCTTCATCCTACACCAGAGTTTTCATCGTCAGCACTATTGTTTTAAGCCTGATAATTCTTTGCACAGAGACTCTCCTGTGCATTGCAGGATATTCAGAAGCATCTCTGGCCTTCACCCACTGTCAGTAGCACTCACCTCCCACCAGTTACAGCAACCAAAAATGTCTCCAGACACTGACGAATGTTCCCAGAAACGGGGAGGTGGAAATCACTCCCAGTTTGATAATGACACTGATGGGAAAACATAATTGTAGGAGAGCTTGGTGTGAGACAGTGGGTCTTTTGTCCTCCCCATACATGGCACCAGGACATGCTCTGTGTCCAGGTGTGAGTGTACACTATGGATACAGCATGCCCAGAGCACTCAGCAATGGCTGGAGCTCCTATGAGCTTCCGAGAAGAGGCTAAGCCAAGGCCTGAGCTTTCTTGAGTGGTTGGCCCCACAGAACACAGATAAAACATAAAGGAGCAGCTGCTGATAAACACAGACAGGTTGACTGACCTCCTCTGATCACTCCATGTCTCTCAATTAATATCTGCTCACTCATCAAAACTATGAAATAATTCCCCAATGTGGCATTCCAGCAAACAACAAAATTTCCACATTAATTTCATTTTGGTCGACAAATTGTGTTATACCCTTTTAGGCAAAATAAGCACATGCCTATGTATGGATGAAATGGAAAGCCTATTTTTTAAAAAATACGGCCAATTAAGAAATTGTCTATTGACTATCTCTCTGTAGAACACTACTGGAGTTTGGGGGGGCTTCTAACATCCTGCACAGGGAAAAGAGTCAATGTTTGGGGTAGCAGGTATCTCCCTGGGCCTCTTAGCACCACTCCTGCTCCTGGCTGCTGAGCTCACAAAAACACTGGCCTCCTTTATTCTCATGGATCCCAGACCCTGGCCCTAACATTCTTTCAAAGCATCCATCCATCATGCGGTACTTAAAATCATGAACTCTGTAGCTGCACTGTCTCGGTTTGAATCTTGGATCCACTATTTACTAGCTGCATGGCGTGGGCTAAGCTAGTTATCCTCTCTGTGCCTCAATTAGTAAATATTGAGTACTCATATGTTCCAGGAATTATTTCTTCATTGTTTCTAAAAACTAAATTAGCTAATACTTATTTAAAAATTTAATAGTGTTGAATATGTATTAAGTGCAAATGCATTAGCTATTATTATTATTATGCCCAACTCCTCTCCTTTTTTTACCCCAAATCCAATTCATCAGCAAATCCTGTATGCTCTTTTAAAATACTTTTCAAGCTGGCCCACTTCTCACCATCTCTAACATTACAACTCTCAACCAAATCATCATTATCCCTCATCTGGATTACTGGAATAGACTCCTACTTGGTATTTCTGCTGCCATCCTTATCAATCTGTAGTTCATTCTGCACACAGCTTCTAGAAGGATCTTTTAAAAATTCATCACATCACTCCTTCACTCAAAACTGGCAATGGCTTTCCAGCTCGCTCAAAGCAAAAAAAAAAAAAAAAAAAAAAAAAAAAACACACTTTATGTCATTTGGAACCTACTACCTCTGTGACTTTAGCCTCCATTATTGTGCCTGTTTCTTATTCTTCTTTGGTCGATATGACCTCCCCATGATTCTCTATGTATGCCAAGCACATTTCTGCTTCAAGAATTCAGCCTTTGTTCTGAATGAAAAGCAGTTCATTATTGTTTTGAACCGCTTTTCCTCAAATATCTACATTACTTGCTCCCTCATTTTCTCGCGGTTTTTTTCCTCAAATATCACCTTTTCAGCGAGGTTTTACGTGAACTCCCTATTTAAAACAGCATCCCCTCAGCATTCCCTGAACCCCCACGTTCTACATTATTTCCTCCATTTCAATGTATACTATCTCAAATAGTATATATTTAGCATATTTATTTTTGCTTATTGCCTGCCCCTTCTCCCCAGAATAGAAGCCACGTGAAGGAAAAAAAAATTAATGTTTGTTCACTGCCATATCTCTAATATCTAGAGCAGTGCCTGATTCAAAATATGTGCTCAATCAATTAAAGTATGCATTGAACATAATAAATAATTATGAGCTAATTGATTCGTTTTCTTTCTGAGATGGAGTCTCGCTCTGTTGCCCAGGCTGGAATGCAGTGGCATGATCTCAGTTCACTGCAACCTCCGCCTCCTGGGTTCAAGCGATTCTCCTGCCTCAGCCTCCCAGGTAGCTGGGATTACAAGCATGCACCGCCATGCCCCAGCTAATTTTTGTATTTTTAGTAGAGACGGGGTTCACCATGTTGGTCAGGCTGGTCTTGAACTCCTGACCTCGTGATCTGCCCGCCTTGGCCTCCCAAAGTGCTGGCATTACAGGCATGAGCCACCGTGCCCGGCCAGCGAATAGAATTATTGGTAACAGTGATGTTAATGTAGCTGGAGCATGTGATGCAGGGGTAAGTAAATATAAAGGTTTTCTATGAGATGTGATCTTTGGAAATGGTAGCGAATGTTTATTGAAAGCTTACCTATTATCTCATTTAATCCTTGAAGCAACCATATAAAATTGATAATCTAATTATTATTTCACAGATGCAGAAAATAAGGCCAAGGTGGTTAGGGTCACACAGTAAGTGGCTTAGAGAGGATTTTAACTCCAGGTGTTTGGCTTCAGAGCCCTTGTGCGTAACAACTAAGTGTTTTATTGTCCCTAAAATGCAGTTTGGGTAATAGTTTGAAAGATGAATATTTAATCAGAGAGCAAGAGAGTAGAGAAACTGGCTTCGAAACTACACTTCATTGAGGAATTACGTACTCGTTCTTTTGAACAGCTAATATTGATCAAGCTCTGTACTAACCACGAATAATGTACAGAAGAAATAGCATATTTGCAGTCTTCCTAACCCACAGTTAAGTGAGGAAACAAACACATAAATAATTTGTGAAAAAACATAAGATAAGCACTGTTCTACACATACATATGAGGATTTACAGAAATTTAGAGAAAGAATCAGTCAACCAGTCTCCAGGTAAGTGAAGGTGAGTTTACTAGAGGAGATGATATTTAAGTTATCCTTATAGTATAATGAAGAGTTCACATTGACCACGATGGAAAGAATATTCCAAGCAAAGGAACCAACAGCATGTGGAAGTATTAGAAATGACAAAGATCATAGCCCACTCAAAAACTCAGAGAAATTCAAATTTGCAATTAAGGGTTTCTGAGGGGAAAACGTAGCAGGTGAAGACATGAAGGAGAATGGGGTGCAAATCCTAAATAATTTAGATATTTTTAAAAGCTTCAGAATTTTTGTGCAGATCATAAAAACTCTTGTTCCCCTTCTCCTCTATCCTCTCAGGCATTTTTCCCACTAAATCTTTTGCACTTCTAATTATGCCTCGACATCTGCTTCCCAGAGGTCCAGAAATGACACATCATGTAGTATAGGGTGCTCTTTCACAAAATATTTGTAACTGTAATCCAATCAAGCCTTCAGATTGAACTACCAGTTTATAGAAAATACAACAGCTATCAGAAGAAAGTAAATTACACCATGAGTAAATATGCACACAATTTCAGAATCCTGGGATCAAGATATCCGCCCATCTTGGTATTGCAAATGTTGAGATTACGGGCATGGGCCACTGTGCCTGGCCTTAGGAGATATTACTTTTGTTTGCTATCTTAATAGTATTGCAGTTTCTTTTCTTAATGTTGCTTTTTAGAGATACATACTAATATGGTTTGGCTGTGTTCCCACCCAAATCTCATCTTGAATTGTAGTTCCCATAATCCCCATGTGTCATGGAAAAAATAGGTGGAGATAATTGAATTATGGGGACAGATTCCCCTATATTGTTCTCATGATAGTGAGTGAGTTCTCACAAGATCTGGTGGTTTTATAAGGGGCTTCCCCCTTTGCTGGACACTGATATGGTTTGGCTGTGTCCCCACCCAAATCTCATCTTAAATTCCCACATGCTGTGGGAGGTACCCTGTGAGAGGTAATTAAATCATGAGGGCAGGTTTTTCCCATGCTGTTCTCTTAATAGTGAATAAGTCTCACGAGATCTGATGGCTTTATAAGGCAGAGTTTCCCTGCACAAGCTCTCTTTTTGCCTGCCACCATTCATGTAAGATGTCACGAACTCTCCCTTGCCTTCCGCCATGACTGTGAGGCCTCCCCAGCCATCTGGAACTGTAAGTCCAATAGGCCTCTTTCTTTTGTAAAATTGCCCAGATTCAGATATGTCTTTATCAGTAGCATGAAAACAAATGAATACAGTAAGTTGGTGCCGGGGGCATTGCTGAAATTATACCCAAAAATGTGGAAGTGACTTTGGAACTGAGTAACAGGAAGAGGTTGGAACAGTTTGGAGGGCTCAGAAGAAGACAGGAAAGTATGGGAAAGTTTGGAACTCCATAGAGACTTCCTGAATGGCTTTACTAAAATGCTGATAATGATATGGACAATGAAATCCAGGCTGAGGTGGTCTCAGATGGAGATGAGGAACTTGTGGGGAACTGGAGCAAAGGTGACTCTTGTTATGTTTTAGCAAAGAGACTGGTGACATTTTGCCCCTGCCCTAGAGATTTGTGGAACTTTGAACTTGAGAGAGATGATTTCGGGTATCTGGCAGAAGACATTTCTAAGCAGCAACACATTCAAGAGGTGACTTGGGTGCTGATAAAGGCATTCAGTTTTATAAGGGAAGCACAGCATAAAATTTTGGAAAATTTGTAGCCTGACAATCCAATAGAAGAGAAAATCCCATTTTCTGAAGAGTAATTCAAGTCAGTTGCAGAAATGTGCATGAGTAACCAGGAGCCAAATGGTAATCCCCAAGACAATGGGGAAAATGTCTCCAGAACATGTCAGAGGTCTTCACAGCAGCCCCTCCCAACACAGACCTGGAGGCCTAGAAGGAAAACATGGTTTCATGGGCCAGTTCCAGGGTCCCTGTGCTGTGTGCAGTCTAGGGACTTGGTGCCCTGCATCCCAGCTGCTCCAGCCATGACTAAAAGGGGTCAAGATGCAGCTCAGGCCGTGGCTTCAGAGGGTGCAAGCTCTAAGCCTTGGCAGCTTCCACATGGTGTTGAGCCTGTGGGTGCACAGAAGTCAAGAATAGAGGTTTGGGAACCTATACCTAGATTTCAGAAGATGCAAGGAAATGCCTGGGTGTCCAGGCAGAAGTTTGCTGCAGGGGTGGGGCTCTCATGGAGAACCTCTACTAGGGCAGTGTGGAAGGGAAATGTGGGGTTGGAGCCCCCCACACAGAGTCCCTACTGGGGCACCGCTTCGTGGAGCCGTGAAAGGAGGGGCACCATCTGCCAGACCCAAGAATGGTAGATCCAGCGACAGCTTGCACCGTGTGCCTGGAAAAGCCACAGACACCCAACACCAGCTTGTGAAAGCAGCTGGGAGGGAGGCTGTACACTGCAAAGCCACAGGGGTGGAGCTGCCCAAGACCATGGGAACCCATCTCTTGCATCAGCGTGACCCAGACGTGAGACATGGAGTCAAAGGAGATCATTTTGGAGCTTTAATATGTGACTCCCCCCTACTCGATTTTGGACTTGCGTGGGGCCTGTAGCCCCTTGTTTTGGCTAATTTCTCCCCTTTAGAGTGGCTATATTTACCCAATTCCTGTACCCCCATTGTGTCTAGGAAGTAACTAACTTGCTTTTGATTTTACAGGCTCATAGGTGAAAGAGACTTGCCTTGTCTCAGATGAGACTTTGGACTGTGGGCTTTGAGTTCCTGTTGAAATGAGTTAAGACTCTGGGGGACTGTTGGGAAGGCATGATTGGTTTTGACATGTGAAGACATGAGATTCGGAAGGGCCAGGGGCATAATGATACGGTTTGGCTGTGTTCCCACCCAAATCTCATCTTGAATTTCCACATATTGTGGGAGGCGCCTGGTGGGAGGTAATTGAATCATGGGGGCGGGTCTTTCCCATGCTGTTCTTTTGATAGTGAATAAGTCTCATGAGATTTGAAGGCTTTATAAGGCAGAGTTTCCCTGCACAAGCTCTCTTTTTGTCTGCCGCCATTCACATAAGATGTGATTTGCTCCTCCTTGCCCTCTGCCATGATTGTGAGGCCTCCCCAGCCATGTGGAACTGTAAGTCCAATAAACCTCTTTTTTTTAGTAAAATTGCACAGTCTCAGGTATGTCTTTATCAGCAGCATGAAGATGGACTAACGCAACACTCATTTTTCTCCCTGCTGCCATGTGAAGAAGGATGTGTTTGCTTCCTCTTCTGTTATCATTTGTAAGTTTCCTGGGGCCTCTGCAGCTATGCTGAACTGGGAGTCAATTAAACCTCTTTCCTTTATAAATAACTCAGTCTTGGGTATGTCTTTATTAGCAGCATGAGAACGGACTAATACACATACCAATAAATTAAGTTACAAAATGTCAAAATGTCTATAAGTTTAAATACTTCATAATGTAAAAATATAGATGAAATAAACATGTAAAAGAAACCTCTAAAGACTATCATCCCTAAGATAAAGAGCAAAATAAAGATGTTTACTTACACCACTATTATTTCTCTTTTCTTTTGAAGTTGCAGCCAATAAAATAATATTAATAATGGCATCAGCAACAAAAAACCTTTTATAGTGCTTATTATGTGATAGGCATTGTTCTAAGCATTTTGTCTAAATGAACTCATGTGATCCTTTGATGGTCCAGATCACCTTGTGTGGTAAGTAACCGTCTCTCGGTTTTAAAGAAAGTTGAGGTTAAGAGACGTAAAGTATCACAGCTGGTAAGTGGTGAAGCCATATTAAAATATATGAGCTCCAGTTCCTATAAATAAATAAACAAATGAATATACACATATGTGTAATAACAATGTGTAATTCCTTATAAGATACGTAATTATCTGTAGATTACATTCTTATATACCGAGAAAATCTGAGAAAATTCATTCTATATCTTTTTAGAACTAATTAGAGGTTCAGTATGGTAAAAAGTGGGCATATTTATTACAGTAAACAACAACAAAATGTATTTAGGAATAATCAAAGTAAAAATGTCTATTTTATGTAAATGTAATTATAATTTTTATTCTGTTCCAATCAAAATATTATTTAAAAATACACTGGCAAAAGGACTCAAAGATATACCTGGAATAATAGGTGATACTAAGATACTTTTGATAAAGACGAATGAGGGAAGACCGGTCCCAACATCAATGCCATTATAAAGATAGAAAAAACAAAACAGTTGGTATTGGCAAAGAGCAATAGCTAAAAGGAACACAGTACAAAGTCTGGATTTAGACTCAAGAATATATAATTTAGTATATGATAAGGCAGCATTTGAAATAAACACGGTCATATCAAATTGGCATGTAATGTACCCCATCTTGAAACTTGCTACTATCTTGGCTTGTGTGTGGATAGCATATTACATTAATGCCGAGCAGATTAGTAACGCCGAAGTAGCTGGCGCCTAAATGGCTTAAACACGGAGAAACCACTTACTGATGATGGAACAAAAACTGACCAATCAGATTATAGAGCGGGCTTTTTAAAATTTCAGAAGCTTCTTTGTAGCTAAACCAACAAGAACAAAGACACAACACACCAGAATGTCTGAGACACATTCAAAGCAGTGCGTAGAGGGAAATTTATAGCACTAAATGCCTACAAGAGAAAGCAGGAAAGATCTAAAATTGACACCCTAACATCACAATTAAAAGAACTAGAGAAGCAAGAGCAAACACATTCAAAAGCTAGCAGAAGACAAGAAATAACTAAGATCAGAGCAGAACTGAAGGAGATAGAGACACGAAAAAACGCTCCAAAAAACCAATGAATCCAGGAGCTGGTTTTATTTAAAAGATCAACACAATTGATAGACTGCTAGCAAGACTAATAAAGAAGAAAAGAGAGAAGAATCAAATACACGCAATAAAAAATGATAAAGGGGATATCACCACTGATGCCACAGAAATACAAACTACCATCAGAGAATACTATAAACACCTCTATGCAAATGAACTAGAAAATCTAGAAGAAATGGATAAATTCCTCGACACATACACCCTCCCAAGACTAAACCAGGAAGAAGTTGAATCCCTGAATAGACCAATAACAGGCTCTGAAATTGAGGCAATAATTAATAGCTTACCAACCAAAAAAAGTCCAGGAATAGATGGATTCACAGCCAAATTCTATCAGAGTTATAAGGAGGAGCTGGTACCATTCCTTCTGAAAATATTCCAATCAATAGAAACAGAGGGAATCCTCCCTAACTCATTTTATGAGGCCAGCATCATCCTGATACCAAAGCCTGGCAGGGACACAACAAAAAAACAGAATTTTAGACCAATATCCCTGAAGAACATAGATGCAAAAATCCTCCATAAAATACTGGCAAACGGAATCCAGCAGCTCATCAAAAAGCTTATCCACCATGATCCAGTTGGCTTCATCCCTGGAATGCAAGGCTGCTTCAACATACACAAATCAATAAACGTAATCCAGCATATAAACAGAACCAAAGACAAAAACCACATGATTATCTCAACAGATGCAGAAAAGGCCTTTGACAAAATTCAACAGCCCTTCATGCTAAAAACTCTCAATGAATTAGGTACTGACGGGATGTATCTCAAAATAATAAGAGCTATCTATGACGAACCCACAGCCAATATCCTACTGAATGGGCAAAACCTAGAAGCATTCCCTTTGAAAACTGGCACAAGACAGGGATGCCCTCTCTCACCACTCCTATTCAACATACCGTTGGAAGTTCTGGCCAGGGCGATCAGGCAGGAGAAAGAAATAAAGGGTATTCAATTCGGAAAAGAGGAAGCCAAATCGTCCCTGTTTGCAGATGACATGATTGTATATCTAGAAAACCCCATCGTCTCAGCCCAAAATCTCCTTAAGCTGATAGGCAACTTCAGCAAAGTCTCAGGATACAAAATCAATGTGCAAAAATCACAAGCATTCTTATACACCAATAACAGACAGAGAGCCAAATCATGACTGAACTCCCATTCACAATTGCTACAAAGAGAATAAAATACCTAGGAATCCAACTTACAAGGGATGTGAAGGACCTCTTCAAGGAGAACTACAAACCACTGCTCAGTGAAATTAAAGAGGACACAAACAAATGGAAGAACATTCCATACTCATGGATAGGAAGAATCAATACCGTGAAAATGGCCATACTGCCCAAGGTAATTTATAGATTCAATGCCATCCCCATCAAGCTACCAATGACTTTCTTCACAGAATTGGAAAAAACTACTTTAAAGTTCATATGGAACCAAAAAAGAGCCCGCATCGCCAAGTCAATCCTAAGCCAAAAGAACAAAGCTGGAGGCATCACGCTACCTGACTTCAAACTATACTACAAGGCTACAGTAACCAAAACACAGATATAGCATGGTACTGGTACCAAAACAGAGATATAGACCAATGGAACAGAACAGAGCCCTCAGAAATAATACCACACATCTAAAACTATCTGATCTTTGACAAACCTGACAAAAACAAGAAATGGGGAAACGATTCCCTATTTAATACATGGTGCTGGGAAAACTGGCTGGCCATCTGTAGAAAGCTGAAACTGGATCCCTTCCTTACACCTTATACAAAAATTAATTCAAGATGGATTAAAGACTTAAATGTTACACCTAAAACCATAAAAACCCTAGAAGAAAACCTAGGCAATACCATTCAGGACATAGGCATGGGCAAGGACTTCATGTCTAAAACACCAAAAGCAATGGCAACAAAAGCCAAAATTGACAAATGGGATCTAATTAAACTAAAGAGCTTCTGCACAGCAAAAGAAACTGCCATCAGAGTGAACAGGCAACCTACAGAATGGGAGAAAATTTTTGCAGTCTACCCATCTGACAAAGGGCTGATATCCAGAATCTACAATGAACTCAAACAAATTTACAAGAAAAAAACAACCCCATCGACAAGTGGGTGAAGGATACGAACAGACACTACTCAAAAGAAGACATTTATGCAGCCAAAAGACACATGAAAAAAATGCTCACCATCACTGGCCATCAGAGAAATGCAAATCAAAACCACAGTGAGATACCATCTCACACCAGTTAGAATGGCGATCATTAAAAAGTCAGGAAACAACAGGCGCTGGAGAGGATGTGGAGAAATAGGAACACTTTTACACTGTTGGTGGGACTGTAAACTAGTTCAACCATTGTGGAAGTCAGTGTGGCGATTCCTCAGGGATCTAGAACTAGAAATACCATTTGACCCAGCCATCCCATCACTGGGTATATACCCAAAGGATTATAAATCATGCTGCTATAAAGACACATGCACACGTATGTTTATTGTGGCACTAGTCACAAAAGCAAAGACTTGGAACCAACCCAAATGTCCAACAGTGATAGACTGGATTAAGAAAATGTGGCACATATACACCATGGAATACTATGCAGCCATAAAAATGGATGAATTCATGTCCTTTGTAGGGATATGGATGAAGCTGGACACCATCATTCTCAGCAGACTATCGCAAGGACAAAAAACCAAACACCGCATGTTCTCACTTCTAGGTGGGAATTGAACAATGAGAACACTTGCACACAGGAAGGGGAACATCACACAACGGGGACTGTTGTGGAGTGGGGGGAGTGGGGAGGGATAGCATTAGGAGATACACCTAATGTAAATGACGAGTTAATGGGTGCAGCACACCAACATGGCACATGTATACATATGTAACAAACCTGCACGTTGTGCACATGTACCCTAGAACTTAAAATATAATAAGAAAAACCCGTAAAAAAAAAGTAAAAAAATAAAATAAAATAAAATAAGCAGCGAGAATGTCAATTATTTAATTTCTTTGTGATTACTAGTTAACCATTTGTTAAAAACTAAAATGGTTTCTCAACTCAAATAAATGCAAGGATATATCAAATACTTTAAAACATTAAAGATGAAGTGTTAACATAAATAATTACTAGTGACTTAACTACTAAATATCTTTAGGTAGAGTGGTTATTTCTAAGCATATAATGAAAGCTAAGAAACATAAAAAAGGTTAATAGAATTAAATATAACATATAACCTTTATTTAAAAAGAGAGCAAAATTTGTCAAGGCATAAATAATAACTAAATGGGAGAGTATTTGCAATACCAGTAACAAAGGGCTAATATCTTGAAGGCAAAAAATCCCTTTCTACTAAAATATGATTACCCTCATAGAAAATTGCAAATATCAGTTAAAATATAGATGGACACTAAACAAGAAAATACTTTAAAATTGTAAGGTAATTAAAGATAATTCCTCATTTATCAAAAATTGTCAAGCACCTCATTGTATACACTTGCTGTTTCCTCTATCTGGGATGCTCTCCTCATAAATCTTCACTTGGCCAGCTCTTTCTCAAGATTAAATATCATCTCCTCATTGAAGTAGTTCCTGATCAAAAGCTTAATTTAAATATCTCCCCGAACAGTTTTCATTATAGCAACCATTACCGTCTGACCTTACCTCACTCATTTAGTTGTGTTTTATTTGCCCCCTGAGGTTTCCCAAGGGTATGTGTAAATCCTCAGTGCCTAAAATAGAGCCTGATCCAAAACTAACATTCAATAAACCTGTAAAAAATTGCCAAATGAATAATAGCTACCACGATTCCTGCCAGCTTCAAGATGCGATAGTGATCATAAGTAGAAATAGGGAAGCCAGGAAAGGTAAACTTGGGTAAGATTTGCCCAACTGTCTATTATACACACAATTGCAGAGTACCCACAAAACCAAGAGCATTGGAAATCTCTTTGCAAAAGGAATTATTTTCCCAAAATGAGTAAAATATTAGAGAAAAGTATATATTTTCAAATGATATATGTCATTTTTCTTATGTATTAGCCCCTCCTATGTGTCTAATTTAGCCTAATATTTATTATCTAAGCAACAATTCTGAACACTTGGTGGGAAATTTTTAGCAATATCTACAAACTCAGACCTACTCGACAGATTAGGAAACAGAAGTTTCCATGGTTTTATAGGTGATCGTGTGGCTGCATTTTGCAATTTAAATTTAAAAAATGTCTTGGTGATAAACAGACACCTAGAGCTTTTGTCTGATCAACTGGAATAAAATGTGAAAACTTTCTATGGAAACCTCAGGGGAACGAAGGTGAGGTTGGTGATTTCACTGTGTTAGCAAATGGAAATGCATTGGGAGTGATGACGAATGTTATTGTCTGTGTTCCTGGGCGATAACACAATTGCATTCCAGTGGCTTTTAATGAGTTTTCACTTGAGATACAGTGAGTACATTTGCATGTCAACTACAGAGACCAAAAATATATTTCTTGTCATCACTGCAGGAGGAGAAATCATTTCCGTGCTGTATAAAGTAGAAGGAAAGTAGGTTCACGTACTGCCTTTTGTATTAACGATAAATAATTGAGTTCAGTTAGCTTGTTCTTACACAATCTGAGGAAGAAGAACTGAGTACAGTGGCTCCCATTTTGTAACAGTTTGTTATTTTTTTCTGGGATGACCTGAAGCTAAGAACATGGGGGTAGAGACATGTCTCATAATTTTTTTTTTTTTTTTTTTGAGACGGGGTCTTGCTCTGTCACCCAGGCTGAGAGTGCAGTGGCACAATCTTGGCTCACTGCAACCTCCCCCTTCCAGGTTCAAGCAATTCTCCTGCCACCACGCCCGGCTAATTTTTGTATTTGTAGTAGAGACAGGGTTTCACCGTGTTGGCCAGGCTGGTCTCGAACTTCTGACCTCAAGTGATCCACCTGCTTCAGCCTCCCAAAGTGCTGGGATAACAGGCATGAGCCACAATGACAGGCCCCCAATTTTTTCTTAAAGGTCTAAAAAAGTGTTTTCTTCCAACATAATATTCCGTACACTGCAGATGGTCTTTTATTTTGCTTATTGGTAACTGGCCTAAGAGATTTTACATTTTATTGAAATAAATCCTATGTCATTATTATAAACTTCTGCATTGCTTAGAAAAAAAAACATAAAATTTTTTTTACTTAAGGTTATTACATCTGTGTAACTTTCTGTATGTGCTTTTAAAGTCCTTGTGCCATTGAGTTATAGGGCTTTGACTTCTGGGTCTAACAAGGACACCAAGTTCTGCTATATCTTAAACACTGACAGCAATTACAGCCTTATCTTCAGGCCCAGTAGAAGATGCTAATCAAAGTAAACTGCGTTCATGAGATGCAGGGCCAGAAATTAAAACTATTCAACTCCTCAAGGCCCGAGGACTATTGCGGAAGAGGTGGGCATGTGAGATTGTAAGGGCTGATATTAAGAGAAAAGTAGCTCAGTTTCTCTAGGAATTAACCATTAATATCAAAGGCACACTAAAGCAAAACCAGTATCTAGGTTGCTGTGTCAGTTTAACAAGGCTTTCTTGGAGCATGAACTCACTCCTTCATGCAAAATGATAAAGGTTACAAGGTTTATAGAAATTATATTTTATAGTCAAGATGATTAAACTTTTATTATAAAATTTCAAAGACACAAATTTAATTTGCCGCATCCTGTTTTTAATTAGGGCTTATTGTTTGGGATATTAAGCCTCCTCTCTCAAAGAATAAAGATTTTCACCTTTTTTTTTTTTTTTTTTGAAATCTTTGAGTTACTGCTTTGGTTAAATGAATGACTTATTTTACAATGACCCATGACCCTATTTCGTGATATCAAGCATTTTAAACTTTTTATCTTTGACGAACTTTCCAAAGTCAAATTCTAACTTGATTCCTCATTAATTTTTTGATATGAGTCCTCTGAAGTCCAAAAGAGACATATTTGTCTTATTTGGTATAAAAATCATACAAGAAGCATCGTCAAATATAAAATGGTGTTTGACTTTCTTTGGGCTGTATTTATAGAAATGTTATTGATATGTGCTCCAAAATTATGGGAAACTCTTATAATTCTGAAATAACTTCTGTATGTTGTGAATTATAAATTTTATGTTAAATTGTTGTATGCTACAGAAGTAACCAAAATTTCCTTGTCAATGGTGGTTTTAATAATGGCCGTCCTGGCTGGGTGTGGTGGCTCACGCCTGTAATCCCAGCACTTTGGAGGCCAAGGCGGGTGGATCACGAGGTCAGGAGATCAAGACCAGCTTGGCCAAGATGGTGAGACCCCCATCTCTCCTAAAAATACAAAAATTAGCCGGGCGTGGTGGCACAGGCCTGTAATCCCAGCTACTCAGGAGGCTGAGCCAGAGAATCACTGAAACCCAGGAGGCAGAGGTTGCAGTGAGCTGAGATCATGCCATTGCACTCCAGCCTGGGCAACAAGAGTGAAACTCCATTTCAAAAAAAGAAAAAAATATACACCCCTGATTTGAAACAAGACTAGGATACACGGTAAAGAATGTTTATTCACTAAAGTTTTGACAGACTGAAGGCCATTATTTCAGATTGGAAATAGGAAACTTAAAAGAACTACATGGACATTGGGTCAAAGAACATGGGTTGAAATGTGCCTGGCAGTAGCCCAAAAGTAAATGCTCTTCGAGGTGCATGTGAAGGAACTGTAGGAGGGAAATGGGATAATTCACATCTCCGCCAATAAATAAATGTAGCCACACTAGCTTGGGGGATTTGAGGTGAGACATCGAAAATACTAAGTCATGGTGAGGGCTGGAAGACAAAAGAATGAATCACTTCATAGGAATGGCTGTGGGGAAGGGCTTGAAGGAGTCATCCTCTGACTTCCATGTGAACCATGAACATTAAACATGGAGAAATGAGGAGCGGCAGCAGATCGGTTTGGGATGCATCTTCAGGGGATGCTGAAACAACAACAGCATTTGGTTTGCTCTACACCCCTGTCACCCCTCGCCCGCAAGCCCAGGGAGTGGTCAGCAGTGGGGCTTTGTGACGTCGAAGCCACCCTAGGGGTGCCATTGGATGGGACACTGCCTGTATGATCAAACAAAGCTCAAGGGTGTGGCTTTGCCTTGTCACCAGGAGGGTATATATAGGGAGGGCAAGAGCTCCGGGCCACTGCGAAGATTCAAAAGCTACAAAGCTTTCCGCAGACATTGACAAACCAATGTATACAATGGGCCAACAATCCAGTGCTGGCGGGGTGAAGAGAAGCACCCCGTGTGAATCCAACGAGGTGAATGAGACGGTAAGATTGTTAGGTTTTGAAGCGAAGGCGAGGGTGAAAGAAAGACACACAGAGCAGGGGCGGCTCAAACAACAACACAGGAATATTGCAGACAATTGTGGAAGTGGTGGGCCCGCTTAATGCCAGAGCCCACCGCCGCTTACAGGCTGGGGTGCTTGTAGGTATGGGTGGGAGGGGCCTGGGCAGTATGGCTTGCTGCCCGGCAGGATATTGATAAGATGTTCTTAGCATCAGGTGGTTTGGCCCTTTTTCTGCTGGAATATCATTGTGGTGTTCCTTAAAACGTTGCCAAGCAAGATATGATAGGGATGTTTCTTTAGTTGGGCCTTCGTCCGCCTTGCGGACAGGTGGTTAGGCAGGATGTTTCTCACGGCCTGAACCCCCATGGGATGTTTCACTTTGACCAAGGTCTGCAAAATAGCAAAGAACTTACAGAATGGTGCAGTTTGGACTAACAGATGACCCTACCCACGCTCCTCTTCTTCTTCCCCATAGATCCCTACTCTGTGATTCAACCTTGTTCTTCTCTGGATCAAACCCCTTCCTCAACCTGCATTCCTTCTTGTCATGAAGCCCCCCGTGCTATCCAGTCTCTATCCTGTTCACCCAAAATAATGTCCTCCTGGCCTCTCCCTGTTTTCTTAACAGATGCCAGAGACGTCAAGGGGGGACTCACAGCCAGAACCCGCCCCTAAGAAATCAAAAGCATCGGACTCCTCGACCGTATTAGTGCTTTCCTACAGGAGAGAGGTTAGAAGACGTTACTCCGTCTCCGATGAATTGGTGAATGACCACTCCCGAGTGAACCGAATCAACCGCCTCCAAATAGACGAGGAAGAATTCACGCAGATTTCTGTGCAAACAGCTGCAAACCAGAAGGAAGATGCTGCCGTTAACCTTGGGCAATGAAAATAAAGTTTGAGAAGCTGATGGCTGTGCATATCTCTGCCTGTTTTCTGATGGTGGTGCGGGGGGGGAAGGGAAGGGAAGAGGTAGGCATTTGAGAAGGGAGGGATATGAGGTCCTGTAGGGTTGCTGGACAGACCCACAGGTGGACAGTAAGCCAGACATTGTAAATAAGGCCTGGGGGAGGACTGATTCCTAAAGAAAATTTCCTTCTTAAAATTTTATCTCACAGGAAGTGGAGATGTGTATATGTTCACGCAACTGTACCCGGCAGCACATAGTTCTGCTGAATGCACATATCGAAGGTATTCCCATCCCCTTTCCATCTGATATTTTCCTAGGTTAGAAATATATGCTTTATAAAGAGTAAACGTTCTGTAAAACACAAAGCACAATACAAAAGAAGATAGTAGATGTAGGAGTAAGTAAACGGCAGGAAAGCATTGCTTGTAATGAAATGATTGAAAAGCCAATTCTAAAACAAAATGTTCAATGCATCTTAAATATTTGTTACTGTTTTAATGACCTCAGCAGTCTTTAATCAAGATAAGTATGCTTTAGAAATGTGTTGATATCCGCAAAGTGTGAATATTCAAAATCGCCATGACTTGGGAAAAGGAAAGTAAAACACTCTTAAGTATGAGGAGCTTTTTTCCATGGAATGTGAACTGCAAGGTGGTGAGAAGGGTTAGGTGTGATGTGGTGAGATCATTTTTAGGAGAGTGTGTCTATTATCGGCTTCCTAACACTTCCATTTTGCATGATAATTTCCTGAAATTCGTCATTTAATTAAGGCTATAGATTTTGATTACAATGTGTCTTAAAATGTCAAACAGTATAATATTTATAGTGAAAAAGAAAACTGCTTGGCGGATACACATCGGTTAGCGGGAAAAGACACCACAGGGATTCACCATGGAGTCACCCGTGGATGGGGTTTTAGTTTCTGTCTTTGAATTGACCTTCACATAGTGTCTACGTCTTGAGAGTTCAGGGGATGTTGGAGAGATCATTAGGTAAAACAAGAAGGTCTTCTCAGGACACATGAGGGAGTTAAATAAAAATGCAGGAGCAATTACAATTTTAGTTATTTGTAACTGTGGTTTGCTAAGTCATAACACTGTCATGGATAACATGAAAAAATAAAATATACTAAATATCAATAGACAAAAACCAGTTTGCTTTTCTCCAACCAAATACCTAAATACCTAGCACTGATTTCCAGAACAAAATCCCCCACGTACCATCTTTGGAATAAAAGAATATTCTTTCAAGTTGTCGGACCACAAGGTAAAAACAAAAAATCCCAATGCTTTTTTTCTTACTCTTTGATATGTACAATTGAAGGTATTCCTCATTGCAAACTAATATTTCCATCCAGCACGTGACATTAAAGAATTTTTCATATTTAGGATAGTAATACGGGATCACATTCTTTAGCCTTAGGCATTGCAGAGGAAAAACAAACAAACAGAAACAAACCAAAACTAAGCTGAGAGAGGCGGAGCAAGAAAAGCAGAATAGAAGGCTGCACAGATCAGCCCCCTCGCAAGGACACAAATTTAGCAACTATCCACACAGTAGAAAACACCTCCATAAGAACCCAAAATCAGGGGAACTCTCATAGTACCTGGTTGTATCACTGAAAGAGGCACTGAAGAGTTAGAAGAAACAGTCTTAAATCGCTGACCCCACCCCTTCCCTATCCTAGGCAGTGGCAGTGTGGTGTAAAGAGCATCTCTGGAAGCTGGAAGAGCAAGAGCAGAGCAGTTGTGGGTCACTGAACTCAGTGCTGTCTCTTACAGGAGAAAGGAAAACCAGACCAAACGTAGCTGACTCCCATCTGGGAAGGGAGCATTGCAACCACCTCTAGCCAGAGGGAAATTACCCATCCCAGGAATCAGAACTTGAGTTTCTGCAAACCTTGCCACCAAGGGCTAAAAAACTGTTCCAGGTTTCTCAGACAACCTTAAAGGCAGTCTAGGCCACAAGACCTGTAACTCGTAGGTGAGTTCTAGCGTAGAATTGGGCCCAGAGGCAGTGGATTGTGGCGGGTATGTGGAGGGGTGCACATGACCTACTGAGATACCAGCTGGGGCAGCCAAGTGAGTGCTGGTGTCACCCCTGCCCTAGCCCCAGACTGCCCAGCTAGCGGCTCCATGAAAGACCCCCTCCTTCCACTTGAGGAGATGGAATAGTGAGGAGCGTTTTTTTTCTTGCATCTTGAATACCAGCTCAACTACAGCGGGACAGGGCACCGGTCGGGGTTGTGAAGCCCCTGTTCCAGGCACTAGCTCCTGGATAACATTTCTAGACACACCCTAGGCCAGAAAGAAACCTGCTGCCTTGAAAGAAATGAAAAGAGAACACCTATACACTGTTTATGGGAATGTAACTTAGTTCAGCCATTATAGAAAACAGTTTGGTGATTTCTGCAAGAACTTAGAATTACCATTCATCTCAGCCATCACATTACTGGATATATACCCAAAGGATATATATCATTCTACCGTTAAGACATATGCATGCGTATGTTCTTGACAGCACTATTCACAATAGCAAAGATATTGAATCAACCTAAAGGCCCATCAGCAGCAGACTGGATAAAGACATTGTGGTACATAAACAGCATGGAATACTATGCAGCCATAAAAAAACGAGATCATGTCTTTTGCAGCAACATGGATGGAGCTGGAGGCCATTACTCTAAGCGAACTCACGTGGGAACAGAAAATGGAATACCACCTTTTTCCATTTCTAAGCAAGAGCTAAACATCGGTACGCATGGACACAAAGAAGGGAGCAACAGACACCCGTGTCTACTTGGGGGTAAAGGATGGGGAGGAGGGTGAGGATTGAAAAGCTACCTGTCAGCTATTATGCTGATTACCTGGGTGATGAAATAATCTGTACACCAAACCCGTGTGACACACAATTTCCCTATATAACGAGCCTGCACGTGTACCCCTGAACCTAAAATAAAAGTTAACAAAAATTTAAAAATAAAATAATAAAAAATTAAGAAGTCTCACAGAGGTAGAGAGTAGAATGGTGGTGACTAGGGGCTCGGTGGTGGTGGCTGGAGAGACATTGCTCAAAGGATACCAAATTTCCGTTAGACTGAAGGAATAAGCTCCAGAGATATATTGTACAACACGGTGACTACGGGTGATCATAATATGTTGTATTATTGATAAATGCTAAGAGAGTAGATGTTAAGTGTTCTCAATACAAAATGATAACTTTGTGGGATGATGCATATGTTAATTAGCTATATTTATTCATTCTACAATGTATATACTTCAAACATTAGATACATGATAGATACATTCCATTTTATCTGTTCAGTTTAAAATAATAAAAATAAAGAAGAAAGACATGTCCAAGTGTTCTGCCTGGGAAGATGGGCCTGAGAGAGTCTTACATAGTTAATCATGTACTATGTTTTTCTGTGCAGGACAGCAGAGGGAGTGGGGCTACCTGAGAGCAGCACATAGTCAGTAAATGGCCTATAACAGCTCTACTTCCTTTCTTGAAGAATCAGAATGGTGAAAGAAACCAGTGTAATGTTTCTCATACCCCTAAGAAGGACACTAAAGTGTTTTAAAGAGAGTTGGATCTGAAGGTGCCCTGTGGTTGGGCTTGAGGGATGACATGAAAATGTTCTGCATGAATCAGCCATTTAGGGCCAGATGGGATGATACGCATCTCAGGAGATGTTCGATGGATACGACATTGGGAAATTCTGAGATTCTGAATTGACTAGGTGTGAGACTCATGCATATTAAGTGCAATTACATAAAATGGCATTGCATTTCTCATTCGGCCAAGCATTGTAACCAGGTATATTCATGTGCCAGCTATTTCAATAGAAAGTGCTAGCTCTCACAACCGTTTGCATTCCAATACAATTTTCTGAATGTAAGAGAAAGAGATATAGTTATAACCAAGGTGTTAATCAATGAGAATAGTTTGCATCTCATCTTCTCTATTCTGCAGAAAGGCCCTTGAAGAGCATATTGCATCATTTTCCTCATGGCCAAGAAAATCAAGAATCACTGATCTGGCCAGGTGCAGCGGCTCAT